>NC_052644.1:12868718-13177947 GCF_016161935.1 Mauremys reevesii | reverse complement strand
GTCACAGCCTAACTCCTGCTAATTTAACTAACATACATTAAGATCCCTTCAAACCTTTATTAATTATTTCCTGGCCTCCACAATTGCTTGTGAGGGCCACTCCCTCTGGGGCACCTGGCATTGGCCACTGTCGGTAAACAGGATACTGGGCTAGATGGACTTTTGGTCTGACCTGGAACGGCCATTCTTATGTTCTTATGTTCACTCTAATATAAGGTTTTGCGTGCCAGTAATACATTATAACGTTTTTAGAAGGTCTCTTTCTATGTCTATAATATATAACTAAAGTATTGTTGTATATAAAGTAAATAAGGTTTATAAAATGTTTAAGAAGCTTCATTTAAAATTAAATTAAAATGCAGAGCCCCCTGGACCGGTGGCCAGGACCTGGGCAGTGTGAGTGCCACTGAAAATCAGCTTGCATGCCGCCTTCGGCACACGTGCCATAGGTTGCCTGGTCTATATGTACCTATAGAGGAGGAGGAGGAGATTTCTGATAGTAGAATGGTATTAAGAACATAGGACAGGAAGGGAACTCCCGGGTTATCAAGTCCATCCCCGATATTGCAGGTAACCCCCTTGTATCATCCCATTCATAAATTTATCAAGCTCCATCTGAAAACTAGTTTCTCTGTTTGCCCCCACTCATCCGGGGGTGAGTGGGGGGAGATGATCCAGATCCTCTGATGGTTCAGAACCTTCCTTTAATTTTCAAACTAAATTTATTCATGGCTAGCTACATTGGTTCTTGTGCCAACATTGTCCTTTAGCTGAAATAGCTCTTCTCCCTCCCTAGTGTTTCCCCAGATGTATTTATAGAAAACAATCAGATCCTCTCCCAGGCTTCATTTTTCCAGGCCAAAGAAGCCAAGCTCTTCTTTAGTAATATCAGCCCTCCAATCCCTTGATCACCCTAGTGGTCCTTCTCTACACCTGTTCCACTTTAAATTAATCTTCTTTGAACATGGATGACAGAATTGTACACAGTATTCCAGATGAGGGTTTACTCATGCCTTGTACAATGGCACCAGTACATCCCCATCTTAGAAGGATGGCATTTGCCTTTTTCATGGCTGCATTAGAGTGGTTCATAGTCATCCTGTGATGACTATGCAGGTCTCCTCCACTGACATCTCCACTGACATGCAGGTCTCCTCCACTGACATTTCCAATTGATGAGCTCCCAGCTTATAGTGGAAATTATAGTGGAAATTTTTGTTGTTAGTCCTTAAGTGCATGATCTTGCACTTTATATGATTAAATTTCATCTCATTTCTATTACTCCAGTTCTCAATGTCACCCATTTCTTCTTGTATAATGATCGTCTGTACTGATGATGCCCCCCAACTTTGTGTCAGCAATAAATTTCATTAGCACACTCCCACTTTTTGTGCAAAGGTCATTGATGAACATATTATATAAGAGAAGTACTTTCATTATAACAAGGCAAAATTATAACAAGAGTCAATAGCTGAATCTGGAACACAATGACTCTGCATGTGAGTTTGCACAGGAAGGGCCTCAGAAATCTGTTTAGCACTTTCTTCCTGTAGGTTCTTTTACACTCTGATGCCAAAGATTTGCATTCAGTTACCTTATCAGGCAGCTCTTTCTGAAGTTTTCTTATTTCTTCGTGTGCTGTGCCATAACAGAGTCTCATGTTGTCTCTCTCCTTCCTTAGGTTTTGTTTTTCTGACATTAGCTTATTTATTTCTTCATTCAGGATACAAGCCATAAGCTGTAACCCTTGTAAAGAAGCTTGCTTTTTCTCCTTTTTACTAGGTTCTCCTGAAAAAAATCTTTTTTTTTTTTGGTTGAACCCATTGTTCCCATTGCCTGCATAGTTGCTAATAAGCCTCAAGCCCAACAAGTGCTTTCTTTTTACAAGGGCCACATCCTACCTTTCTAACAAAATCTTCCAAGCTATTTCCCACCATTATTTCTGAAGCACTAGTATGCCTTAGGTTCCCTGTCATTGTCATAGCCAAGAAGTATTTATACTAGGTATAAATACAACCCTAGCCACACCTGTGTTTGTAGGTTTTTTAAACTTTACAGACTAGTATGTGTGTGTTTGTGTATGTGGATGTACGTGTATATATATATATAGTGTGTGTATGTGTACATATGTTGAATCCAGCCACACCCAAAAAAGGCTGCCAGATTTGCAAGCATGTATGTTAAATCCAGCCAGGTAGTGAAAACATTCTGGGTACAATTATAACCCTGATCACACCTGAGTGACAGGTCCTACTTGCTTCAGACGTGAGCATGGCTGCCAGATGTGTTAGTGGGTATGCGTATGTGTATAGCATCTATATCTGACCAGGTAGTGATTTCAACCCGAGTATGAATATTTATAAAATCTCAACCCTGGCCACACCTGAATACCAAACTTTACTTACCATTCAAACTTGTACAGCTGCCAGATCCTTCTGAATTTTACTACAAACTATGATCGGATGTTTTGTGTACGACTCCTCATGGACTCTTATACCACCAATCCCACTGTTACCAATCCACCCTGGGCATCAGAAACAGCCACGACTCCAGTGGTTTTTGGCAATATGTTTCAACTATACCTTAAGTATCAGAGGGGTAGCCGTGTTAGTCTGGATCTGTAAAAGCAGCAAAGAATCCTGTGGCACCTTATAGACTAACAGACGTTTTACAGCATGAGCTTTCGTGGGTGAATTCGAAGAAGTAAAAGAAGAAGTGGGTATTCACCCACGAAAGCTCATGCTGCAAAACGTCTGTTAGTCTATAAGGTGCCACAGGATTCTTTGCAACTATACCTTACAATTCCTCAGAATAAAGCCTGCCTCCTCCAGCCTCTGCTGTTGGTGCCTGACCCCAAAATCTGCTTCCCTAGGCATTTGATACGGTTCCACATGGGGAATTATTAGTTAACTTGGAAAAGATGGGGATCAATATGAAATTTGAAAGGTGGATAAGGAACTGGTTAAAGGGGAGACTACAACGGGTCATACTGAAAGGTGAACTGTCAGGCTGGAGGGAGGTTACTAGTGGAGTTCCTCAGGGACTGGTTTTGGGACCAATGTTATTTAATCTTTTTATTACTGACCTCCACACAAAAAGCGGAAATGTGCTAATAAAGTTTGCGTACGACACAAAGCTGGGAGGTATTTCCAATACAGAGAAGGACCTGGATATCATACAGGAAGATCTGGATGACCTTGTAAATTGGAGTAATAGTAATAGGATGAAATTTAATAGTGAAAAGTGCAAGGTCATGCATTTAGGGATTAATAAAAAGAATTATTATTATAAACTGAGGACGTATCAATTGGAAGTAACAGAGGAGGAGAAGGACCTCGGAGTATTGGTTGATCACAGGATGACTATGAGCCGCCAATGTGAAATGGTCGTGAAAAAAGCTAATGCCATCTTGGGATGCATCAGATGAGGTATTTCCAGTAGAAATAAGGAGATGTTAGTACCGTTATACAAGGCACTGGTGAGACCTCATCTGAAATACTGTGTGCAGTTCTGGTCTCCCATATTTAAGAAGGATGAATTCAAACTGGAACAGGTACAGAGAAGGGCTACTAGGATGATCCATGGAATGGAAAACCTGTCTTATGAAAGGAGACTCAAAGAACTTGGCTTGTTTAGCCTAACCAAAAGAAGGCTGAAGAGAGAGATGATTGCTCTCTATAAATATATCAGAGGGATAAATACCAGGAGGGAGAGGAATTATTTAAGTTCAGTACCAATGTGGACACAAGAACAAATGGATATAAACTGGCCATCAGGAAGTTTAGACTTGAAATTAGATGAAGATTTCTAACCATCAGAGGAATGAAGTTCTGGAACAGCCTTCCAAGGGGAGTAGTGGGGACAAAAGACATATCTGGCTTCAAGACTAAGCTTGATAAGTTTATGGAGGGGATGATATGATGGCATTTAATTGATCTTTGACTATTAGAGGTAAATAGGCCCAATGGCCTGTGATGGGATGTTAGATGGGGTGGGATCTGAGTTACTACAGAGGATTCTTTCCTGGGTGTCTGGCTGGTGAGTCTTGCCCACATGCTCAGGGGTTAGCTGATTGCCATATTTGGGATCGGGAAGGACCCTGGGATTTTTTTGCCTTCCTCTGTAGTCTGGTGCACGGGTCACTTGCTGGAAGATTCTCTGCATCCTGAAGTCTTTAAACCATGATTTGAAGACTTCAATGGCTCAGACACAGGTTTGATACAGGAGTGGGTGGGTGAGATTCTGTGGCCTGTGTTGTGCAGGTCAGACTAGGTGATCATAATGGTACCTTCTGACCTTAAAGTCTATGATTCTATGATTCTTCTTCCTTCTAGGTACCTGACTCTGTTTTATGAGTTTATTGGATAAAGTCTGCCTCCCGAGGCTTTCTGCTCCATCCTCAGTGCCTGACCCCAGAACCTGCCTTCCTTAGACCTTAGTCACCCAATTCTGTTTCTTCTTGTCCTTCTTTCAGCCTATTTACCTAGGTTATTTTAATTCAAAACTTCAACATCAACAACAATTAATTCTTAACAGGTGCCTTTTAAATAATAAAAAAAAAACCTTTTACTTTATAGCTGCAGAATTATTTTATTGACTGAGCCTTCCACCAGCCCTTAAATGCTTTACCCAGGCTTTCCAATTTTTTTAGGATTAAGGCTCAGTCTATCAGTTTTAACAGTAATTCTTTTAATAAGATCTTATAACTAAAAACTTTTCACTTACCTTCTAGCATGCTTTATGAAAAAGAAACCATGTTTTTAGTGTGTGAGTATATATGCACGTGTGTGTATGTTTTGGGTGTGTATCAGTGTATGGGTGTGTGTAATATATATGCTGGGCATGTAGATGTTAGGTGTGTGTTTTATGTATATGTGCGGGGTGAGAGTGTTAAGGGATGTGTATATGTATGTGAGGGGTGTGTGTGTATGTATATGTGGCATATGTGGTGTATGTGTGTGGGGTGTATGAGCTATGTATATATGTTGAGGGTGTGTTTGAGTGTGTAGGGTGTGTGTATGAATTGAGTGTGCATGTGTGTGTGTATAGATTTATCAGAGAAAGAAAGAGAAGAAAGGAAGGGGGGAAAGAGGGAAAAAAGAGTAGGAAGAAAAAATGACTGTTTGATGTCAACCATCCTTTTATCTAATAGGGGATGCTAAATAAGGCTTTCAAGCTTCAGGGTTTTAAAATAGCACCGGCTCAAGACCACCAATACAGGCTTGGCGTCAGGCTCTATCAAATAGCACTTAGCCCACCCAGGGACACCAATTTGTTACCCTAAGATTTAGATGACAATTATGTCCCCTACAACTTTGTCTAATATAACAAAAGGGAAACAAGCCTGTGGCCCACCCTAAAGGAATTGCCTGAGGCCTCCCCAGAGTGAGCTACTCTTTCCAACTCCTGAAAAGACACAAATACAGCCTTCTGCTCAAGGATTGACACACACAGAAGCAGCCAGCAATACTTCAAAAATAAAATAATTACTTATTTTAAAAATAATTTATCACAATTTATTTGATAAAGCAAGAAAAAGTATATAGAAAATAGTAAAATACAATAGAATTACAGTTAGAAAGAATCATATAATTAAAGACACAGACTACATAGGATATCTAACACATTCAGGAAATACGGTAGTTTCAATGTAGCATGCACCTTAGAAATTATAATAATAATAATAATTCCCATCAGAAATAATATGCTAGGGCCCCGGGCTGGAACACAGTGGAGTGGGTGGGCCTGCATCCCCCCTGTCACTCCCCTCACGGGTGGCAGTCTCCCCCTCACCCCCAACGCTCAGGCTTAGAAGCCTGGACTTACCAGTTCCTGCTCAGCCCTGCCTGAGGGTCTGAGCCCTGTACCTGTTGCTGCCCCGCCCTAAGCTAGGGCTTGGGCTTTGACAAACTGAACTGCTGTGTGTTTCCTCAGCCCCTGCCTGAGGGTCTGAGCCCCTGAACTGCTGGCTGTTTGCTCAGCCCCTGCCTGAGGGTCTGAGCCCAGGACTACTGTTTGTTGCCCCGCCCTGACCTAGGGCTTTGTCTTAAAGTACTGTTTGTCTGCTCAGCCCCTGCCTGAGGGTCTGAGCCCAGGACTACTGTTTGTTGCCACGCCCTGACCTAGGGCTCTGGCTTAAAGTACTGTTTGTCTGCTCAGCCCCTGCCTGAGGGTCTGAGTCCAGGACTACTGTTTGTTGCCCCGCCCGGACCTAGGGCTCGGGCTTAAAGTACTGTTTGTTTGCTCAGCCCTGCCTGAGGGTCTGAGCCTAGGACTACTGCCTGTTGCCCCGCCCTGATCTAGGGCGTGGACTTTAAGACTGAATGGCTACTCAGCCTCCTGTAGTGGGGCGGCCTGGTTCCCAGGCGCCCCGAAGGCGAAGAGTGACCCCTCACCTGACAAGGGGACCCGTACATGGACCCTTACAACATCAAATAAAATCAATATAATAATAATTAAAAAAATATTAACTGTTTTCAAGCAATATTTCATTTTTATTTTTAAAATGGAAATATATGTGTAACAATAATATAAAGTACGATACATTAAATTTTCAATTTTTGCAGAACAGATGGCAATATTGAATTTCATACTAGTTCTTATTTCCATCAGTATTGTCAGATTTTTCATCAGATATAGAAGGAAATATTTTGGTAAGAATTGAAGCATGAAATAATATGAATTGTTATGATGAAGATATTCAAAATATATAGGCAATCTTAATTCTGGCTTTACCTAATTTTTGGGTGCTTAATTTCTGAGCCTTAACAAGATTATTTTTATAGAGTTGTTGGGTTTTTTTTTTAAATAAAATCTGTTATTTTCAACTGTAATCTTATCACTTCCACATCATCAACCTTTGAACTCTGGGCCTTCAGTATGTCAGCACAGACTTCTAGAAAATTAGCTAGAGGATTAACTATAACAGGTGGTATAAGGAACAGATTATAATCTTCTAAAGATCAGCCATGTTATGCAATCTCATTGGGGCGGGGACAAGCTTGTGCCTCCAAGGAAATACAGTTGTAAAATTGGGACAATTGTTTTTCGTCCTTGCAATTGCACCCATTAGGATGCAAAACTACCTGAATTTTGGGTGGTTTTGCATGTGCATTTAATGATGGGATTAAAATTTCTCCTTTGGTATTGGAAAACACATTCAGAGTTGGGTAAAACTCAGGTCCATTAAGTTCTAACTATTCCTCATGGTCATAATAGTAAGAGGTGTCTTGTCTGACTAGCTTGAAAAGAACAACCTCATGTAGTTAATGTTATGTACTTGATCCTGACTAGGATAAGTATCAGAGGGGTAGCCGTGTTAGTCTGGCTCTGTAAAAGCAGCAAAGAATCCTGTGGCACCTTATAGACTAACAGACGTTTTGCAGCATGAGCTTTCGTGGGTGACTTGCAAGTGACTTGCATCCGACGAAGTGGGTATTCACCCACAAAAGCTCATGGTGCAAAACGTCTGTTAGTCTATAAGGCGCCACAGGATTCTTTGCTGCTTTGACTAGGATAACAATTTTGTAATTGAGACAAATTGGAAAGCAATTCTATCCAAACTCCTTGAAAAACACAATAGTTCGCTCAGTCTTCAAGAAGTCACCACTCAGCTTCTGCGAATATAGCCCTGTCTTCCATCTTCCATTTCTGGGCAAAATAGCTAAGAAAGAGCTAAATACCAAGTTCTAACAATATGTAATATTAGCCAACACTCTAAATGCCTCACAATTACTGTTCAGACTGGGGCACAATGTAAGACCCTGCCTGTGGTGTGGGTCAGAGCTCAAGTCCTGCTGTGACTTGTGTGCAAGCCCTGTCATTTTGCAATGTGGATGCAGGTCAAGCCACAAACCCGAGTTAGAAGATCTACATAGTGCAGTATGGACGCATTAGCATGGTGGTGAGACCTGGATCCAGTAAGTGTAAACACAGGTTTAAATACTGTATGGACACTAAAGCACAGGCTGGGAAACAACAATTTCACAAGGCCAGATCCCTCAGACCTCGGCTTGGTCTGCAATGTAGACATACCCTTAGCAGTAGCAGTGCAGTGCACATGCTCAAAGGCAGGACTATAGGATCTTAGGGAAAGCCTACTGCAAAAATGTATGTGCCAAGCAAATTACAGGATTAGGCAGCAAATGAGGGGGAGTTTTGTGGATTATAGTGTTGCCTAAAAATGGGATTTAGGCACTAAAATCTGGAGGTTAGCATCTAAGTACCTTTGTGAATCCCCCGCTCCCCGTAATTAGCAAACTCTGCCAAACCTTTGTCTATGAAAAGGCCTTTCAACTATAAAAATGACATTTGACACAGAAACCCCTTTTTACCCCCGCAAAAAACCCAACCAGCCAAAAATAAAAAAAAACTAATACAAATAACTTAACAATAATTAATTAAATCTAATTCTTAAAAAAAATTACCCAAAAAAGAATTTTTATCACATAAAGGGAAAAGTATCAGAGTCCCAGTAAATTCCACCAAAGAGTTTGCTGTTGTTTCTGATTTTATATGCAAGGCACTCAGATATTATAATGATGTGTTGCAGTAAAAAACCTATAGAGGGATATCTAGAATTGCATTTCTGTTTACATTATAGCATCAACAGCAGTAATATTATAATTAAGGTTCAAAAGCTCCATTGTGTTAAACCCCTCATTTCTAGCATTCATGTCTATTTTCAAAAATAAGTAAAATTAGGATTGTATGTAGTATAGAATCATAGAGCCATTGAAGACTAGGGTTGGAAGATACCTCAGAAGGTCATTTAATCCAATCCCCTGCTCAAAGCAGGACCAACAGCAACTAAATCATCGCAGCCAGGACTTTGTCAAGCTGGGCCTTAAAAACCTGTAGGGATGGAGATTCCACCACCTCCCTAGGTAATCCATTCCAGTGTTTCACTTCTCTCCCAGTGAAATAGTGTTTCCTAATATCCAACCTAGACCTCCCCCACTGCAACTTGAGGCCATTGCTCCTTGTTCTGTCATCTGCCACCATTGAGAACAGCCGAGTTCCATCCTCTTTGGAACCCCCTTTCAGGTAGTTGAAGGCTGCTATCAGATCCCCCCTCACTCTTATCTTCTGCAGACTAAACGATCCCAGTTCCCTCAGCCTCTCCTCATAAATCATGTGCCCCAGCCCCCTAATCATTTCCGTTGCCTTCCGCTGGACTCTCTCCAATTTGTCCACATCCTTTTTGTAGTGGGGGGGACCAAAACTGGATGCAATACTCCAGATGCGGCCTCACCAGTTACAGTTGTAGTCCTGTTGGTTCCAGGATATTAGAGAGACAAGTTTTGTGAGGTAATACCTTTCCCAGGCCTGAAGAAGAGCTCTGTGTGGCTCGATAGCTTCTCACCAACAGAAGTTGGCCCATTAAAATATATTACCTGACTCTCATTGCATCTCTAAAGTTAGGGTTAGCAGAATTTAATTTTTATTATTTTATAATTTCAACAGATAATGAATTTTTTTTAATTTTAAGCGTTTTTTATTTTTATAAATTTTAATTTTCACAGTTGTGAGAAATTATGGGAAGTCAAACAATAGTGGATGTCAGCAATAAATATTTAATCACAGTAGACATTGAGAGTCAAAAAAGGTAAAGTTTTGTAGACATTAAAGCACAAAGTCAACATCAGATGTGAAAGTATACAAATTAAATATGCTTAAATCAAATGCTAATAAGTTCCTCAACCAGCATTTTTCTTACTTTGCCTATCTGTACATTTGGATTATTCAAAGGAAATATTTTTGCTTGGGTTTGTGTTAAGTTTTCCAATTTTGATTGGATATATTCCTGGAGGTTTCATCACATGACATAATCTTTAATTAAAAATTAATCTTTAATTCTTGGAGATTCCAGGACAAACCTGAAGAGTTGGAAATCCTAGTTTGTGTGTGTCTGGTGAAATTGATATTTGCTGACTTTTGCTGATAAAAGTATAGTATTTTCTTTTGTCAATTTACAGCGACTGCTCCAGTTCTTCAAAAAGGAAAGTCAATAACCTGAACCAGCCATTCAAACTGTCTGGTTATTCTCTTAACTGTTTTTCATCAATAATTTTTTTGTAAGATCTTCATTACTTGCTAACTTCCTAAATTTGATCTCTTTTGCCCAGATCATTCATTCCTAGGGACAGACCCATGGGATGGGAACTCAGAGGCCTCTGATATATTACTAAAAGCTCTTTTGCATTCACTCCTTTCAGGAGTAGTGGGGAGATAAAATGATACTTTCCCCTTATCCTTTAAAACTGACCAGACACCGCAAAAGCTTTTATCAGGGGTAAGAGCCCCAGAGATTGCCTCTTTGAGACAGGTTCCAAAAACAACTTTCCAGTCTCAGCTACAGAAAAAGAAAACTGTCAGCAACACCTAAGTCCCTTTTTGGAACCAGACCTAAGACAATAATAAATAACAAACTTTAGCAGTCAATATTCCTTCTGTAGACCCAGGCTGGCTCACTGACTTTATATGAGTGTGGGACTAGGTGTTGGAGTTAGATGAACAGGATTTAGTTTACAATATTTAATTCTAAACGTTAAGGTGTTTTAAGGTTGCTCAATGATAGCTAGTGCAGTGGTGATTTTTTTCATTTCCATGTATTTCTGTGTCTGTCTGCCTCTGTCTCTGTTCTCATATTTAAGTTGTAAATTCTTCAGGGCAGGGACTGGCTTTTTGTTGTGTGTCTGTACAGCGCCTAGCACTGATCCATGCTATGGATTTCTAGTTGCTAGATAATAATAATTAATTAATTAAATAATTAATTAAAATTATGATCCTGCAAAGTGCTCTAATTTCATTAGGAGTACTCATGTGCTTCAAGTTACTCACATACTTAAATGCTTTGCTGGAGCAGAGGGCTTGGCATCTTGTAGGGTTCTGTGCTAGGAAGACTAGAAATTCAGCAGGTAAAAAGACAGAATGGCTCATGAACCATAAAAAACACAAGGCAAATGGCACTGTTTTTTATGTGTGGGGGGGGGGAGGGGAGGAGGATAAGAAACTGTGAGAAGCAAAGCAATTACCTGCATTCTTTAAGGGTTTTAGAAACTACAACAAACACATAACTAACTAACTAACTAACTAAATAAATCTACAGAAAAGTACACAACATCATTGAGCAAGTTCTAATCTGAATCAATTTAATTTTTTAAAAATTACTTAGTATATCTTAATCTTTATTTTTCAGGTCATACATTGATGAGAAATATAAATTGGACAAAAATGAAGAAAAACATATGTTCTGTGCATCCTGTTAAAGGAGGACTCTGCTTTATTGTTTTACTTTTGATCGTTGGAATATGTTTTCTTTCAGGTTAGCTTTCTTACTGTTTTTTATCATTATTGGTGACAGGCAATTAAAAAAATTAACAAAAATCTTTATGAATGTTACAATGTAGCTTCCTTGTAATCTTCTACACATACATATCATAGCACTTTAGTGCACTGTGAACCTGGAAATCTAGAAAATTCCTCTCAAGTAAAAAACATGGAAAATAAGTGACACCAAATTAGACAGATAGACAGCATCATAACTCCAGCTGCAAAAACTAAATGGGTGAGTATGGTCAGACACACTGATTAGTGACCTGCCCCAGTACATACATATGTCTACAGAAAGTAATGTCGGGATGGAGTAAGACTCTGACAAGGAAAGAAAATGAATGAATCTGCAGCAAAAGAAAGACTCTCTAGGTCTTGCTTGACAGAAGACAAAAATGATAAATAACCTTTCTCCACGCTATCAACTGCAAACCATGGCACATGTAGCCTGTAGGAAGAGGCAATGACCTCCTAGGTGCATAATCTCACAGAATCCACAGGTGAATGGATAAATCCATATACTGAAACATCCCTTTAAGGATCAGAGGGGTAGCCGTGTTAGTCTGGTTCTGTAAAAGCAGCAAAGAATCCTGTGGCACCTTATAGACTAACAGACGTTTTGCAGCATGAGCTTTCGTGGGTGAATACCCACTTCTTCGGATGCAAGTAGTGGAAATTTCCAGGGGCAGGTAAGCCCTTTAAGGGGTGATACATAGTGTTTTTTTCCCCTACACCCACTTCCTCAGGGGTAGAACCAGGGTTTGTTCACTTCCTGTCTCTCCCCAATCCTCATGAGCACTGTTCTGCCCTGGGTAGAAGATAGAAAAGTACAAGAACCACAGGAATTTTTATCCTTCTAGGCCCTTTAGCAGGCCATGCAAGAGAGAAGTTTCTTAGCCCTCTCTCCCCTCTGTGCACCTTTGTGCGAGTGAGGCAAAATCTCGCTCTGAATGTGGCTCTGTTCTTATGACCTTAATATTGCAGGAATATGATGTGATTAACTTGTGAACATGCACAATTACTAAAATATATATAATCTACCTTCTGGCTGTATTCTTAAGATGGGGCTGCAACAGGTGAGACCAGCGTTTACTCTGGTAAGTAATCTCAGAATTGCCTTTGTACTATTTGTGTCTTATCTGCATTTTATTGTCACAAACAGATGCATTTAGTTTGGAGAATTAAATCTGCACTGGGGTGAATTGCACCTACAGAGAACAATGTTACTATAAACATGATAATTACTGGTAAGTGAAATTGTAATCTGTGAAGAATATCATAGTTTGTAGGACAAATATCAGAAGCTGGAGGATCAGAACAAAGACAATGATCAATACATTTCACTTGGAGTCCAGGCATTTTAAATCCAGTTTTTTCACACCACAGTTACTTCATAGTTTTATTTTGAAATATACACAGCTAGCAAAAAATGCATCAAAAAGTGTAACTTTGCAGTAAATATAGTGTAAACTTTCTGCCAGATGGCGCCAGCAGCAATGAGGGCTGGATTCAATATCTAGGGGATCCTTTTCAACATTATGACACAGAACTGGCTTGAGCCTCCACCCAGTAACCTGGGGAAATTACACACCACCTCTAAGAGGTAATACTTTCCCATTTGCAAGTACAGAGTCTGAGTGTAGAAAAGAAACTTTTATTGACATTAATTAGAGAAAATACCAAAAGCAGGATTCATAAACCTAAAACTGTGAGCAGGACACCCATGCCAGTGTGCATGGGGCGGTGTCTTCTGCTTCACGTTCTTGAATTCTACAACCAACAGTTCCTTTTCTGTGTCTCTCTCTGATCTCTGGCTATACCCCATTAACAGTGGTTGTCCTTGGTCAGTGAGGACCCAGGTTTCAGAGGTGCATTTCTGTGAGGTCACCTCTCATGTGGGAAAAAGGCATCTTGCTTGCTCTAACATCTGAGCACTTGCTGCGACTGGCTGCCCTGCCAGCTGCTGTTTCTCTCTGCTGGGTGCCCCACCAGCCACTTTTTGTGCTTCACTGGCTAGCTTGCTAGCCACTCAGTCTCCTGAGAGTCCCCCCAACTCTTAGTGATGCAGGCTGGGTGGAAATGCTGTCCCACCACAAGTGATTTCAGTTCTAGTGAGCACTTAATATAACAAAAGACTCCTAATGGAGCTTATTTAGCTCTGTCTTTGAACAGGTTAAACCAGACTGGGGACTCTTAGAAAGAGGCCACACTGCCTGGCTGGGACACTTATCCCCACCCCTCTTAGTTTCACAGGGATCTGGCATTCAAGCCCCTGGTTTAACGAGTCCCTTTCAACTGAGGGTGACCCCTCAATAAGAATAGGCTCAGCACAGTTCTGCTCCCCTTTATTCACTACCGCTGCATTCAGTACTAAAGTGATTTGTAACCCAACACCAGCCAATGCTGATCACTTTGAGCTACACAGCTCCTGTCTGCTAGCTACCTATGCAGAGTAGGTGTATTCATGTAAATACAGTTTGCTCCTGAAGTCTCTCACTCTCCAACTAGCTGTCATTCAGACACTGCTTACAATATTGTAAATGAAACATAATTAATTTATGTTCATTCTAAGAAACCAAAACAATCTCCAGTTTAATCAACAACATACATATAGCTGGAGACTTTCAAGGACACAAAAGGGAGTTAAGTACCCAAGTCTCATTGACTTCCAGTGGGAGCTGGGCTCCTAAAGTCTTTAGTGCTTTTGAAAATTTCCTCCAAAATGAACAAGAAAGTTAATCAGAGTATCAGTGGTGGGAGGAAGAGGTCTGAGACCGAAAGCATGTTTATGCACCTGTGCAGAAGATAAGAGGACATTCCAAACATTTCCACACTCAGCATAGAATTGTCCCCCTACAATGTTTTCACCAAGGTGGTTGGGATTAAAAGGAAGACAGAAGGATGGGGGAAGAACATAATGACCAATGCAGGGTATACATTATTTTGTCCAGTCACAGGAGGTCAGTGAAGAGGATTCAGAAGTGTTGAGCTTATTATTATCTGAAAATAGGAAGTCCTATCCAGCAGAATATTCAGGGCTTCATTTCTAAACTGGGAGAGGGTGTGAACAGAATCACTAGTTAGAAATTGAGAAGGGAAAAAAAGGACCATATATCCACTAAAAATGGAGGGGAGGGGAGAGGTGGGAAGAAGGGGAAGGGCTGGCACTGCAGGGAAATAAGATGTTACCGTACTGCATGACTCCAGTTAGAGGAGGTGGCAGGTGCAAATGTTTCCGCACCTGACACTTCTTCGATTTGGAGGTCTGCAGAGATTGTGATGCTAGATCCTATATAACATGCAGCTATCACATGATGCAGCAACACCCTGAGCACTGCACCTGCTTTGGGAAGAGAGAGGCCATCCTCTACCAGAGGAGGGGGTAATGGGAGGCTCTGGAATGGACTGGACTGTAGAGCACCTACCATAATGGGGTCCTGGTCTGTGACTAGGGCTTCTAAATACTACAGTAACACAAACAAACAGTAGTAAGGGAAATACTAGCATTCAGAGACAACATCTCCCTGAGGAGAAGCAGAGGCAGGAGTGAGTGTGACCCACAGAGATCCCATGTCTTTTGACTGGCACCTATATTCTGCCATGCAGAAACACATGATCCATTCCTCTGCCCAAAGCTGAGGAAGTGAGGAGAGCGTGATGCCCTCTGGAGGACAGGAAGGATCTGAAGAGGGGAGAGGGTTTTCTAAAGGAGAGAAAATTTGTATTTCTTTATCAGAGCCCCCTGTTATCTGCCTCTCTTTCTGTTCCAACTCTGGCCTTGCCACATGCAGGATATTTTGTGTTTTTAATGTCCTAGCAAAGGTGACATAAAAATGGGATGAGGGGAAAGCTGGCTTTTCTGCCCTTTTTAGTTTCTATATAATGGCTGAAGTAATCCTGCATTTTCATGTATTTATTCTTATGCGTGCATTTTTACATGACAAATTCCTGCCCTGTCTAACCTGGAAGATTCTATGATAACTGATGAAGTAGTGCAATTATGATCTCAAAAGAGCCAAGATTGTGAAAGTCAAGCAGTCAAGAAAGAGAATTTTATTCAGATACTTTAAAATACATTGGTGTTGGTTTGTTATTGTTGATATCTATTTAACTTCAATGACTAAAATTTTAGAGAAAAGACTCTCTTTGTTAAAGAGCCAATACTGTAATTCTCTTGATTACATCATGTGTAGTTATCCACATGCATCTTCTAAGACCCTCAACAAATCTTATAGAAAACTAGAGAGATCAGAGTTGATATGCCTGTTAATCTAATATTTCTAAAATAAAAAGCAAGTAGAAATAAAATAAAATAAATATATTTTCAGGCCCTGTGTATGCAGCATGAAATGTGTGTGGGAGGAAGATCTATCTATCTTGTTTTCCAAAGTCCTTTCAAGGTCACCCTTAAGTTTTGCCATTTCTCACCTCTGTAACTCTCTGTATCTAAAACATTTTATGAAGCTTTAAACTTCTATAGAATTGATTTTTGTCAGTTATTTTATTTGAATGGTTTTAAATTTAGTTCCATAAACTATTACATGGTTATTACAGAACTATTTAAAATGTATAATAATTGGAGATAGTAAAAAAAATGACTAATTTAAAAATGGTTGCATCCATTTTCATACCCCTCATTTAGAAAAAGAACAGTTTTTTTTCTGAATACTTTTCATTTAAAAAAGTGACAGGACCAGGCTATTGAGTTTCAGCCATTTGGGGACATGGGGAAAAGCAGAAGATGAAGAAGGGTTGGTGCATCATGGGTGCTCTGTCAGGGAAGATGGGCCCCATGGAGGGAGGAAAGTGTCTGCAGAGAGCTGCAGAAGAAGTGAGCAAGGAGGTGAGGGGATGCGGGGCATGGAGGGTTCTCCCACCAGGGGCGGCTCTACAAATCACGCTGCCCCAAGCAGCGCGGAGCGCTGCGCCGCCCTTCCCCGGTCCCGCGGCGGGTCCCCTCTTCCCGCGGCTCCGGTTGAGCTCCTGCCGGCATGCTTGCGGCAGGTCCACCGGAGCCTGGGACCAGCGGACCTGCCGCAGTCATGCCTGCGGGAGCTCAACCGGAGCCGCGGGAAGGCGGGACCGCGCGCAGGCATGACTGCGGCAGGTCCGCTCGTCCCGGGCTCCGGTGGACCTGCCGCAGGCATGCCGGCGGGAGCTCCACCGGGGCCAAATGACGCCCTCCCCAGCGGGAGCTCCACCGGGGCCAAATGACGCCCTCCCCAGGACGCCGCCCCAAGCGGGCGCTTGGCCCGCTGGTGCCTAGAGCCGCCCCTGTCTCCCACTGCCTGAAGGGAAGGGGTAAGGCACACTTAGGAGCAGGTTTGACATGTGGTGGCAGTTAGGAAGTCAGCATAAAGCCTAATCAGGCACTTTGGCCTCTTGGAAGCAACTGATGAACAAGTTAATGGCCAAGGATGCAGCCTATGCTGCAGTTGTGGGTTGCGGTTGGGTACACCAGCAGCCCCAGCTTCCAAAGTGTTGGGGGTGGGGATCTCAGCCTCAGGCCAACCCAGCAGCCAGAAAAGGAGGAGCAGTAGAAGAAGTAATCACCACCAACGAGTCCTGGCTCATTCTCCAAAGAACAAGACCAAGTGCTGTTTTCTTTAAATGGATACAACTGAGGAGCTGAGAAGAACGAGGAGGAGTGAAACGCCTCTTGAGATCAACATGTTCTGTTGCTGTGTTGTTTAGTCATGGTGACATTTTTTATCTTCTTACTGTTTTTGGTTTTTTGTATTATTTTTTATTTGGGGGGTATACTTTTCATTTGAGCCTCTATAATGGTGTTTTAAAATTGTTTCCTTGCAGTTTACAGGCCTCTAACTCTAGTGATTGTTCCTTTTAATTTCTCTTTAACTAGCTTTCTCCTTCTTGAGTCATTCCTCTTTTTGAAGTTAAATGCTACTGGGGTGGGCTTCTTTGGTATTTTCCTCCCCATGAAGTTGTTAAATTTAGTTACATTATGGTCACTATTACTAAGAAGTTCAGCTATATTCACATTTTGGATCGGATCCTGTGCTCCAGTTAGGACTAAATCAAGAATTGTCTCTCCCCTTGTGGGTTCCAGGGCTAGTTGCTCCAAGAAACAGTCATTTATGGTATCTAGAGATTTTATTCCTGCATCCTGTCCCGAAGTGACCTGTCCATAGTCAATATGGGGATCGTTGAAATCTCCCATTACTATTGGGTTTTCTGTTTTTTTGTAGCCTCTCTAATCTCCCGGATCATTTCACAATCACAATCATTACCCTGGTCAGGTGGTAGGTAATAGAATCCTATGGCTATGCTCTTATTATTGAAGCATGGAATTGCTATCCATTGAGAAATTTAATTTCTCTGTTGGATTCATTTAATATATTTACAGTTTGATTCAAAATATTTACTGTATTTGACTCTATATTTTCCTGCAGATATAATGCCACTCCTGCACCAGAGAGACCTATTCTATTATGCCTATATATTTTGTACCCTGGTTCATTCATCTTAATATTCAGCTTTTCAGCATTTGTTTACAAGCTCTTATCAAATGTGTCAATATTTACTTGTCTACCTACATAGGAACATAAGAATGGCCATACTGGGTTAGACCAAAGGTTCATCTAGCTCAGTCTTCCAACAGTGGCCAATGCCAGGTGCCCAGGTTAACCTCATCATTCCATGTGATTTTAGAATTTTTAACCCTTAAACCTTTAGCAAGTCAACTGGGGACAAGATGCCAAGTTGAGCTCTTGGGTAATCTTTCTTCTTTTCACATCCTATATGACACTTAGTATGCCACTCAGAGGCACCATGTTCTCCATCATTGGTAGCGATTGAATGTACAGGAATCACTCTGAGTATTTAACCAGTGGGATGTTTTTATCTTTCCCCATTAAAGAAGTAGCTCCAATTCAACTGGTGAATGGCTCAACTCGCTGCTCTGGGAGAGTCAAGGTGCTTCATAACCAGCAGTGGGGAACCGTGTGTGATGGGGGGTTGGTGTTGTCACAGGTCAGGGCAGTTGCACCTGTATTCTCCCTGTGTGGTCCAGAAAGCACCTGCACTCTCAGGCTTCTGACTCCACCGCCGTCACCGCTTTTGGGCACAGAGCCACGTCTCTCTTGCTTCTCACTGGGGAGTTTCCAGGTTGCACAGTCTCTCTTCGTATCATAAAGGTGGGGCAGGATAGCTCAATGGTTTGAGCATTGGCCTACTAAACCCAGGGTTGTGAGTTCACTCTTTTAGGGGGCCATTTAGGGAACTGGGGCAAAAATCTCTCTGAGGATTGGTCCTGATTTGAGCAGGTGGTTGGACTAGAGGACCTCCTGAGGTCCTTTACAACCCTGGTATTCTATGATTCTATTAATTTTCCCCAGCAAGACAGACTGGCTAAACAGGGCTGCTTGCTTTCCCTTCAGAGACTAATAATAGAATCACTGCCCACAGTTAAGTTATCCCACATCTCTTTCTGAGCAAGCACATTTATTCTTAAGGGGAGACCATTACAGAGGAAACATATTAAAAATAATAAAAGAACCTACTGGAGATCACCCCATCTGCAATGTGAGCTCTGGCAGGAACTGTCCTTCGCCACACCCAGGGGGTTTTCCAGTGTCACACTGTGCCCCAAGCAAGAATTCAGTCCTATGGGATCATAGGAGGCCAAGCACTTCCAAGCCTTCCCTAAGCATTGGAGCCTTCCATGCACTTGAAGTCATGTCCATTTCATGGGTCAGGAAGGAGGTACTGAGTCAGTTTCAACACAGGTTATTTATCCCAAAGTCCTTTCTTGTCTGCTGGTCTCAAGAGAATCCAGTTTTACTCTTTAAAAAGACCGTGGATGGGTGATCAGCTACCCAGTGGGTTCCCTCCCCAGGGCCAAGCTTCAATGGGCTGAGAACCAGAGGGATCAAATTATCTTACTCCCGCCTCCTAGAGAAGTTACAAACAATTTCACAATCCTGGAGGAGAGGGAGAGTAAGCTGACCTAGCAGGAGAAGGACCTAACTTCTCATGAGCAGGCCTTCTTCAGCCAGATGAAGGGATTTAAGGCTGCCTCTTCCCTTTCTGAACCTGTTCTGCTGAAAATAATAATAATAATAAACATATAAGTTAAGAGGGCTTCCTGGGGCAGTGTGCCAGGGGAGGGATTTGTCTAGTCCTGTGTCTCCCTACTGAGTAGTTGGGGAGACTGAGAGCACTGCATTTATGTGAGCTCTCACACAATACACACAATGTCGCTTTCCCCAGCCCTTTCCTCTTTGGGCCACTGTTGCGGGGCCTTCTCCAAGCCCAGGCACTGTTGGTGGCCCTTCCTGTGGCTACTATTTCCTCCATCTCATTGGCCTCCTCCATTTCTTTTTTTTCTGAGGGTCACACAGTACCAAAGGCAAGTAAAATCCAAAATAAAGTAAAGACCCTAAGCATGGAACAGACATTTCTAAAGCACAGCTGAAGTCAAAGTGGCATGTCAGATCTAGGCCTCACTTCTGCTTTGTGGTCCTGAGATGGGCCAGGCACTATTCCGGTTTGTATTAAAACAGTGTATTACTGCTGGAATGGCATCAGCCCTGGAAAGGAGATAACCCTTCTTTAGATATGTGGTAAATTCTATGCAACTGTGGTAAATGCTAGATATTGAAGTTTAATTTCTATGGTAAACCCGTATTCACAGTATAAACACAAATATGCTCTGATATAAATGATCAATTGTAATATGACTCACCCATCAAAGAGATAGGAGAATCCATCAACAACTGTAAAATATTAGTGCAAAACAATGCACATCATTTACATTTTGTTCAACTTCCTAATCCATTTGTTTTCCAGATCCTCTTCCCCATCTTACAAATTGCAATGCTAATGGTAAGTGAAACTACAATCTGTGAAAAATATCATGGTTTTTGCCATAAGTATCAGAACTTGGAGGGTCTGAATAGAGATATAATTAATACGTTTCCTATTACAATTCAGGCAAATTCACACATTGTATTCATACTGCATAACAACCACTAAAATCTTTAGCAAAAATGAAAATCTTTATTTTTTCATAACAGTCTACTTTCTCATTTTTCATCCCCTCCCCTCACAACTAAAACTATTTTAAAATCAGAAAGTTTCACTCTGGAATGGAAGAAGAAACAGAAAATATGATATTTTAAAAATTCTGATAGTGGGAGAATTTGGACTGGAGGAGAGGTGGAGTACTGAGGCAAGGAGAGGAGAAATAGTGTCTCTGGAAGAGATGGGGAGGAAATACAAAGATATTTGGAGGAGGCTGAATAGGGGATGAGGGAAGAAGAAGAAGGAGGAAAAGGGGATGTTACTGCATTGCACATCTCAAATTGTTTCCTTATCTGGCACCTTCTCCATATGGAGGTCTGCAGAGGTTACTATGATGGATTATATGCAACATGCAGCTACCACATGATATACTAACACCGTGAGCACCCTGCCTGAGTCGGGGAGAGAGGCCAACCTCTGCTGGAGGAGGAAAAATGTCAGGAACTGCACTGGAGTGGAGATGGCAAATACCAGCAGCCTCCCCGGAGAAGCAGAGGCAGGAGTGGGTGTGCTTAGCAGAGATCCCTTATCTTTGAAGGGGAACATGTATTCTCTGCCATGCAGCACCAGAGAGTCCATGTCTCAGTCCATAGCTGAGTGATGAGGGGGAGAGGGATGCCCTCTGGGGGAAAGGAGGGCCCTAGAGAAGGGAATGGCTGTCCTTAAGGATAGACAGAAGTTTTTTTCTTCCTGTCCTCATGCTGCTGAGAACTGTAGCCCCATTTTAGTGTCTGTCAAATGTGATCTGGAAAGGGACACAGCTAGGCTTACTTCCTTTTCAGCTTTTTCATGATAGAGAAGGTTGGTTTGAAATGGTTTGTTTTCTTCTTCTCCCTTCTTTTGCTTATACTTTTACATTAAATCCTCTTCCAGCCATGGCAGGACACTCGGTGTTGTAGAGGGAACTGGTGAAATAACTACATCACAAAAGCTAAGAAAGCAAATACTGAGTTGTTGAAAAGGAAATAGATTTTTTTTATTTTGAATGTTTAAAACTTATTTCAGAGTGGTGGCCATGTTAGTCTGTATCAGCAAAAAGATTGAGGAGTACTTTCGGCTCCTTAGAAACTAACAAATTTATTTGAACATAAGCTTTCATGGGCTAAAGCCCACTTCATCAGATGCATGCAGTGGAAAATACAGTAGGAAAATATATATCTATATCTATAGATAGATAGATAGATATCCCACGAAAGCTTATGCAGAAATAAATTTGTTAGTCTCTAAGGTGCCACAAGTACTCCTGTTCTTTTTGCTAAATCTTATTTGTTTTTTAAACAGCTGTTTAAGTTAAATGACTAGACAAACTTTGGGAGAAAGAAAATCTTAGTAAAAGGCTTTAGAAGCTCATTAAATGCATCCTATGAGACCATGGTAAATACATTAGCAAACACAAGGGAGGCCAGAGATGACTTTATGATTTATTATTATTTAATATAACATGTTTATTGTGGTCATGCCTAATGGCCAGCCAGGAATGGGGCCTCATTGTTCTCCCCAACGCAGAAACACACAGCAGCAGACATTACTTGCCCCAAGGAACCGACAATCTAACTAGTCCAGACAAACACATGGAGGGGAAAGGGCTATTACAAAAAACAGTGTGATGGCAACAAATGGTATGTTAGTGCCACAATTTGTTTTCCTTTTCTTTTTCTCTTCTTAGGAGGTGATTAGCTAAAAGTAAAGGGATGGGGGGATGTTAAAAGGAGGGGATTGAGGGAGACAAGGCCAGGGAGAAGAAGAGGATAAAGGTGGACACGGGGTCAGTGAGTCTTAGGAGGAGAACGAAGATGTGAGGGAGGGGATAGGAGGGGGTTGAAATGAACAGCCAGTCAGCACAAGACACATTGTCTTCTTCTTCCTCCTCCTCTCCCTTTTGGTGTAGAATTAGGCAGTCTTTGAGAACACCTACACATTGGACCCACAGAACATTAGGCAGAGCAACATCTTGTCCATGGCTTGCTTTGGGGTTTAGGAAGGAGGAAGGCATCTGGGAACATCAAGTGAGGCAGCCATGCACACACCCAGAGATAGAAACAAAAACATTTGGGGAACTTTTACAGCAATAATATGAGTATTGGGTGAATTTAGGCACCTATAGGGTTCAGCAGCAGCCATACATTAAGTTCATGGATCTTAGTATCCCCTGAGAGCAGGACTTAGGCATCTAAGTCTAGGGAGAGATGCCAAAGTCCAGTACTAGTAAACATGTTCATTAGTATGTTAGCTAGCATATTTTAAGAAACACTGTCATTCTAAAGCTCCTGGCCCTGCGAGCAGATGATTAACTTTATTACTCTGAGTACTCCCATTGAAAGCAATTGAAGTTGAGCATACGCTTAAGTGTTTGCAGGATTGAGACTGTACACAGATAAAATAGGGTGTTTTATTTATTTATTTATTTATTGTAATGTTTGTGTTGCTCCATAAAGTGCTATTACAGCTTCTTGTCTGGTATAAATCTAATATGAGCTGCTTGAGCAATGTTTTGTAACTGAAATGGTATTATATATCTTACAATATTGTATAATCACTGGAGTTTGTAATATTTCTTGGATGATTTTTCTACCACAGATTGGATTCAGATATTTATTCTGACAGTAGTTGTCCTGATCTTCGTAATCTTTGCCATCTACCTGTCCATCAATTATAAACGTGAGTATTGTGGTAAGAATTTTCACCTTAAAAAACTATTGATTGGTATAATATATTTTGAATACATTTAGGAACTGAGTGGAAATTTTTTCTTAAAATTGTTACTGTTGCTGGGATCACACATTCCAATAATGACAAATGGATTTTGATTACTAAATACCGGTGACATGGCTTTGACAGTCATTCTTCTTTGAGTGGCCTCTGCTTATTCCCACTCGTATGATCAAGGCACCTGTCCTGGGGGAGCTACCATAATGTTCCAGAAGGCAGCGTCTGTTGGGGTCACTCATACTTCTCTCCCCTCCCCTTCCAGTGATGTAAAAGAGGAGAAGCCCCAACTACCCTTCAGCTCCTTCCTACCATGTAAAGTGCAGCAAGCTCCAATCAATCACACACGGGATCCTCCATCCTGCTCTCGTCGTGTTTCTTTCTTTCTGCCCTGCGGAGGCAAATGTTATTTAGAACAATTGAACAAGTAGAACAATTGTTGTTTGGTCTGATTTCCTGTAGAAAAAGAAGAGAAAAGCAGATGCCCATTCAGGATGGGCTTTGTCTGGATCCTTGGAAGTGGGAGGGCTACCTCGCACACCCCTCAGGTCCAATCCATTGAAGTCTGGTCACCTGTAAATCCAGCATCCATATAAAGATCCACTCACCAGCAAGGTCCCTGGGTTGCAGGCCTGGCTGTGAGGCAAACTCTCAGCCAATCTAGGGCTGGTCACTCAGCTGTTGTCCTGACCATGCAATCAGCAGGGCTGGTGGTGAATCACCCTTCAGACATGCAGCAGCAACCTATCACAAAGCAAAGACGGGGTCAGATGATCCCAGGCTCAATTATTTCCACAATGCCAGCAGAGCTGTAGATGAGTCTGAGCATCAGCACTACCCAGCCAGGAACCCTCCTGCTGCCTAGCAGTGCAACAGACTATAGCAACTTCCAACCCTTGTGCCTGCTCCTGCTCCTGCCACAGAGATGGTCGAGCCCTTGCCTTGCCCTGGACTAGTCTTTTTCCAGTCTCATCACTGACCTGCTCCAGCCTGTCCTCTAAATCCTGACATCTGGCTCTGGTCCTGACACTCATTTGGCTGCAGACTCTGATCTTGGTTTTGACCCTTGTCCTACCTTATATCATGATTCCAGTACAACAACAAGCCCTGGCCTAACATTAAACCGAGCTGTGACTCATGATCCAACCACTAGGTAAAATTGTTGGAGGCAAGGCCTGATATACCAGTCTAGCTTCTCATTTTTCATTCCTTCCCCTTACAGCTAAAACTGAATTTTCCTCTTTAAAATCAGAAAACTCCTTTCTGGAATGGAAGCAGAAACAGAGAGTCTGATATTTAAAAATTCGGATAGTGAGAGAATTTGGAGAGGAGGAGAGGCGGAGTAAAGAGGCAAGGAGACGAGAGATGGTGTCTCTGGGAGGGATAGGAAGAAAATACACTGATATTGGAGGATGATGAAAAGGGGAGAGAAGGAGGAGGCAAAAGAGATAAAACTGGATTTATCTGGATTTATCACCTGCCAATTCATGGAGGTGGCAGGTGCAAATATTTTTATCAGGCCCCTTTTCCATATGGAGGTGGGCTGAGGTTTCATGATGGATTATATGCCACATGCAGCTACCACGTGATATTGTAACACCCTGAATACCCCTATGTGGGGAGAGGCCATCAACTGCTGGAGGAGGAACAATGGCAGGTATTGGACTGGGGTGGAGATAGCAAATACCAGCAGCTCCCCCAGCAGAAGCAGAGGAAGGAGTGGGTGTGCCTTTTCTTTGATTGGGAGCACGTATTTTGTAGTATGCAGTACCATGCCTTAGCCCATGTCTTTGTGATGAGGGGGAGAGGGATGTTCTCTAAGGGCACAGGATGGCTTTGAAAGAAGGAAACGGTGTCCTTATGGATGGAGAAAAGTTTTTTTTCTTCCTATTGTAAGACTGTTGAGAGCTGTCACTCCATCTCTTCCAAATCTGACCTTGTCACATATAGAATCATAGAATATTAGGGTTGGAAGAGACCTCAGGAGGTCATCTAGTCCGATCCCCTGCTCAGAGCAGGACCAACACCAACTAAATCATGAGATACTTTGTCATTTTAGTATCTGAAAAAAAAAGACTGCCTGTTAAAGGTGACATGCAAAGAGATAAATCATAGAATTATAGAGTCAATGGATTGGAAGGGACCTCAAGAGGTCATCCAGTCCCCAGCCCTAAAGGCTGGACTAAGCAGTAACTAGACCATCCCTGACAGATGTTTGTCTAACCAGCTCTGACAAATCACCAATGATGGAGATTCCACAACCTCCATGAAAAATTGCTTAACAATGCTCCCTGACAATTAGGAAGATTTTCCTGATGTCTAACCTAAACTGCCCTTGCTGCAATTTAAGACCATTGCTTCCTGTCCTATTCTCAGAGGTTAAGGATAATAATTTTTCTCCCTTCTTCTTGTAACAACGCTTTATGTACTTCAAAACTATAATCATGTCCCCTTTCAGCCTTCTCTTCTCCGGACTAAACAAATTATCATGAACTGTAAAATATTAGGGTAAAACAATGCACTTCATTTACATTTTGCTCAACTTCTTATCCATTTATTTTACAGATTCTTCTCCACATCCTACAAATGCAAGTTGCAATGCTACTGGTAAGTGAAACTATGATCTATGAAAAATATCATGTTTTGTGCCACAAATATCAGAACTTGGAAGGTTTGAATAGAGGTATAATTAATACATTTTCTATTACAATTCAGGCAAATTCATACACTTTAGTACTCAGGAACTCAAGTACCCACAGAAAAAAATACTGGCTGCTCAGCACCCAGGAGTTTAAAAGTGTGTAAAAGTCTGTGCTGTTAACATTGCCCTTGGAGCAGGGAGTTTGTTTGTAAAAAAACCCAGCAAGGAGTCCAGTGGCACCTTAAAGACTAACAGATTCCTTGTTGTTTTTGTGGATACAGACTAACAGGTCTGATACTTGTTTTAAACAGAAGCAGGGTGATTAAGATGACAGAAGGCTTGTCATTAAATTAAATTAAGGATTCTTAGATGATCCTGAAAGGATTCCCAGGCACTCAAGTTAAAAGATAAGGAAACAAAGGGTAGGAATAAACGGTCCATTTTCAGAATGGTGAGAAGTAAATAGAGAACAGGAGTACTTGTGGCACCTTAAAGACTAACAAATTTATTTAAGGTGCCACAAGTATGCCTGTTCTTTGTGCGGATACAGACTAACACGGCTGCTACTCTGAAACAAGTAAATAGAGGTGTCCCCTGAGGGCCTTGTACTGGTTTGGTATCAGTCCTGTTCAACATATTCATAAAAGGTCTGCAAAAAGGGATAAACAGTGAGGTGGCAAAGTTTGTAGATGATACAAAATTACTCAAGATAGTTAAGTCCAAAACAGACTGGAAAGAGTTACAAAGGGATCTCACAAAACTCAGTGACTTGGCAACAAAATGACAGATGAAATTCAAGGTTAAATGCAAAGTTATGCACATGGCAAAATATAATCCCAATTTTACATACAAAATGATGGTGCCTAAATTAGCTGTTAGCCATCAAGAAAGAGATCTTGGAGTCATTTGCATTTGGAAGCACTATGTTTCCAGCGTACTACAAGTTCATAAAAATCCTTCTCACTGTGCCTGTATTATCCTGAATTGTGGAATTCTTATTCTCCTGCTTCAGAAGACTTAAAAAATATCTCTAGTCATCAATGGGACAGATCCAACTGCATAATGTAGCAATCCTTAATAATAATACCATAGAACCTGGATGTAAATAAGATTGCTGATAGTTTCACCCAGAAAGCTACAGTGAGACACTGTCTTTAAACTGGGATGTTAGTGAAGATAGCTTGCAGGTGATTTTAATGATTTTAATATACTGTAATTCATGATAATGCAATTATGTAGTTCATAAAAATTGAATAATTTTTAAAACAGTAAAGATACCAATGATAGACACATTCAGTAACTAGAATATGAAATAATAGTGTATAAATATGCTGAAAATAGCCTCCACACGAAACTGGCAGAGTGCACCCCCAAACACACACACCTCTTCAAAAGCACCTATTGGCAAAAACAAAAGTCAGCGCCTATGCACTGTAGTAATCTTGCATAAAAACCACAGAAATCTTTGGCAAAACTCAAAATCTTTATTTTTAATACCACTCTACTTTCTTATTTTTCATCCCAACCCCTCAGAGCTAAAACTGAATTTTCTACTTTAAAATCAGAAAAATCCCAGTCTGGAATGGAAGCAGAAACAGAGAATCTGATATTTAACAATTCTGATAGTGGGAGAATTTGGAGTGGAGGAGAGGTGGAGTACTGAGGCAAGGAGAGTAGAGATAGTGTCTCTGGAAGGGATGGGGAGGAAATACACTGGTATTTGGAGGATGATGAAGAGGGGATGAGGGAAGAAGAAGAAGGAGGACAAGGGGATGTTACTGCATTGCATGTCTCCAATTCTTGGAGGTGGCAGGTGCAATTGTTTCCTTATATCGCACCTTCTCCGTATGGAGGTCTGCAGAGGTTATTATGATGGATTATATGCAACATACAGCTACCACATGATATACTAACACCCCATGAGCACCCTGCCTGAGTTGGGGATAGAGGCCAACCTCTGCTGGAGAAGGAACAATGTTAGGCACTGCACTGGAGTGGAGATGGCAAATACCAAGAATTCCCCAGGAGAAACAAAGGCAGGGGAGGGTGTGCCCAGAGACTGGAATCATGTATTCTCTGCAATGCAGCACCACAGGGTCCATGCCACAGCCCATAGCTGTGTGACGAGGGGGACAGGGATGCTGTTTAGGGGAAAAGGAGGGCTCTAGAGAAGGGAGAGGCTGTCTTTAAGGATAGAGAAAAGTTTTTTGTTACTGTCCTCAGACTGTTGCGAACTGTAGCTCCATATGTTCCAAATCTGACCTTGTCACATGTAGGATTCTTTGAAGTGTTAGTATTATAGAAAAAAGATGGCCTGTTAAAGGTGACCTGCAGAGGGACAAAACTAGGCTTGTTCTTGTTTCAGTTTTTTCATGATGGAGAAAGTAGGTTCAAAATGGTTTGTTTTCTTCTTTTCCCTTCTTCTGCTTATACTTTTACATTAAAATATCTTTCAGCCAAGGCAGGACATTCTTTGTTGTATGGGGAATTGGTGAAATAAGGAGGGAAGGAGAGGGGAGACAGTGACTTTAGAAGGGATAAGGAGAAAATACACTGATTTTTGGAGGATAATGGAGAGGGGATGAAGGAAGGAAAAGGAGGTGTTAAAGCATTGTACATCTCCAGTTCTTGGAGGTGGCAGGTGCAATTGTTAATTTATATGGCACCTTTCCCATATGGAGTTGTGTTGAGGTTGTGGTGATGGATTATGTACAAAATGAAGCTACCGTGTGATATAGTAAACCCTGAGCACCCTGCCTGAATCATCAGACACCTTGCTGGGTGAAGATGGCACATACCAGGAGTTCCCCCAAGGAGAAGCAGAGGCAGAAGTGGGTGTACCCTGCAGAGATCCCTTCTCTTTGACTGGGATGAGGTATTCTCTGCCATTGAGTACCACAGGGTTCATGTGTCAGACCATATGGCTTGGACTGTTTGTTGGGTAGCCAGTGGTTCTCTGTACTGGAACTTCGAAGTGGATACTACCAGATCCCTCTGGGGGAAGAAGATAAGGAGAAGATGGCCTTCATCTGCCTGTTAGGGTTTTATCAATTTGAATGTATGCCCCAAGGGATTTCTGGAGCATCTGCTACGTTTCAGCATCTTATGGAGAGAGTTGTGGGAGACATGAATGTACTGCAAGTGTTGGTTTATTTGGATGACCTGACTGTGTTTGGAAGAACCTTGGAGGAGCATCAAGAAAGACTTCTTAAAGTTCTAGATCAGTTGGAAGCCTATGGGCTGAAGCATTCAGTTGACAAATGCCAGTTCTGCAAAACCCTGGTGAAGTCTGTGAAACACATTGTGTCTCAAGAGGGTGTGAGTACTGAACCTGATAAAATAGATGCTCTCACTAATGGCCACATCCAAGTAATTGCAGAGAGCTTAAGACCTTTCTATCCACCTTATAGTCCATTCATCCAGCCCATACTTCTTTAACTTGCTGGCAAGAATACCTGCTGCTCCATGATTTTTCCAGGGACTGAGGTGAGGCTGACTGGCCTGTAGTTCCCCAGATCCTCCTTCTTCCCTTTTTTAAAGATGGGCACTGCATTAGCCTTTTTCCTTTAGGACCTCCCCTGATCGCCATGGGTTTTCAAAAATAATGGCTGATGGGTCAGCAATCACATCCACCAACTCCTTTAGCACCCTTGGATGCAGTGCATCTGGCCCCATGGACTTGTGCTTGTCTAGCTTTTCTAAATAGTCCAGCAGGAACAAATCTAAGACCAAGAATAAGGGAGGTCCCAAGAGCATCCCAAGCAGAGACAGTATTGGACGATTTGAAAAAGGCAAACATAGTGCCCATATTTAAAAAAAGGGAAGAAAGAGAACACGGGGAACTATAGACTTGCCAGCCTCACTTCAGTCCCTGGTAAAATCATGAAGCAGATCCTCAAGGAATCCATTTTGAAGCACCTGGAGGAGAGGAAGGTGATCAGGAATAGTCAGCATGGATTCACCAAGGGCAAGTCATGCCTAACCGACCTGATTGCCTTCTATGATGGGATAACTGGCTCCATGGATATGGGGAAAGTGGTGGATGTGATATATCTTGACTTTAGCAAAGCTTTTGATACGGTCTCCCACAGTATTCTTGCCAGCAAGTTAAAAACAGTATGGATTGGATGAATGGACTATAAGGTAAATAGAAAGCTGGCTAGATTGTCGGGCTCAATGGGAGTGATCAATGGCTTGATGTCTAGTAGGCAGCCGGTATCAAGCGGAGTGCCCCAAGGGTCGGTCCTGGGACTGGTTTTGTTCAACACCTTTATCAATGATCTAGGTGATGGGATTAATTGCACCCTCAGCAAGTTTGCAGATGACACTAAGATGAGGTAGATATGCTGGAGGGTCCAGAGTGATCTAGACAAATTGGAGGATTGGACCAAAAGAAATCTGATGAGGTTCAACAAGGACAAGTGCAGAGTCCTGCACTTAGGACGGAAGAATCCCATGCAGCACTACAGGCTGGGGATTGACTGGCTAAGCAGCAGCTCTGCAGAAAAGGACCTGGGGATTAGAGTAGATGAGAAGCTGGATATGAGTCAGCAGTGTGCCCTCATTGCCAAGAAGGCTAATGGCATATTGGGCTGTATTAGTAGGAACATTGCCAGCAGATCGAGGGAAGTGATTTTCCCCCTCTATTCAGCACTGGTGAATCCACACCTGGAATATTGCATCCAGTCAGGGGCGGCTCTAGACATTTTGCCGCCCCAAGCACGGAGGGTCCGCTGGTCCTGCGGTTTTGGCGGACCCACGGCTTCGGCGGACCCTCCGCAGGTGTGCCTGTGGGAGGTCCGCCGAAGCCGTGGGACCAGCGGACCCTCCGCAGACACGCCTGCGGGAGGTCCACCGAAGCCGCGGGACCAGTGGACCCTCCGCAGCAAGCCGTGGAAGGCAGCCTGCCTGCCGCCCTCACGGCGACTGGCAGAGCGCCCCCTGTGGCTTGCCGCCCCAGGCACGCGCTTGGAACGCTGGTGTCTGGAGCCACCCCTGCATCCAGTTTTGGTCCCCCCACTACAGAAGGGATGTGGACAAATTGGAAAGAGTCTAGCAGAGGGCAACAATGATTAGGGGGCTGGGGCACATGACTTACGAGGAGATGCTGAGGGAACTGGGGTTTTTTAGTGAGCAGAAGAGAAGAGTGAGGGGGGATTTGATAGCAGCCTTCAGCTATCTGAAGGGAGGTTCCAAAGAGGATGGAGCTTGGCTGTTCTCAGTGGTGGCAAATGACAGAACAAGAAGCAATGTTCTCAAGTTGCAGTGGAGGAGGTCTAGTTTGGATATTAGGAAACACTAATTCACTAGGAGGGTTGTGAAGCACTGGAATGGGTTACCATCTTCAGCCCTAAAACCATTGCAGAATTATTTAGGCCCATTGATGGCACATCCGTGCCACCAATTGGGCTGCCCTGCAATGACACATCAAGCTTATTTGACAGTGGAGACATACAGATGGAAGGTGTCCTGGGTGCTGCAAAAGCAGATAATAAAAGCTAATTCTAATCTATTTATAGAATATTTTGTTGTTTCTCTAGGTAGATTAATTTCATTTTGTGCCTTAGCCTTAATAATTTTTTCACTACATACCTGTGTTATTTCTTGATATTTATCCTAAAGCTGGGCTTGTTATATTTTTAGTTTTTTCATGATGGAGAAAGTAAGTTGGAAATGATTTCTTTTCTTCTTTTCCCTTCTTCTGCTTATGTTTTACATTAAAATCTCTTCCAGACAAGGCAGGCCACTCTGAGATGTATGGAGACTGGGTGAAATAAATACATGACAAAAGCTAAGAAAGTAAACACTGGGTTCTTGAAAGGGAAAAGAACTTATTATTTAAAACTTTTTTTGATTTTATTTTACCACCTGTTTAACTTCAATGACTGGGTAAACTTTAGGAGAAAGGAAATCTTAGTGAAAGGGTTTAGAAGCTCATTTAATGTATCCTCTGAGACCCCAGCAAATCCATTAGCAAACACCAGGGAAACCAGAAATGACATTATCATTTATTATGTTTAATATTACTTAGGTTTATTGTGGTCATGCGTATTGGCCAGCCAAGGATAGGGCCTTACTGACTTGGCACTGCACTAACACAGAGTAGCAGACAGTCCCAGCCCAAAAGAACTGACAATCTAACTAGTCCAGACAGATATATGGTGTGGGAAGGGTTATTACAACGAACAATGAGATGGCAGCAAATGGTATGTTACTGCCACAATTTGTTTTCCTTTTCTTTCTTTCTTTCTTTCTTTCTTTCTTTCTTTCTTTCTTTCTTTCTTTCTTTCTTTCTTTCTTTCTTTCTTTCTTTCTTTCTTTCCAGGAGAGGATTAGCTAAAAGTAAAGGGATGGGGGATGTTAAAAGGAGAGGATTGAGGGAGACAAGGTGGTGGAGTAGTAGAGGATAATGGTGGGTAGAGGGGCAGTGAGGGTGTGGATGTGAGGGATGGGACGGGAGGAGGTTGGAATGAGCAGCTCGTCATCAGACATGCTCTCTTTCCTCACCTCCTCCCCCATTTGGTGTGGAGTTAGGTGGCCTTTGAGCATACTAACTGCCTTGGGTCCAACAGCACATTAGGCGGAGCAATGCTTTGTCCAAGGATCACTCTGGGGTTTAGGAAGGAGGAAGTTATTTGGGAATGTCATGTCAGGCCGTCGTGCACACATCCTGGGGGATGGGGGCGGGGGGCTGGCCTTACCATGAGGAGAACTGACATGACCACCTCAGGTGCCAGATATGGGGAGGGGGGAGGAGGGGGCACCATTAGTGCTCAGAGTGTAGAAAATTATGTCTGCTGCTGGTGCATATATATTCTCACTGCTCTAGATGCACAGAGATGGTGGAGTGCTGTGCTGGAGGAAGGAGGGCACGAGAGACATAACAGGCAGGTAGGAGAAAAGGTGAGAGGGAATAACAGAAGGCAGCAGGAGCTGCAGGGAGAGAGAGGAGTGGGAGGATCCTCTTATGTACCTTCCTAGCACCCCCAGGAGCCTGGACTGATTAACACCAGCTTCTCAGGGAGCTTCCTGTTTTCTGCTGCTTCCCTGAACCCACTTGAGGCGAACAGGCAGTCAACTGAAGTAGTAGGAGCCAGTTAGGCCCTTAAGACGCTGCTATCTTCCCTCACTCAGGCCCTGCTACCAAACTGCTTATTTTCCCCTTCAATTGAGTGTTGAGAGCCACTATAGCTGGCACAGAACAGCAGTCATGAGTGAAAGAAGAAAATGCCCCTCTGGGGCAGCATTCAGAAAAAGAAAGAAAGCAAAGGAAGCTTTTCTATCTAAGCGGGAAGGAGCTCTCCTGAGATACATTGACACAAATGTTCATGGTGAGCCCTCCGGCCCCACTGAGGATGTGAGTGGTGAAGAGATGCCTGATCTTCCGGTTAGTCAGAGTGCAGGTGACCTGGCAGCTACTGCAGCATCCATCTCAAATGGATGTAACGATGAACATTCCTGAAGAAATGTGTAGATCAGAGAAGAGTGTGGTGGAGGCGCAAGAAACAGCTGCTGCTGAGTTTAGTTCTTTAAGTCTAGATGATCCAGGACTGTGGACCCACTTGAGCAGTAGCCTGAGGGACTTCCTTGTACCGCATGGGCCACAGCAAATTAAAAAAACTTCATGTTCCCCAAAGAAAATGAAAATAGAAGTTTTCATCCAACACATTACTGGCGTGAAATCCCCAATAGTGATAAAGTGGAGAGGCCATGGGTTATGTACTCAAAAACCCAGAATGCTGCATACTGTTTTTGTTGCAAACTCTTCCAGTCTAATGTTCCAGCCACATTGGGTTCTACAGGAAAAATCTGGCATGCCATGAGAAGGCAGCAAATCACCAGAGAGCATTCAATAGGTGGAAAGAGCTTGAGATGAGACTAAGGTTAAAGGCCACCATAGATGATCAGCATCAAGAGAAGATTGCATCAGACTCTCTTAACTGGCAAAATGTTCTGAAAAGGCTCATTGACATTGTGAGAATGCTTGCTATCCAAAACCTAGCACTGTGTGGCACTTCAGATCAGCTATATGTGCCAGACAATGGAAATTTCCTTAAAATTGCAGAGCTGATGGCTGAGTTTGATGCTGTACTCCAGGAACATCTAAAAAGAGTCACCATCCAATAAATGTACACACACCACTACCTTGGAAAAACCTTTCAAAGTTTTGGCCAAAGCGAGCGGGCATGGGGGCATCAATTTAGCTCCCTGTCTCAGGTGCCTAAATGTTGTGGCCAGGCTCTGGGCAGAAAAATAAGCAATTGGGGAATTTTTACTGCCTTAATGTGGTTATTGGGTAAATTTAGGCACCTACAGGCAGCAGCCAAACTGGAACTTAGTGGATTGCAGTGTCCCTGATTGCAGGATTTAGGCACCTAAGTATAGAGAGAGATGCCTATGTCCTGTAGTGGCAAAACATGTTAGTTAGTATGTTAGCTGGCATATTTTAAGGAACACCTTTTAAGTTGGTCAACATACACCTTAGGCTACTGTGAAAATATCAGCTGTTGTACTGAAGCTCCTGGTGCTGTGAACATATGTTTAACGTTATTAACATGAGTACTCCCATTGGGTACAACTGAGGTTAAGCACATGTATATGTGTTTGCAGGATTGAGACCTAGACTGATGAAATAGGTTTTTAATTTTTCTTATGTTTTTGTGTTGTTCCATAAAGTGATATTACAGCTTCCTGTTTGGTGTAAATCGGGGACTAAGCTAAAAGCTTTTAACGTGAATTGTTTCCTTTTTCTCCAAAAAAATAAAAAGAGATCCATGTTTTTCTATTTTGCATCAAAGAAAATCACAGAAATAAATCAAATATGAGCTGCTTGAACAGTTTTTATATCTGTAATAATTCTTCGATGATTGTACTACCATAGATTGGATGCAGATACTAATTCTGATACCAATTGGACTGATTTTTATCATCTCCACTATCATCCTGTTCATCCGTTATAAACATGAGCATTGTGGTAAGAACTTGTTCCTTAAAAAAACTATTCATTTATATCATGTATTTTCAATATATTTGGGAACTGAGTGGAAACTTTATATTAAAATTGTTTCTGTTGCTGAGATCACATATTCCCACAATGATAAATGGATTTGGATTACTAAATACCAATGACATGACTTTGACAGTCATTCTTCTTCAAGTGGCCTTTGCATATTCCCAATTGTAGGAATCTGCTGGGAGCTACCATAATATTCCGGAAGGCAGTGTCTGTTGGGGTCACTCAAGCTTCTCTCCCCTCCCATCCCAGATGACTAAAAGGGGAGCAGCCCCAACCACCCTTCACCTCCTTCCTACTATGTAAAAAGAAGTAAGCTCTGATCAATCACAGACAGAATCCCCCATACTCCTCTCATCCTCTTTCTTTATTTCTGCCCTTCGGAGGCAAATGTTATTTCTAGTAGATCAGTTGTTACTGGGTCTGATTTCCTATAGAAAAAGAAGAGAAAAGCGGAGACCCATCCAGGATGGGCTTTGTCTGGACCCTTGGAAGTGGGAAGGCTACCTCGCACACCCCTCAGGTCCAGTCGATTGAAGTCTGGTCACCTGTAAGTCCAGCATCCATATAAGGATCCACTCACCAGAAATATTCCTGGGTTGCTCCAGCTTGATCTAGCAGGCCTGGCTTTGAGGCATAATTTCAGCCAAAGTAGGGCTGCTCACTCAGCAGTTGCCCTGAGTCTGCACTCAGCAGAGCTGGTGGTGAGTCACCCCTCAGGCATGTGGTAGCAACCTATCACAAAGCAGATATGGGGTCAGATGTCCCAAGGCTCAATTATTTCCACAGTGGCAGCAGAGCTGCAGATGAGTCTGAGCAACAGGACTCCCCAGCCAGGGACCCTCCTGCTGCCTCGCAGTGCAACAAACTATAGCAACTCCCAACCCTTGCACCTGCCCCTCCTCCTCTGCCTGCTCCTACTTCTACTCCTTCCATGGACTTGCCCAGCCATTGTCCTGAACTAACCTTACTCCAGACTCATATGCAACCCACCCCAGGCTACCGTCCATCTTCTGAACCTCTCTGAGCCCTGATCACCTGGCTGTGTCCCTGATCCCCATTTGACTGCAGACTCTGATGTTGGTTTTGACCCTGGTCTGTCCCTATATAATGATTCCAGGACTAGCCTTGCCTAGGCCCAACCTTAAACCCAGTTGTGACCAAACCAACCACTGGGCAAGATTATTGGAGGCAGGACCTGACATACCAGTCTAGTTTCTCATTTTTCATTCTGTTCCGTCAGAACAAACTGAATTTTCCATTTAAAAATAAAAAACTCCACTTTGGAATGGAAGGAGAAACAGTCTGATATTTACAAATTCTGACAGTGGGAGAGTTTGGAGTGTAGGAGAGGTGGAGTACTGAGGCAAGGAAAGCAGAGATAGTGTCTCTGGAAGGGATAGGAAGAAAATTCACTGCTATTTGGAGGACGATGAAGAGGAGATGAGAGGAGGAGGCGGCAAAGGAGATATACCTGGACTGTATGTCTGCAATTAATGGAGGTGACAGGTACACTTATTTTTATCAGGCCCCTTTTCCATAAGAAGGTCTCCTGAGGTTCTGATGACGGATTATCTGCAACATGTAGTTACCAGATGATATATTAACACTCAGAGCATGCTGCTGATTAAAGGAGAAAGCCCACCCTCTGCTGGAGGAGGGACAATGGCAGGCACAGAACTGGGTGCAGATAGCAGATACAAGCAGCTTGCTGTGGAAAAGCAGAGGCAAGGGAGAATGTGCCCATCAGAGTTCCCTTCTCTGTGATTGGGAGGATGTATTGTCTGCCTTTCAGTACCACAGGGTCTATACCTTAGCCCACAGCTGTGTGATGAGGGGGAGAGAGATGCTCTCAAGGGAGACAGGAGGGCCCTGGAAGAGGGAGAGTGTGTCCTTATGGCTAGAGAGGTTATTTCCCCCCGTCCTCAAACTGTTCAGAACTCTCTCCATCTGTTTCAAAACTGACCTTATCACATATGGGATAGTTTTTATTTTAGTGTCCAAGGAAAAAGGACTACCTGTTAAAGATGATGTGCAAAGGAATAAATCTTAGAATCATAGAGTTATAGGATTGGAAGGGACCTCAAGAAGGCATCTAGTTCAGTCCTCTGCACACATGGCAGGACTAAATAGTGTACAGATCATCTCTGAAAGGTGTTTCTCTAACCTGCCCTCACAAATCTCCAATGATGGAGATTCAAGAACCTTAATGTACAACTTACTCCAATGTTTAACCACCCTAACATTTAGGATTTTTTTTCCTAAAGTCCAACTTAAACTGCCCTTGCTGCCTGTCCTATCCTCAGAGGTTAAGGAGAACAAATTTTCTCCCTCCTTCTTGAAACAACATTTTATTACTTGCAATCCATTATCATATCCCCACTCAGACTTCTCTTCTCCAGACACAAAAAAATCCATCATAAACTGTAAAAGATTAGTGAAAACAATGTACTTCGTTTACATTTTGCCCACCTTCTTATCTATTTGTTTTCCAGATCCTGTTCCAAAACCTAGAAATGCAAATTCAAAAGTTAATGGTAAGTGAAACTACAATCTATGAAAAATATCAGAACTTGGAGGGTCTGAATAAAGACATAAATAATAATTTCCTACTAAAATTCAGGCAAATTCATACACTGTAGTCAAGCTGCATAACAACCACTGAAATCTGTGGAAAAACCGAAAGTCTTTATTTTTCATACCAGTCTAATTTCTCATTTTTCATCCCTCCCCTCAAAGCTAAAACTGAATTTTCTACTTTAAAATCAGAAAATTCCACTCTGGAATGGAAGCAGAAACAGAGAATCAGATACTTAACAATTTTGATAGTGGGAGAATTTGGAGTGAAGGAGAGATGGAATATTGAGACAAGGAGAGGAGAGATAGTGTCTCTGGAAGAGATGGGGAGGAAATACACTGATATTTGGAGGATGAAGAAGGATGAAAAGGGGATGTTACTGTATTGCACGTCTCCAATTCTTAGAGGTAGCAGGTACAACTGTTTCCTTATATGACACCTTTTCCGTAAGGAGGTCTTCAGAGGTTACTATGATGGATTATATGTAACATGCACATACCACATAATGCAGTAGCACCCTGCCTGAATTGGGGAGAGAGGCCAACCTCTGCTGGAGGAGGAGCAAAGGCAGACACTGGACTGGGGTAGAGATGGCAAATACCAGCAGCTCCCCAGGAGAAGCAAAGGCAGGGGAGGGTGTGCCCAACAGAGATCGCTACTCTTTGACTGGGATCCTGTATTCGCTGTCATGCAGCACCAGAGAGTCCATGCCTCACCCAATAGCTGTGTGATAAGGGGCAGAGGGATGCCTTCTCGGGGGAAAAGAGAGCCCTAGAGACTGTCCTTAAGAATAGAGATATATTTTTTCTTCCTGTCCTCATGCTGCTGAGAACTGTAGCTCAATATATTCCAAATCTGACCTTTTCACATGTGGGATTTTTTGTAGTGTCAGTATCATAGAAAAAGGGCTACCTGTTAAAGGTAACCTGCAAAAGGAGAAAGCTAGGCTTGTTTCCTTTTCAGCTTTTTCATGATGGAGAAAGTAGGTTTGAAATGGCTTGTTTTCTTCTTCTCCCTTCTCCTTATGCTTGTACCTTCCAGCCAAGGCAGGACACTCTGTCTTGTATGGACAACTGGTGAAATAACTACATCACAAAAGCAAAGAAAACAAACACTGAGTTCTTGAAAGAAAAATGGACTTTTTATTTTGAATGTTCAAAACTTTTTTTTAAAACCACTATTTAATTTCAATGACTAGGTGAATTTTGGGAGAAAGGAAACCTTAGTAAAAGTCTTTAGAAGCTCATTCAATGTATCCTTTGAGACCCCAGCAAATCATTAGCAAACACTAGGGAGACCAGAAAAGATATTACCATTTATTATGTTTAATATTACTTATGTTTATTGTGGTTATGCCTAACAGCCAGCCAAGAATGGGGCCTCACTTGGCACTGCACAGACACAGAGTAGCCCCAAAGCCCCAAGCCCCAAAAAACTGACAATCTCACTAGTCCAGACAGACACATGGTGAGATAGCAGCAAATGGCATATTATTGCCACAATTTGTTTTCCTTTTCTTTATTTCTTTTCAGGAGGGGATTAGCTAATAGTAAAGGGATGGGGGATGTTAAAAGGAAGAGATTGAGGGAGACAAGGTGGTGGAGTAGAAGAGGATAAAGGTGGGTAGAGATGCAGTAAGGGTGTGGATGTGAGGGAGCAGACAGGAGGAGGTTGGAAAGAGCAGCCAGTCATCACCAGACATGCTCTCTTTCCCCGCCTCCTCCTCCATTTGGTGTGGAGTTAGGTGGCTTTTGGGCACACCAATTGCCTTGGGCCCCACAGCACATTAGGCAGAGCAATGCCTTGTCCAAGGATCACTCTGGGGTTTAGGAAGGAGGAAGTTGTCTGGCAATGTCATGTCAGGCAGTCGTGCACACATCCAGAGGCAAAAAAATAAGCAATTGGGGAACTTTCACTGCATTAATGTGGGTATTGGGTGAATTTAGGCACCTTCGGGGTTTGGCAGCAGCCAAACTGGAATTTAGTGGATTACAGTGTCCCCTGATAGCAGGAGTTAAGCACCTAAGTATAGAGAGAGATGCCTAAGTCCTGTAGTGGTAAAGCATGTTAGTTAGTATGTTAGCTGGCATATTTTAAGGAACACTTTTTAAGCTGGTCAACATACACGTTTAGGCTACTATGAAAACATCAGCTGTTATACTGAAGCTCCTGGTCCTGTGAACATATGTTTAATGTTATTACCATGAGTATGCCATTGGAAACAACTGATGTTAAGCACATGCATCAGTGTTTTCAGGATTGAGACCTTAGACTGAAGAAATAGGTTTTCAGGTTTTTTTATGTTTGTGTTGCTTCATAATGTGATATTACAGCTTCCTGTCCAGTGTGAATCGGGGATTAAGCCAAAGGTTTTTAATGTGAATTATTTCCTTTTTCTCCAAAAAAAGAATAAGAGATACTCCATGTTGTTTTTCTATTTTGCATCAAAGAAAATCACAGAAATAAATCTGTGAGTTGCTTGAGCAATTTTTGTATCTGAAATGAAAATATTTTTCTATCAATTCATACAATAAATAGAGTTTGTAATAATTCTTGGATGATTGTTCTATCACAGATTGGATGAAGTTACTAATTCTGATACCAATTGGCTCGACTTTCATCATCTCCACTATCAACCTGTTCATCAGTTATAAACATGAGCATTGTGGTAAGAATTTGCTCCTTAAACTATTCATTTATATAATGTATTTTCAATATATTTGGGAGCCGAGTGGAAATTTTATATTAAAATTGTTTCTGTTGCTGAGATCACACATTCCTATAATGGTTTTGGATTACTGAATACCAATGACATGGCTTTGAAGGTCATTCTCCTTCAAGTGGACTCTTCATATTCCCCATTGTAGGAATCTGCCCAGAGCTACCATAATGTTTTGGAGTCAATGTCTGTTGGGGTCAATCACGTTTCTCTCCCCTCCCATCCCATCCCAGCAGCCCCAACCACCCTTCACCTCCGTCCTAACATCTGAAGTTCAGTGAGCTCTGATCAGTAGCAGACAGAATCCTCCATACTTCTCTCATCAGCTTTCTTTCTGCCTGTCATAGGTCTCACCCCCACTCTGAACTTTAGGGTACAGATGTGGGGACCTGCATGAACACTTCTAAGCTTAATTACCAGCTTAGAGCTGGTCTCGCTGCCACCATCCAGATTTCTGAGTACCTGGAAAACTCTCTTTCCCCCCAAAACCCTCCCCTCCCTGGGTAGCCTTGAGAGACTCCTCCACCAATTCCCTGGTGAGTCCAGATCCAATTCCCTTGGATCTAAAAAACAGGTTAAAAATCAATCAGGTTCTTAAAAAGAAGGCTTTTAATTAAGAAAAGAAAAGTAAAAGAAAAAAAAACCCTCTGGGAGACAGCATACCAGCTAAGCTCACAGACAATAGATTGAAAACACAGAATGTTCCCCTGGGCAAAAACCTTAATACACTCAAGAATACCCAATTTGATAATTCCCCTAATTGCACCAAGACAAGTTATAAAATAAAAATAAACATAAACCTATTTATTCCCTTCTAAAACTTACTATTCTGATAAGAGACTGGTTCCTTGATCTTTTTCACTCCGGCTGAAATTGAAATTGACTCTAAACAAAGGAAACTTCCCTCCTTCCTTTTGAAACATCTTGTTCCCTCATTGGTTCCTCTGGTCAGGTGTCAGCTAGGCTAGGTGAACTTTTTAACCCTTCACAGGTGAAAGAGGCATTAACCCTTAACTATCCGTTTATGATACTGCCCTTTGGAGGCAAATGTTATTTCCAGTAGATTAGTTGTTACTGGGTCTGATTTGCTATAGAAAAAGAAGAGAAAAGCAGATGCCCATCCAGCATGGGCTTTGTCTGACCCCTTGGAAGTGGGAGGGCTACCTCGCACATCCCTCAGGTCCAGTTGATTGAAGTCAGGTCACCTGTAAGTCCAGCATCCATATAAGGATCCACTCACCAGAAAGATTCCTGGGTTGCTCCAGCTTGATCTAGCAGGCCTGGCTGTGAAGCAAAATTTCAGCCAAAGTAGGGCTGCTCACTCAGCTGTTGCCCTGAGTCTGCACTCAGCAGGGCTGGTGGTGAGTCACCCCTCAGGCATGCGGCAGGAACCTATCACAAAGTGGATATGGGTTCAGATGACCAGAGGCTCAATTATTTCCACAATGCCGGCAGAGCTGCAGATGAGTCTGAGCACAGCACTCCCCAGCCAGGGACCCTCCTGCTGCCTAGCAGTGCAACAAACTATAGCAACTCCCAACCCTTGCACTTGTCCCTGCTGCTCCTCCTCCTGCTCCTGCTACAAACTTGCCTGGGCCCTGCCGTTGCCCTGGACTAGCCTTACTCCAGTCTCATCACTTACCCACTCCAGCCTGTCATTTGCATTCTGATCCCCCTAAACCCTGATCCCCTGGATCTGGTCCTGATCCTCATTTGGCTGCAGGCTTTTTTCTTGGTTTTCACCCTGGCCTGTCTCTGGATCATGATTCCTGGAAAACTCTTGGCCCTTGTCCAACCTTATGCCTTGCTGTGACTCACAGTCCAACAACTAGGCAAGATTATTGAAGACAGTGCCTGACATACCTGTCTTATTTCTCATTTTTCATTCTCTTCCCTCACAGCTAAACCAATTTTCCATTTCAAAATCAGAAAACTCCATTCTGGAATGAAAGCAGAAACACAGAACCTGATATTTAAAAAATGTCACAGTGAAAGAATTTGAAGTGGAGGATAGGTGTTGTACTCAGGCAAGGAGAGAAGGTGGCAAAATTTGCAGATGATACAAAACTACTCAAGATAGTTAAGTCCCAAGAAGACTGCGAAGTTCTACAAAAGGATTTCACAAAATTGGGTCACTGGGCAACAAAATGGCCAATGAAATTCAGTGTTGATAAATGCAAATTAATGCACATTGGAAAACATACTCCCAACTATACATATAAAATGATGGGATCTAAATTAGCTGTTACTACTCAAGAAGAGTTCTTGGTGTCAATGTGGATAGTTCTCTGAAAAAATCCACTCAGTGTGCAGTGGCAGTCGAACAAGCTAACAATATGTTGGGAATCATTAAGAAAAGGATAGATAATAAGATAGAAAATATCATATTGCCTCTATATAAATCCCTGGTCTGCTCACATCTTGAATATTGTATGCAGATGTGGTCACCCCAGCTCTAAAAAGATATATTGGAAATAATTCAGAAAAGGGTAACAAAAATTATTAGGGTTATGGAATGGCTGCCTTATGAGGAAAGATTAAGAAGACTGGGACTTTTCAGCTTGGAAAAGCGACAACTCAGGGGGGATATGACTGGTATTGAGAAAATATAAAAGGAAGTGTTATTTATGCCTTATCATAATACCAGAACTGGGGGGAGGGTGTAACCAAATGAAATTAATAGGCAGCAGGTTTAAAAGAAACAAAAGGAAGTATTTTTTAACACAATGCACAGTCATTGCCAGAGGATGTTATGAAGGCCAAGACTATAACAGGGTTTTAAAAAAACTAGATAAGTTCATGGAGTCCATCAATGGATATTAGCCAGGATAGGCAGGGATGTTGTCTCTAGCCTCTGTTTGCCAGAAGCTGGTAATGCGTATCAGAGGATGGATCACTTGATGATTACCTGTTCTGTTCATTTCCTCTGGGGTACCTGCCATTCGACACTGTCAGAAGACAGGATACTGGACTAGATGGACCTCTGGTCTGACCCAGTATGTCCAAACTTATTTTCTTATCTTATGACTGCCAGATCCCTGTCTGCAGTACTCCTTTCTAGGCAGTCATTTCCCATTTTGTATGTGTGCAACTGACTGTTCCTTCCTAAGTGGACAACTTTGCATTTGTTTTTATTGAATTTCATCATACTTTCTTTAGACCATTTCTCCAGTTTGTCCAGATAATTTTGAATGTTAAGCCTATCCTCCAATGCACTTGGAACCCTCTCAGCTTGGTATCATCCACAAACTTTATAAGTGTACCGTATACCATTATCTAAATCATTAATGAAGATATTGAACAGAATATCCATAACTGATGCCCTTCCAGCCAGCATGACTGTGAACCACTGATAACTGCTGTCTGGGACTGGTTTTCCAATCAGTTATGCACCCACCTTATTGTAGCTCCATCTACGTGGTATTTTCCTAGTTAGTTTATAAGAAGGTCATACAAGACAGTGTGAAAAGCCTTACTAAAGTCAAGATATACCATGTCTACTGCTTCACCATCCAGAAGTCTCATTACCCTGTCAAAGAAAGCTATTAGGTTGGTTTGACACAATTTGTTCTTGACAAACCCATGCTGATTGTTACTTATCACCTTATTATCTTCAAGGTGTTTGAAAATTGATTGCTTAATTATTTGCTCCATTATCTTTCCGAGTGCTGAAGTTAAGTTGACTGGTCTGTAATTCCCCCGGTTTTCCTTATTTCCCTTTTTATAGATGGCCACTATATTTGCACTTTTCCAGTATTCTGGAATCTCTTCCGCCTTCCATGACTTTTGAAAGATAATTCCTAATGGCTCAGATACCTCCCAAGTCTGCTTCTTAAGTATTCTAGGATGTATTTAATCAGGCCCTGGTGACATGTTGACATTTAACTTGTCTAAATAATTTTTAACTTGTTCTTTCCCTATTTTAGCCTTTGAATCTACCTCACCTTTACTGGCATTCAATATGCTAGGTGTTCAATCGCTACTGACCTTTTTGGTGGAAACTGAAACAAAAAAGTTATTCAACACCACTGCCATTTCCACATTTTCCATTATTGTTTGTCCCCCCTAATTGAGTAACAGGCCTACCCTGTCCTTCACATTCTTCTTGCTTCTCATTTAATTATTCTTTGTTTTCTTGTTACCCTTCGTGTCTCTAGCTAGATTCATCTTGTTTTATGCCCTGGCCTTTCTAATTGTATCTCTAAATACACCCATTATTTCTTAATATTTATCTGAACTCTGGGCTTGTTGTCTTTTTAGATGGAGAAAGTAATTTGATTTATTCTTTTCCCTTCTTGTGCTTATTTTTTTACATTTAAACCCTCTTCCAACCAAGGCAGGACATTCAGTGGTGTATGGAGGACTGGTGATATAACTACATGAGAAAAACTAAGAAAGCAAACACTGAGTTGTTGAAAGGAAATGCTTATTTTTAATGTTTCAAACTTTTTTCTTTTTATTTTAGCACCTGTTTAAGATCAATGACTTGTTAAACTTTGGGAGAAAGGAAATCTTAGTGAAAGGGTTTAGAAGCTCATTAAATATATCATCTGAGACTCCCAGCAAATCCGTTAGCAAACATCAGGGAGACCAGAGATGACATTATCATTTATTATGTTTAATATTACTCATTTTTAATGTGGTCATGCCTAACAGCCAGCCAGCCTCACTGTGCTTGGCACTGCACAAACACAGAGTAGCAGACAGTCCCCAAAGAACTGACAATCTTACTAGTCAAGACAGATACAAGGTGGGGAAAGGGCTATTACAAACAAAAATGAGATGGCAGCAAATGGCACGTTAGTGCTACAATATGTTTTCTTTTTCTTTCTTTTGTTTTCGGAGGGGATTAGCTAAAAGTAAAGGGATGGGGGATGTTAAAAGGAGGGGATAGAGGGAGACAAGGCATGGGAGTAGAAAAGAATAAATATGGACAGAGGGGCAGTGAGTCTGAGAGGCAGAGACTTGAGGGATGGCACAGAAGGGGGTTGAAATGAGCAGCCAGTCAGCACAAGACACTTCCTTTTCCTTCTCCTCCTCCCCCAGTTGGTATCAAATTAGTCGACCTTTGAGGACACCTACTGCCTTGGGTATCTGTCATTCTGAAGATCCTGGTCCTGTGAACATTTTTTTTTTCAATTACCATGAGTACTCCCATTGGAAGCAATTGAAGTTAAGCACATGCACAAATGTTTGCAGGATTAAGACCTTAGACAGATGTTGTTTTTTTTAACAAAATGGTTGTGGTGCACCATAAAGTGATGTTTTAGCTTTCAGTCTTGTGTAAATCAAAGATAAAGCCTAATGTGTTCATAGTGAATTATTTCCTTTTTCCCGCCAAAGAAGAACAAGAGGTTCCATATTGTTTTTCTACCTTGCATCAAACAAAATCACAGGAAATAAAATTGAATTGAGCTGCTTGAGCAATTTTTTTATCTGAAATAGAAATATATTTCTATAATTCAGTACAATAATTTTAGATTCTTATAATGTTTGGTTGATTCTTCCACCGCAGATTTGAGCCAGATGCTAATTGTGATACTAGTTGGCCAGAATTACATCATCTTCACCATCAAGCCATTCATTAGTTATAAAGGTGAGTATTGTGGTCAAAATTTGCTCCTTAAAAAACTATTGATTGGTATAATATATTTTGAATATATTTGGGAACTGAATGGAAATTTTATCTTAAAATTGTTTCTGTTGCTGTGAAAACATATTCATATAATGACAAATGGATTTGGATAACTAATTATCAATGACATGACTTTGACAGTCATTCTTCTTTGAGTGGCCTTTGCATATTCCCAATTGTAGGAATCTGCCGGGATCTACCGTAATGTTCCGGAAGGCAGTGCCTGTTGGGGTCACTCACATTTTTCTCCCCTCCCATCCCAGATGCATAAAAGGGGAGCAACCTACCTTCCTTCCTACCATGTAAAATGAAGCAAGCTCTGATCAATCGCAGACAGAATCCCCCCTACTCCTCTCATCAGCTTTTATTTCTGCCCTGTGGAGGCAAATGTTATTTCCAGTAGATCAGTTGTTACTGGGTCTGATTTCCTATAGAAAAAGAAGAGAAAAGCAGACATCCATCCAGGATAGGATTTGTCTGGACTCTTGGAAGTGGGAGGGCTACCTCACACACTTCTCAGGTCCAGTCGATTGAAGTCTGGTCATCTGTAAGTCCAGCATCCATATAAGGATCCACTCACCAGTAAGGTCGGTGGGTTGCTGCAGCTTGATCTAGCAGGCCTGTCTGTGAGGCAAAATTTCAGCCAAAGTAGGGCTGCTCACTCAGCTGTTGCCCTGATTCTGCACTCAGCAGGGCTGGAGGTGAGTCACCCCTCAGGCATGTGGCAGCAACCTATCACAAAGCAGAGATAGCGTCAGATGACCCAGGCTCAATTATTTCCACAATGGTAGAAGAGTCTGAGCAACAGCACTACCCAGTCAGGGACCCTCCTGCTGCCTCACAGTGCAACAGACTATAGCAACTCCCAACCCTTGTGCCTGCCCTTGCTCCTCTGTCTGCTCCTCCTCCTGCTCCTTCCACAGACTTGCCTGAGCCCTTCCATTGCCTTGAAGTGACCTTACTCCAGTTTCATCTCCAACCCATTCCAGGCTAGCCTCCGTCTTCTGAGCCCTGACCATCTGATTGTCATTTGGCTGCAGACTCTGATGTCAGTTTTGACCCTGGTCTGTCCCTAGATCATGAATCCTGTACAAATGTTAGCCCAGGCCCAACCTTACACCTAGCTGTGACTCATGGTGCAACTGCTAGATAAGATTATTGGAGGCAGGGCTGGACATAACAGTCTAGTTTCTCATTTGTCATCCCCTCCCATCACAGCTAAAACTACTTTAAAATCAGAAAATTCCACTCTGGAGTGGAATCAGTGACAGAATCTGATATTTAAACATTCTGATAGTGGGAGAATTTGGAGTGGAGAAGAGGTGGACGACTGAAGCAAGGAGAGGAGAGATATTGGCTCAGGAAGGGATGAGGAGAAAATACACTGGTATTTGGATGATGTGAATGGGGATAAGGGAAGGAGGAGGAGAAGGAGGCAAAGCAGATCTAACTGGATTGCATGTCTCCAATTCATGGAGGTGGCAGGTGCAATTTTGTTTATCATCCCCCTTTTCCATATGGAGTTGTGTAGAGGTTCTGATGATGGATTATATGCAACATGCAACTATTACATGATATCATTACACCTGAGCAGCTTGCGTGATTAAAGGAGATATCCAGTTCTCAGCTGGGGAGGAACAACGGCACTGGACTGGGGTGGAGATGGCACATAACAGCAGCTCGCTGTGGAGAAGCAGAGGCAGCAGAGAGTATGCCCAGCAGAGTTCCCCTCTGTGTGATTGGTAGGATATAGTCTCAGCCAAGCAGCACCACAGGCAGGGCCGTCCTTAGCCATAGGCAGAACAGGCAGCCCCCTAGGGCACCACTAGGTCTGGGGGCACTGCTCTGCCAGGCCTGGACAGACAGGAAGCAGTGGAGCATGTAAGAGCAGGGCTGCTGGGTCCTAGAGAGAGCTGAATGCAGCACAGTCTGATGGAGAGGATTGGCTGCTGGGAAGGGGTGGGGGAAGGAACGCACCTGTGAGTGTGACTCTTTCCCCTGGCGTGAGGTGAGGCAGGCTCGGCGGCTCTGGCAGTATCCTTTGTTGTCCCCTATAACATCCATTCTTCTCCCCCCTGCCCCACGGAGCACCCCTTTCTCCACCCTCCCCTCCATCAGGGCTGGGTTGGGTGAGGTGCTGGGGGCGGGGGGAGGCTGGCTGGCTGCCTGCTGAGGAATGAAAGTGAAAGTAACTCACTTCCTCAGTAGGCAGCCAGGATTGGAATGGTCGCACAGGGCTGGGCTGGGAATAGCCAGATAGCATGTGCGAAAAATCAGGACAGAGGGTTGGGGTAGGGTGATAAGATGTCCCACTTTTATAGGGACAGTCCCAATTTTTGGGTCTTTTTCTTATATAGGCTCCTATTCCCCCCAACCCCCCGTCCTGATTTTTCACACTTGCTGTCTGGTCACCCTAGGTGTGGGTAATTGGTGCCTATATATGACAAAGCCCCATTACTGGCTCTATAAAATCAGGACATCTGGATCTGGTCACCCTAGCTGGGGAGCGTGTCTCTCCCCCAGGCTGGCAGTGATCCATCTCATCTGGAGGGAGCTGCTGTGGCTCCATGGATGCTCCGTCCCTGAGATCAGATGCTCTGCTAACTTCACCATGTTCCGCTGGGCTGGCGGTGGTGCCCATTGGCATGTGATCAGACCTGAGGGTTTGATGCTGCTGTTGCCACTCTGCACCCCAAGAGGTGGATTTTGGGGTCCTGCAGTTTTCCACCTATCTCCTCCTCTCCTGCAGCTGTTGGACCAGCAGGCTGGGGGGTGAGCCAAGCATGAAAGCAGTGCTGTGTTGCCATTTAGACTGTCATTTAACAAATTTTGCCAAAAATGCTTGCTAACAATCCTGAATTGAATTTCAATATATTTTTTTAAAAATCAATATCTTAGCCAAAAACAGAAAATTAAGTTGTTGACAATTATTTGTGACAAGTTTGGTATGGGGAAGGGAGTGGGCCAGTTTTCATCAGAGAAACAAAAAATGTTGACTGACTTTCCTATAGCCCTGTTACTGTTAAATAGAGCCCTCCAACAACTGTAATATGCTCATCTCCTTTCTAATGTATAGAGCAGGGGTCAGCAACCTACGGCATGTGTGCCAAAGGTGGCACGCAAGCTGATTTTTGATGGCACGCAGTGGCGGGCTGAGCGGCTCAGCCCGCCACTGCTCTGGTGTTCCGGCTGCTGGCCCATTGCCACCCGGGGTCCTGGCCACCAGCCCCACTCAGCACCCGCTGCTGGCCTGGGGACCCCCAAGGAACCCCAGGCTGGCAACAGGCTGAGCAGGTTGGCGGCTGAGATCCCGGCTGAGCCACTCAACCCTCTGTCAGCCTGGAGTTCCATTCACTCAGCTGGCAGTGGGCTGAGCGGGACTAAATTCAATGAAATAGGAAAACAGGACCATGGCGGTGGACGAGCATCTGCCGAAATGCTGCCAAAATTCAGCGGCATTTCGGCAGCAATGCCTCTGGATGACGCTGCTTGTTGGCGGCAAGCGGTGTCATCCAGAGGCCTCGGTGCCAGTCCCTGCAGGGGCCCCCAAGAGAATGGCTGAGGCTCTTCCCCGCCATCCCCATGACGCCTCAGCGTGTCCTGTACAGCGCTGCAGCCACGTGACTCGGGGGGGCTGAGCTCCGCCCCCCTCATAGCCACGTGGTAAAGGGGCGGGGCTGCGAGATCTGGGCTGAGCGGCTCCTCCCCTTACCACGTGGCTCTGAGCAGGGAGGAGCTCAGTGCCCCTGCCCCCAGCCACGCTGCTGCAGCGCTGTTCAGGGCGGCTCCTCAACGTGCGTGGTGAGGCGCCGGAAGGCGGGGGTACGAGGCGGGGGCCGGGGCCGGGGGCGGGTTGGATAAGGGGCAGGGAGTCCCGGGGACAGTCAGGGGCAGGGAGGGTGGTTGGATGAGGCAGCGGTTCTGGGGGGGCAGTCAGGGGACAGGGAAGGGGGGGCTGGATTGGGGAGGGTCTCGGGGAGGTGGTGGTCAGAGGACAAGGAGATGGATGGGTCAAGGATTCTAAGAAATTCTCATTTCATTTGAAGTGTTTAGCAGGGTTTCTATTTGTTTGTTTGTTTTTGTTTTTCTGCTTCTTGGTGAAACAAGAACCAAAAAAGCCTCCAAGGTTTTCAATTTGTTGTTACCCCTCTACCCCGCCACCTTTCTCTCCCTCTTTACCTTTTTCTCTCTCCACCCCAAGAAGGAAAAGGAGGTGAGGAGAAGGAAAGCCCAAGAGAGGAAATGCTCAATGAAAACCATTTTTAAAGACTTTAATTTAAGTAGAAAACAAAAGTTGAATGAAATAAAATTTTTCTACACATTTTTTCTTAAATGTTGTTTTGGTTGAACAAAAAAATCACCCAGCTTTAGTTGCAACTGCACAGGCTTCTGTATTCTCCTTATGCCTAGCCTGAATGGCCTACTTGCCTGAATTCAGTCTCATAGGGGGCACCTGCTAAATATAGCTTGCTTACCTTAACTCTCAGCTTCTCACCCAGTGCCTAGATATCTGGCTGAAACTGTTACTTTTGCTGGATGGGATGAGCACATTCCTCCTTCTGACCTATAACTGAGTTACGCCTTGGGCAAAGAAGAAAAATAGTGTATTTCTTCTCTTCAAATTAACCACAAGATATTTCTACATTATTTTAGCCAAGTATGTGCTTGACCTGCCTTCTATGGCTCAGTCATGTGCAGGTAGGTGAAATAGTGGGTGAAAAACTGGTTCAAGGACAGTAAACAAGGAATGGTTATCAATGATACACTTTCAAACTGGGGAAATGTGTCCAGCAGGTCCCACAGGGGTCCAGTACTATTCAATATTTTGATAAATCAATTGGATAATGGAGTCGAAAGATCACTTATGCAATTTGCAGATGACACCAGGCTGGGAGGGGTTGAAAGTATTTTGGAGGACTGGATTAGAATTTGAAATGCCCTTGATAAATTGGAGGATAGGTCTGCAATCAGCAGATGAAATTCAGTAAAAACAAGTGCAAAGTAGTACACTTAGGAATGAAAAATCAAATGCATAACTACAAAATGGGGAATAACTATAGTACTATAGTTACTAGTTAATAACTAGGTACTATAGTATTACTGGAAAGGATATGGGGATTATAGTGAATCACAAAATGAACGTGTCAACAATATGATGCAGCTACAAAAGAGACTAATATAATACTAGGTTGTTATGACATATGTTGCAACCTTCTGCAGTATCTGTGGGGATACATACTGTATTAAGCTTATGAATGGTTTATTTATCAGTGTGGGCCAGGGACTGTATGCAACTCGAGGCATTGGAGGACAGTGAGGGAGAATGATACCACAGTGCCTCTAGGAACTAAAAGCAGTGGATGGTGATTTAAGGTGAATCATTCAGGTTGTAAAGACCTCCAGAGAGGTACCATGCCTGGGGACACTTGCATAAACCGGTTCAAACTAGGTTTTCCAGAGACCAACTGACTAAGAAAGGATGTTTGGCATAAAAAGTCTACATTTAAACTGAATCAGGGCCATCTTTTGATTCAGCAAGCAAACAAGTCCTTCTGACCAAAGATCAACCCTTCCAGAAGGGCTGGAAGAACTTTGGCTTACTAGGGCCCCATCAGATTGAGCAGTGATATCTGATAAGCATTTAGAGTGTCATAAACATACAATTAAGGGTTAATTCTTCTTTTGCCTGTAAAGGGTTAAGAAGATCACATAACCTAGCTGACACCTGACCAACAGAACCAATAAGGAGACCAGATACTTTCAAATCTGGGAGGGAGGAAAGTCTTTGTCTGTCTGTTGTTGTGTGTGCTTTTGCCGGAGAAGATCAGGGAGGCAAGCCATCTAACTCCATTAAAATTCAAAAGTTTTGGATTTTTTTAAGCAGATTTTTATTGTTTCTTTAAACAATCAAACACAGGAAGCAGCAAATATTTGGCCACACACTTCTGAACCCCCAAATCATGTTCAGGTTTTGGCAGACCTATTTCAGCTTTTCAATTTAAAAAAAAAACAAAAATTTTGAAGGAAAGCAGACATTGTCCGTGATTTTTTCTGCTTTTTAAAAACCCCTAGTTTTCGATCCAAAAAAAGTTTTGACGGAAAATATCTGTCCAACCTTTTTAATGAGCTTTAGTGCCTTTTAGCACTAGCTGATGCTGAGAACCACTGATACCTTGTAACGGTGACTTGAAAAGAAATTTTCTCAAAACTGGGTTTGTGCTGAGATGCGGAAGGTTATTAAATGTTTATTTTTCCCAGGGCCACCTGGGGGGGGGGGAAGTGGGGCAATTTTCCCCAGGCCCCACAGGAGCCCCAACAAGAATATAGTATTCTATAGCATTGCAACTTATGGAAGGAGCCCCCAAAATTGCTTTGCCCCAGGCCCCCTGAATCCTCTGGGTGGCCCTGGCTGTGTGATGAGGGGGAGACGGATGCTCTCAAGGGGGATAGGAGGGCCCTGGAAGTGGGCTAGGGTGTCCTTATAGACAGAGAATTTTTTTTCTTGTCCTGAGACTGTTCAGAACTATCTTTCCATCTGTTCAATATCTGACTTGTCACATACGGAATTCTTTGTAGTTTCAGTATCATAGAAAAAGGGCTGCCTCTTAAAGATGACCTGCAAAGGGACAAAGCTAGACTTGTTTCCTTTTCAGCTTTTTTCATAATGGAGAAAGTAGGTTTGAAATGGCTGGGGTTTTTTTTTCTTCTTTTCCCTTCTTTCGCTTATACTTTTCCTTTCAAATATGTTCCAGCCAAGGCAGGACACCCTGTGTTGCATGGAGAACTGGTGAAATAACTACTTCACAAAAGTTAAGAAAGCAAACACTGAGTTGTTGAAAGGGAAAGGGGATTTTTATTTTGAATGTTTAAAAATGTTTGGTATGTTTGTCCTTTTAGGATGTGCTTAAATTCAGTGACTAGGTAAACTTTGGAAGAAAGGAAATCTTAGTAAAAGTGTTTAAAAGCTGATTAAATGCATCCTCTGAGACCCCAGCATACCCTTTAGCAAACACCAGGGAGGCCAGTGATGTCTTTATGATTTATTATTATTTAATATTACTCATGTTTATTGTGGTCATGCCTAATGGCCAGCCAAGAAAGGGGCCTCACTGTGTTATGCTTATAAGCACATGGGATCTTTTTCAGGGGAAAAGGCAATATGCTGCATTTGTTAAAAATACAACAGTTAGCATATGCATTCAGTCACACACACATAGGTCTTGCGGATGGTCTTCTAGTTACCAGTCTGTCCTAGCTCGAGTCAATCTAATGGCCAGTTAGACTGAGCACAAGTGAGGAGCTGGGCTCTGTTGGTCACAATCTGATGCTCCGAGGCTTTGCATGACTGAACCCAGAGTTCTATGGCAAAACAACCAGCTTTATACTTGTAATTCCCCACTTTAGTCTATGGATTCTGCAATGTCATTCTGTAATCATTTGTCCTTAGGTGATGTTAATCTTGGGAGTTTTCACTGTTATCTCTTATTTGTTGTCTTGCCTTTGGAGGGTGTTTGCCTTACTTCTGAGGTTGTCAATCCTGCTAACTCATTTAGCATCAGATACAATGGATTGTTTCCTGCTGTCTCTCCAAGTCTCTCACTTCTTCTTGACCATCTGGACATTTCTGATGGCTTTCACATTCATCCTTAACTATGCACATATTCTTTATTCACACCAAACAATTTTACAGAGATTTTCAGAAAGGATTACATTTTAGAAAGGGTTATATGGTTACTAAAGGGATTACAAAGGAACCTTACACAACTTTATTTGCAATGCGGATAAGAAACAAGACTTTATAGCAAATACTGTAATGAAAACTTATCCTAAAACAAAAAGATTACCAGAATTGGCCATAAGGACTGTTCTGGTCTGTTCCTGCCTTAACATCAGTTCAGACACAGGCAGCCTGTCTGATGTGTTTCTACCAAGGGCCCGTTAGGCCATTCCTTTCTGCTATTCAAAAAGGGTGGCTGGCAGGATATGGTTAAATCATACATCAATACATTTAATACATGCTACATTATTATATCCTTCATTCTAAATTATCTAAAATACAGACATAAAATCTTACTACAACTGTGTTTGTGCAGTGCGGAACACAGAGCAGCAGATGGTCCCTGTCCAAAGAAACCGACAATCTAACTAGTCCAAACAGACACATGGTGGGGGAAGGGCAATTACAGCAAAACTTGTGATGGCAACAAATGGCATGTTAGTGCCACAATTTGTTTTCCCTTTCTTTCTTCTGGGAGGGGATTAGCCTTGTCCATGGCTCGCTCTGCAGTTTAGGAAGGAGGAAGTCATCTAGGAACATCAAGTGAGGCAGCCGTGCACACATCCAGAGGCAGAAACATAAACATTGGGGGAACTTTTATGGAAATAATGTGGGTATTTGGTGAATTTAGGCACCTACAGGGTTTGGCAGCAGCCAAACAGGAACTTAGTGGATCGCCGTGTCCCCTGATAGCGGGACTTAGGACCTAAGTCTAGGGAGAGGTGCTTAAGTTCTGTAGTGGCAAAACATGTTAGTTAGTATGTTAGCTAGCATATTTTATGGAAATTTTTTTTAAGCTGGTCAACATATACCTTTTAGCTACTATGAATATATCAGCTGTCATTCTGAAGCTCCTGGTCCTACAAGCAGATGTTTAACTTTATTACCATGAGTACTCCCTTTGGAAGCAATTGAAGTTCAGCACATTCATAAGTGTTTGCAGGATCGAGACCTTAGACAGATTTTTTTTTTAAATTGTTTGTGGTACAACATAAAGTGATGTTATAGCTTCCAGTCTGGTGTGAATCAGGGACTAAGCCTAAAATATTCACTGTGAATTATTTCCTATTTCTCCAAAAAAGAACAAGAGATTCTCCATGTTTTTCTATCTTGCATCAAACAAGGGGATGTTAAAAAGAGGGGATTGAGGGAGACAAGGTGGTGGAGTAGAAGAGGATAAAGGTGGGTAGAGAACAGGAGAAGTAGAGTCAGGATGTTTGGGTATGCCCAGCAGAGATCACTTCTCTTTGAGTGGCTGTATGTATTCTCCACCATGCAGCACCACAGCTAAACCTAAACTAATAGTTCTGTGGTGAGGAGGAGAGGGGCACTGTAGTGGGGCAGTCACCCTGCTCCAGTCAGAAAGGGGTAAAAACCAGCTCTGCGAAAGCGCTGCCCCGAGGAGCCAATCAGGGAAAGGCAGGTACCAGGCCTAGATTGGCTGCTAGGGCCGGTATAAAAAGAGCTGTGAGCTAGGAGGCAGGCAGTCTCACTCCAGCCTTGGGGTGGGAAGGACATGGCTGCCTGGGAGCAGAGGGTACCTTGGACAGAGCAGTGCTGGGGAAAGAGCAGGCTGAGCTGAGGAGCTCAGGCCTAGTGATCTCCCAGGCTGAAGCCTGACAGGAAGGCCTAAGGATGCATCAGGTCCAACCCCCTAGCCAATGATGAGACTGCAATTTGCCCCTGAGTAAAGGGGGTAGATGAGGACTGGCAGTGGGTCACTGAGGCAAGGTGGGCTCAGGGGAGTGGGGTTCCCTGGGTGAGGGGCAGCATCCCAAGCTAAGGGTCACCGTGGTCCGGAAGGGATGCAGGGCCTGAACGAGGTGGAGATAAAGGGACTGCAGAGGAGCAGGTAGACACCGACCAGAGCAGGGCACTCCTCAGCTGAATGAGCTAATTCCCAGCCTGACCAGTAGGAGACAACGAGCCCCACTTTGTTAGAGGTGCCCTCTAGCAGGACAGGAGGACCCTTGAGGAGGGAGACAGTGTCCTTAAGGGTAGAATTTTTTTTTCTTCTTCCTGTTCTCAGGCTGCTGAGAACTGTCTCTCCATCTGTTTCAAACCTGACCTTTTTGCATGTCAGATACCTTGTTGTTTTAGTATAGAAAAAGGATGGTCTGTGAAAGATGACATGCACAGGGATAGATCATAGAATCATAGGACAGTAAAGGGACCTCATGAGCTCATCTAGTCCCGTCCCCTGCACTCATGGGAGGACTGCATATTATCTAGATGATCTATGGCAGCTGTTTGTTAAACCTTCTCTTAAAAGCCCATAATGATAGCGATTGCAGCATGATGAGCTAACGCCTTTGAGAGGGACAGGTCACTTGTCTAGTGTTTTGAGAATAGTGAAGCTCCTGGATATGCCTATGTCAGTGGAGTCTGGTACTGCAGTCTCCACTCTGCGATATTTGGAGAGCTGCTGATTCTGTGTCTAACATACTGGTGTGACAAACTGACCTAGCTTGCACGTCCTCATAACACTGGAAAGGGGAAAAACACATTATAGGTGTCTGATCAAATCTGGGATGGGGGAATCACTGAGTTATACAATAGTTGTCTTCACATGGCACTTCCTGTTTGACCATTTTGAGATGCAAAGGCTTGGTGTCTTGCTTGTGAGGGGGATTGTTTTCCTTTCTGATGTTCCTTCTAAGAGACCCTCATCCTGAAAGTGAAAGGAGAGAGAGAGAAATCCATTCTTAGATTCTCTTACTTTCAGCATCTTCCCAGCCAATTTATTCAGTTCTAGACCTTTCAGTTCCCTGGATTCTAAGAGGTTTTCCAGTCCATCCCTAAGGACTTAGGGTCAGATTGTCAAAGGTTTAGGTGCTTAATGATGCAAATAAGCACCTAGTGGTACTTTCAAAAGTTCCCATGCACCTAACTTCGGGAATATGGGGCAAATCTCAATAAGTGCTTTAATACTGCGGTTCCTGGTCAAGGGGAGCTGTGGGGGCAGCGCTTGGGGCCGGGGCAGTGTGCAGACCAGAGCCCCCTGACTGCCCCTATGCATAGGAACCAGAGGGGGCCCATGCCCCTGCTTCCAGGAGCCACATGGAGCGGCCCCCAACCCTGCTCTCTGGCTGGAGTGCTGGAGCAGGGCCATGCCGCTGCTTCCGGGAGCCATGTGGTGCGGCCCCTGACTTTGCTCCCTGGCTGGAGTGCTGGAGTAGGGCAAGCCCCAGACCCCACTCCCCAGTGGGAGCTCAAGGGCCAGACTAAAATGGCTGGTGGGCAACATCTAGCCTGTGGGCCATAGTTTGCCCACCCCGACTTATTGATTTCAAAGACGTGCCTGGAACCATCTTCTTTTCTACAAAGTGCATTTCCATGGATCCACAGAGAAGATACAGAGTGCTGTAGGTCTGCTTTAGATTTATTGCTGCACATGAAGGGTGATAGAAACACCTAGGGATGCTCATCCTTAAATGGAACAGTCAGGCCCAACATCGACAGGGCCTCAGTAACTCAGCTTCAGTTCCTCCCATCTTGGAGGGAATCAGAGGCCTGCATCAAGTCTTTGAAAAATAACTAAGCTGGAGCTCTTGTGGTCACGACTAAAGGCGGAGACATCCATCACCTACACTTACTGGTGTGTGAGGTTTGTGTCATGGACACAAAATAAATGATGTTCACCAGAGTAGGCAATAGGGGTAGCTAGCATGGGACAAAATACTGTCTGGCTGTTCTAACACCCTGAGGGATGCTGTACTCAACTCTGGGGTCCAGGGACAGAGCTTTGTCTGATTTCCAGAAGTGTTCCTGAGGCACTCTCCTCTCTGCCCCAAAACTACAAGCAGCAAGCACAATGAAAGTATAATCATTTTCATATATAGATCTGCCTCTCTGTACATGCTTCTGACTGGAGTCCCAGACTGGAGACCTCTACACAAAACAGTATCCTCAGTTGGCCACTTGAAGAAAAAATACAGGGTATTTACTGTAAGGCAGTTGCAGCTGTCCCGCTGTCTGTCTGGGAGGGAGGCCATGCCCGCTCGCTAGGAGTCATAGAATCATAGAATATCAGGGTTGAAAGGGACCTCAGGAGGTCATCTAGTCCAACCCCCTGCTCAAAGCAGGACCAATCCCCAAATAAATCATCCCAGCCAGGGCTTTGTCAAGCCTGACCTTAAAAACCTCTAAGGAAGGAGATTCCACCACCTCCCTGGGTAACCCATTCCAGTGCTTCACCACCCTACTAGTGAAAAAGTTTTTCCTAAAATCCAACCTAAACCTCCCCCTCTGCAACTTGAGACCATTACTCCTTGTTCTGTCATCTGCTACCACTGAGAACAGTCTAGATCCATCCTCTTTGGAACCCCCTTTCAGACCCCCTCATTCTTCTCTTCTGCATACTAAACAATCCCAGTTCCCTCAGCCTCTCCTCATAAGTCATGTGCTCCAGCCCCCTAATCATTTTTGTTGCCCTCTGCTTGACCTTCTTTCCAATTTTTCCACATCCTTCTTGTAGTGTGGGGCCCAAATCTGGACACAGTACTGCAGATGAGGCCTCATCAATGTTGAATAAAGGGGAATGATCACATCCCTCACTCTTCGATCTGCTGGAAATGCCCCTACTTATACAGCCCAAAAGCCCTCTGGAAGGGGACTGTTCAGGGGGGAATTAGCACTGGGGCTCCTGCCGCTCTTCAAGATAGCACAATACTGTGCCTAGGGGCCCTGGTCCTCCAACCAGGTGGGGCATCAAACAGAGGGTTCTAGCCTACAATCAGGGCAGAGCAGCACTTTCTATAAGACCCAACCCTCAGGAAGGGTTGGGCTGCAAACAGTTAGGAGGCTCTACAAGTCTAACAAGTCTATTAGCTCAGGCCTTCAAAAAGCATGGGGCAGCAAAGTCTAGGAGGCCAGGCCTTCGGACAGGGCAGGGCAGAGAAGTTAGGAGTCTCTGGACTGTAGTCAGGACAATGCAGTAGTGAGTCTATACGCCAGGCCCTCAAACAGGGCCGGGTAGCAAACAATTGGGGGTCTTGGCTATGGCAGACCACTGACATACACAGGTCTCTTGGCCTATGGTAAGGAGGCAACCACTCCAAGGCTCTTGGTCTGATATGTGGTGGAGTTGGGTGGGCCTATGTCCTTCTACTTCTGCCACTCTACCACGTCCCAGCCCAGGGCCCTAACAGTGGTGGAGTGGTCCACTACTGGGTCAGTGGGGAAATCCAGCCAAAACATGCTGGCCAGCAGTCAGTCAGCAACACAACCAAATTATATTAGGCTCCCCTAGGCTACTTCCTACACTCCTGTTCAAGAGGGGTACCTGGTGTCATCATCCATCTTGCTGGGATAAACAGCTAATGGCAGCCACATTGTCTCTGGCGATCAGCAGCTCTGGCAGTACCTCCAAAATTTGGGTGCTGCAGCGGTTGCTATAAGGTTCAAGCTCCAGCAGCGGGAAAGAGACATCCTTCTCTTCCAGTGACTCCTCTCCGATTGAACTGGAAGGCCTGCCCTTTATACTTCTTGTTCCTATCCCACCCCTCTGCTTCTGGTGGGGAAGGCAGAGGTGTCCCAGCTCTGCCCACCAGGGGGTGGTTGAAGCTGTCCCTCGGTCCATCTGGAAAGGAGTCCATGCCCCCTTGCTTCAGTTGTGCTCCAAGATGAGCCTCTGCATATTCACAATCTCCTACCACCTTCCCCGCTTCTTTGGAGTCTCAGTCTAGGAATTCTCAAATTAGAGGAAGGAACTGAAGGGAGGTTGGGGCTATTTCCCCTTTGACACCATCAGAACCTTCAGGATGGGAGGAAGAGATGGGGGCGAGTAACCCCAATAGATGCCGCTCTCCAGAATATCCTGGTGGCTCATGATGCACCTGCCGTGATGAGTGTGAACATGCAGAGGCTCACTGAAAAGTACTCCAGTTATAAGTAAGTAATCCTAGTTCCTGAAATGCCGTATTTTAATGCTAAAACTTAAAAACCTGAGTGATGATAAAACAGTGCAACTTCTCAGTGTCCCACACTACATTGCCCAGTGGAGTGCTTGGGCTGCAGGAGGAATGAAACACCAGTCCATGAGGTTCAGTATACTACTCCACTGCATCAGTCCCACTCACAGGCTGGTGAGGTGCGAGGGGATGGCCCAAAGCCTGAAGTTTTATCTGGTCCTTATAATATGGTGTCGGAGGGAGATGGTTTGTTGAATCCTTTATGCCCACATAAGGGTAAGACAATGTGGCCTTTATTTTGTTTTGTGGAGTGGGTGGTTGGGTGTGTGAGTGAAGGAGGCAGGGCTGGAGATTAAAAGAAAAGGGAGGAAGAGACATCTTGCCAGACATTGTCAGTTTCAGTTGGGAAAAATTGGCAAGATGCTATTCAAAGCAGATTCTGAATTCAGTAAAGACAAGTGCAAAGTTCTAGACTTAGGAAGGAAAAATCAAATGCAAAACTACAAAATGGGGAATAACTGGCCTAGTGGTAGTGCTGCTGAAAAGGATCTAGGGATTATAATGGATGCCAAATTGAATATGAGTCAATAATGTGGTGCAGCTGTGGAAAAAGGCTAATATTAGTTTGGAGTGTATTAGCAACAGTGTTATACGTAAGACATGAGAAGTAATTCTTCCACTCTACTCGGCACACAGTACTTTACTGAAGCAAGATAATAGTGCTCAGTGTCTTGAAAGACTGAGTTCTTAGGACTTGCATGACATTCCAAAGAATGCTGAAACTATTAATTTGGGAGTAACAAACTTGCTCTTTAGGAGGAGGATGACACTGCCATGAAATGTGGTGTGTTCTTGTTATGGACTGTAGAAATTATTTTAGGCTGAAGAAAAAGGGAAAACTTTACTGACTGGCAGATTATGCTTTTTTTCTGAATCTTGTGTTTGGTAAATTGGATAAGAAGATCCTATATGGTACATGTGCTGAACAGTAAATGGAAATTTATCTTCATGCCTAGATTAAACACCTTATATCTTTTTTCTATTTCAGGAAATCACAGGGAACAGCATGATCCTGAAGCAGGTATAAAACATTGTCTAAAATATTAGCAAGTGTTAACTGCCATGCATATAATTTTTGTTTGATATAGTGTGTATTGTCAAAAAAGGGTAAGCCTAATGACACAGGGCTGCCCAGACTGACACCCCCTGCAATATAACTGGCCACTGTCAGAAGACAAGATACTGGGCTAGATAGATCATTGGTCTGACCCAGTATGGTCATTCTTATGTTCTTAACTGGAGTTATATATATTAAGGTCAACTGGGTTGCACAGGGAGTAAATCAGGGGAGAATTTATACATACACATTGAAATCAATGGGATTATTCATGTACTTAAAGTTTAGCCCAGGAATCTCAAACTCAAATCACCACGAGGGCCACATGAGCACTAGTACATTGGCCCGAGGGCCACATCACTGAAACCTTAGATATGTTATAATAGCCCTACAGAATAAAAATGCTGGGGCAGATCCTCAGCTGGTGTAAATTGCCATAGCTCCACTGACTTCTACTGAACTCTGACAATTTACACCAGCCGATGATGTGCCCAGCTGTATGCAGTGTTCATATTTAGCCCTAAGGTCTAAAATTGTCCCCCTCTCTCACTTGAGGCCTTGTTGGAAATAGCCTTGAGAATCAGATCACAGGATCTGAAAAGTAAGTGACTGGAAGAGTAATCAAAAAGCAGAATGAAAGTGACTGGAAGAATGGGAAGAGACAGAATGAGGGAAACTCACTGACATGGGGGAAGAAAAGAATTGAGTCATACAAAAAGAAGAAAGCTCCTGTCCTGTTCCACAGAACAGATGGATTTAAAGTAACGAACATCATTCACAAGAATGAGTCCATTTACCTCCTTCAGACTGCTGCCCAAGAATCTCCTTCCCCAATAAGTAGCTCAAAGACATCAGTGCAAATTATATTCTTTATGTCCCCCGCTAAATTATTGTTGAAGAAACACTAAATGTAGCTGTGCTGCAAGGAACCATTAATTTATATTTTACCTCTCTTCTCCTTCCCCACCCCCATTCCAACCCCTTCCCCAAAGTCCCCCGCCCCCGCCTCTTCTCTGCCTCCTTCCCTGAGCATGCCGCATCCCCTCTCCTGCCCCCTCCCTCCTGGAAAGTCCTAAGCACCACCAAAGAGTTATTTGGTGGCGGGAAGCACTGAGACGTAGGCGGAGGAGCAGAAACGTGGTGCACTGGGGGGTGGGGGAGGAGGAGGTGGGGTGGGGGATGAGAGGAACTTGACAACCAGTGGTTGCTCTTGGACGACCTCTGAGATGGCCTACCTGCTCTGGCCCCACAGGAAAGATAGTGGGGGATCCCCTAGCTTGAGCATCCTGCTAGGACTTTGGTTTGAACGAGGCAACTGGTCTTAGGCTGCTTTGTACAGGCCCACTGGCCAAAATGTAGGCACCTACAGGTTCAGGCACAAGGCCTCAAATTCTTTGTGTGTATATGTGTGTGCGGGAGGGTCAGGAGGGTGGGTGGAGGGAAGGGGGGGAGTTGTGCCAGCATACAGAACATTGTATTTTATTATATTATATCCTGGAAAGTCTGGGGAGGGCAAAAAGTGAAAGACAGCCTGGGGCATAAAGACCTGCAAAACCTGGGCAGGGGCAAACCAAAGTCTTGGGGGGGCACAATTGTCCCTTTATGCCATAGCAAATGATGCCCCTGGTTAGACAGCAGCTGAGTAGAAGTTTTGAGGATCCAAATATTGGACTGAGGTGTTTAAAGGGGCAGTTAGGCACCTAAATCCCTTTGTGGATCTAGCCTCTCGGCTTGTTTTTCAACCTTTTTGGGGACAACCTGACAGCAAAAAAGAACCACAGGTATAGGAGTCAGGGTTCCCTCCCCACTCTTAACTTTAGGGTACAGATGTGGGGACCCGCATGAAAGACCCCCTAAGCTTATTTCTACCAGCTTAGGTTAAAACTTCCCCAAGGCACAAATTCTCCCTTGTACCTTGGATTAGGTAAATGCTGCCACCACCAAGTGATTTAAACAAACATTTAGGGAGGGCCACTTGGAGCCCTATCTCTCCCCTAATATCTCCCCAAGCCCTACACCCCCTTTCCTAGGGAGGCTTCCGAATAAACAAGATGAGCACAGACCAACCTTGGGTTTTTTAGGACACTAAAAAAACCCCAGAACTTTATCAGAAAGAAAAAAGGTAAAAGAAGCACCTCTGTAAAGTTAGAATGGAAGATCATCTCACAGGGCAATCACATTCAAAACACATAGGATTTCCCTCTAGGCAAAACTTTAAAGTTACAAAAAGAAAAAAAGAAAAGCAGGAATACACCTTCCTCTCAGCACAGAGAAAATCACAAGCCAAAACAAAAGATAATCTAACACATCCCCTTATTGGTCCTATTGGTCAGGTGCCAGCCAGATTACTTGAGCTTCTTAACCCTTTACAAGTAAGAGGATTTTGTGCCTCTGGCCAGGAGGGATTTTATAGAACTGCATACGGAAAGGTGGTTACCCTTCCCTTTATATTTATGATAATAGGCAAAGAGAATTTCTTAATCACAGTTGACTTTACTCTTAAAGGCAGCCTTAGAGTTACAGATTTTTGAAAAATAACAAACACCTGAAATTCAATCCTCAGAACAGTCCTCTCTACCTTGTCTGGACAGTGTCCCTAGGGGAGTCCACGTACTTCCTGCCTCCACTCTCTTCAGCTAGGTGCTCTGTTCCTGGCTATGAAAAAGCCCCTGGGCTTAGAGACCAATCCTATTTTAAAACAGCCTCTGACATCTTTTTCTGCCTCTGCACTTCCACCAGGGAGTTTCCAGACTCCACCCCTTATAAGCAGAGTAATTTAAAGTCACTGGACTTGCTTCCAGAAGAACCATTGTCCCACTGGGATAAAGCTCTTCAACCTTGATGACTACTGCTTGCTCTGTTACAGCTTTCCTGATATAGTGTGTCCACTATGACAGGTTTCAGAGTAGCAGCCGTGTTAGTCTGTATCCGCAAAAAGAACAGGAGTACTTGTGGCACCTTAAAGACTAACAAATTTATTTTAGCATGAGCTTTCGTGAGCTATAGCTCACTTCTTTGGATGCATAGAATGGAACACACAGACAAGAGATATTTATACATACAGAGAACATGAAAAGGTGGAAGTATGCATAACAACAGGAAAAGTCTAATCAATTGAGATGCGTATCATCAGCAGGAGGGAAAAAAAACTTTTTGAAGTGATAAGTAAGATGGCCCATAGAAGGTGTGAGGAGAACTATGTGTCCACTATGTGTTAAATCTCTGATATATAAGGGATACGCTAACCCAAAATTAATACAATCATAAATGGCCTTCACAAAACAAAATGGAGTTCATCAGTTGACACAGACATTCAAAGTAGAGCTGGTTGGGAATTTTATACATATCATTTTTTTCATAGAAAGTTACCAATTTGTTGAAATTGTTCATGAAACAGGTTTGTATTCAATGACTCTCCAGGCTTGAAAAAAGTTGAAAACAGTTTCAAATTTGTCACAACATTCTGACATTTTAAAAACAAAATATTCCAGTTGAAATATATATTTTTTCAAAATATAATCTAAATATAGTAAAAAAGGGGGCTAAATAAAAGAGAAAACATCAACATTGTAATGAAACATTTCAGTATTATTGAAACAATGTTTCTGTTGGCCTGAGCTGAATTTTTGTTTAGATTTTGACTTTTTGGTTTGTAAATATTTAAGATTTTGACTTTTTGTCCCCATTTGAGGTGGGAAAAAGACAAACTCTTGAAAGTATTCCAGGGATGGAACAATCTATTTTCCTCCCAACTCTCATTCAAAGCCCTGGATTGATACATGAAGGCTAACTCTTTGAATGTTCTAGCCACATCTTAAACTCTTACATAATAACAATTTCTGATCCACACCTTGAATAGGTTCCCTGTCTAGTCAGTGACCGAATTTGTGCCAGTATATTTATGCCTGTATCTGTAATTTTCACTCCATGCATCTGAAGAAGTGGCGTTTTTTACCCACGGAAGCTTATGCCCAAATAAATCTGTTAGTCTTTAAGGTGCCACCAGACTCCTCGTTCTTTTTATGGATACAGACTAACACGGCTACCTCTCTGTAAAGGAATATGTGGTGTAGGGGCCTCAGCAACAGATACAATCTGGTGTAGCTGGCTCTAAGCCCTCTTCAGAAGTCCCTAGCACAGGGGTTATGCTGCTACAGGGCAGCTGGGGCACTACTGGGGTATTTGCATGAGCTGGCTTGTGTCAAATAGTGTAACCATACATAGGGGCTGTTACATTTCAGGGTGCAAGTTAGAGCAGCCCTCAAGCCTGCTCTAACCTGCATCAGGGACTGAACCAGCATCCCTGCAATAGGTGAGGGCATGGGAAAGTTAAACCCTTCTATTCCTGTGCCCGGCTCCACATTGCTGCAAGATGAAATAATTAAGTTCTCACTTTTCAGGGTAATTCAAAGTATTACATAAACTGAAGAGGCTGAATTATGTTTGTGAGTGAAGCAATATTAAAACCTGATTTTGTTTGTGTACAGACTAACATGACATAGGGTGATAGTTAGGTACCCAACTTCCAATACCTTTTAGTGCCTTTGAAAATGTCCCTAGATTTTTACTGTATTTAATTGCCTTTAGCTAATTCTGTCAATGTCATGCTCTTCAGGGTAATTCAAAGTACTACATAAACCTAAGAGCTTGAGTCATGTTTGTGAGTGAGGCACAGATTTAAATCCTGATTTTGTTTGTGCACAAACTTAAACATAATGTGGCATAGTAGAAGTGATTTAAAAAAGGCACAAGTAGGAGTTAGGCACCCAACTTCCAGTGGGAGTTGGGCACCCACCTGCCCTTTGTACCTTTAAACATCTCCCCCTAATTTTTATTGTATTTAATTGCCCTAAACTAATTTGATCAATTGCAGGTGGTTAGAGACCTGATTTTGTATTTCCTTTCCATGCTTTTGTATCAGAGAATTTTGTAACATCTCCAGATGATTTAAACTGATTAAATGTTTTCTGATTTTTGCAGGACTACTCCTGGAGGAACATGGTAAATGTATTTCCTTCTGAAAATCTGAGAACAGCTCTACAATCAGGGGGATTTGGGGAAATGTTTTCAGTCTTTATCTTTCATTATGTGTCTGACCAATTCACAAACCTCTGCACAGGGAAGATACATTTTAAGGCTCCATCTCCTGAGATGTGTGTGTCCTCAGCTCCTAGTGATTTCAGTGAGAGATGTGGGTATCCCACACATCACAGTATTAATTCCTTGAGCACATTTTTCTCTCCTTATTCACATGAATTCTTTTTAGAGCTGGTTGAAAAAAATCAAGGTTCCCCCTCCCTCAGAAAACCCCTCAAAATATTCCAACTGAAATGAGTTTATTTCAAACTGTAAGATAAATACACTAAACATTGGTTAAAAAGGAAGAAAAAGGAAGAAAAAGGTCAAAATTGAAATGAAACATTTCAAAATTATTGAAACAAAATGTTTCAGTTGACATGAGCTGAATATTTTGGTTTGTTGTGGGCTTTTTGTTATATAAATATTTTCAAGATTTTGTCCCCATTGAGATGGGAAAAAGTCAAACTCTTGAAAATATTTCAGGAATGGGAAAATATTTTCCACACAACTCTAATTCAAAAGTCCTGCACTTATATGTGAAGGGTAACTCTTTGGACTCTCAAGCCACATCCTAACAACATCTTATCCACACATAATCCTTAAGTAGGTTCCCTGTATAAAACCTGCCTACTTAGGGACATAATTTCTTCAGACTCTATCATGAGTGTGGAGCGATGGCACAAGAGGCCTTTTACCACTGTCCCTCCTCAGCACAGAAAGCCTCAACTCTTGGGCTAGATTTGGTAACTGTCCCCGGGAAATGTCATAGTTGCAGTGCAGCCACCCCATACAAAGAACTGTAAAGGACTACACTCGTTTAGGGGGTCTCTGTGACAGATACAGTGTGGGATAGCTGGCTCTAAGACCCCTTCAGCAGTCCCTAATGCAGCGGTTATGTTGCTTCAGGGCAGATGGGGCCATAGCTGGGGCATTCCTATGATCTGGCTATTCTCATATAGTGCAACCATATTGTTATAGTCAAAGTGCAAGTTAAAGCAAAACTACTCCAACCTTCAGCAGGAACTGAACCAGCAGCCCTGGAATAGGTGGGAGTGTGGGTGAGTTTACACTCTTTTAATCTTGTGCCCATCTCGCCATTGCTGAAGGCTGAAGTAATAAATTTCACACTCATCAGGGTTATTCAAATTACTATACAAACTTAAGGGGCTGAGTTATTTTTGTGAGTGAGGCACAGATTTAAATCTTGATTTTGTTTGTGTACAAACTTAAATATAACATGAAATAGTAGAGGTGGATATTTTAAAAGTAGGACATAGGCACCCAACTTCCAATGGGACTAAGGCACTGAACTTTATGCCTTGGAAAATCTCCCTCTAATTTTTATTGTATTTAATTGTCCTTAACTAATTTGGTCAATTCCAGATGGTTAGAGAACTGACTTTGTATTTTCATTTAATCCATTATCAGAGAATTTTGTAACATCTCTAGATGATTTAGTCTGATTAAAGATTTGCTGATTTTTTGCAGGACCACTCCTGGAGGAACATGGTAGGTATCTATTGCTTCTTAAAATCTGAGAAGAGCTCTACAATCAGAGGCATATTGATGTTGCTGTTTCTTGAGAAATGTTTTCAGTCTTTATCTTTTGTTACAATGTGCCTGACAAAGTCACAAACTACACAGAGAAGATGCATTTTAAGGCTCCATCTTCTGAGATATTGGGTGTTCTCAGCTCCCACTAATTTCACTGAGAGATGTGGATATCCCACACATCACAGTACTGAGTGCTTTATGCCATTTTTACTCACCTTATTCACATGAGCACGCTCTATAAGTGGTTGAAAAGTCAAGGACTTTTTCCCCTCTAAAAAATTTATTTTACTAACTTGAGTTTCAGCCAGTTTGCCCAGTAATGAAGTGAAGCTTATTGGCCTGTAATTGCCAGGGTCTCCTCTGAGGCCTTTTTAAAAAATTGGTGTGGCCATTAGCTATCCTGCAGTCATCTGGAATAGAAGGTAATTCATAGAATATCAGGGTTGGAAGGGACCTCAGGAGGTCATCTAGTCCAACCCCCTGCTCAAAGCAGGACCAATTCCCAACTAAATCATCCCATCCAGGGCTTTGTCAATCTCTAAGGAAGCACCCTGTCTAGGTAACCCATTCCAGTGCTTCACCACCCTACGAGTGAAAAAGTTTTTCCTAAAATCCAACCTAAACCTCCCCCACTGCAACTTGAGACCATTACTCCTTGTTCTGTCTTCTGCTACCACTGAGAACAGTCTAGATCCATCCTCTTTGGAACCCCCTTTCAGGTAGTTGAAAGCAGCTATCAAATCCCCCCTCATTCTTCTCTTCTGTAGACTAAACAATCCCAGTTCCCTCAGCGTCTCCTCATAAGTCATGTGCTCCAGCCCCCTAATCATTTTTGTTGCCCTCCGCTGGACTCTCTCCAATTTATCCACATCCTTCTTGTAGTGTGGGGCCCAAAACTGGACACAGTACTCCAAATGAGGCCTCACCAGTGCTGAATAGAGGGGAATGATCACATCCCTCAATCTGCTGGAAATGCCCCTACTTATACACAGGGCTGACCAGAGGATTCAGGGGGTCTGGGGCAAAGCAATTTCGGGGGCCTCTTCCATAAAAAAAAAGTTGCAATACTATAGTAACATGTGTTTGGAAATGTAAAATATAACCAGTGAAATACATTCAAAAATTAATTTTTACTAATTTGAAAATACATGAAATACATTTTAAAACATTAAATACTTTAATGGTATGTATACATTTGCAATTACATAATGGGCTGTCACTGGGTGATGGTGATGGCTGTCACTGCCTGGGGGTGGCACTGCTGTTGCCTCGGGCTGGGAGGGGAGCTGGGCTCTGGGTTGGGGGATGCCTGGCTCAGAGGGGCTGGGCTCGGAACTGGGGGTCAGGGCTGCGGATGGGGGGATGGGGTCATGGGGTGCCCGGCTCAGAGGGGCTGAACTTGGAGCTGGGGGTCAGGCTTGTTGGGGGGGATGGGGTCAGCGGGGTGTCTGGCTCAGAGGGGCTTACCTGCTGTTTACCCCCGCATCCCGCCTCTCCCGGCACCTCAGCCTGCTGCATCCAGGAGCAGCCCTGGACAGCATTGCAGCAGCATGACTCCTGGACGCTGGGTCGCTCCTGGACATGGCGCACTGAGGCCATGGTGCACTGAGGGATGGAGAGAGGAGGGGGGGGGAGCCTCCAACATTCTCATGGGGGCCCCTGTGGTGCCTGGAGCAAATTACCCCACTTCCTCCCCCCCGCCAGGTGGCCATGCTTATACAGCCCAAAATGCCATTAGCCTTCTTGGTAACAAGAGCACACTGACTCATATCCAGCTTCTTGTCCACTGTAACCCCTAGGTCCTTTTCTGCAGTACCGCTGCCCAGACATTCAGTCCCTACTCTGTAGTAGTGCACTTGTCCTTGTAGAACCTCATCAGGTTTCTTTTGGCCCAATCCTCTAATTTGTCTAGGTCCCTCTGTATCTGATCCCTGCCCTCCAGCGTATCAACCACTCCTCCCAGTTTAGTGTCATCTGCAAACTTGCTGAGAGTGCAGTCCACGCCATCCTCCAGATCATTAATGAAGATATTGAACAAAACCGATCCCAGGACCGACCCTTGGGGCATTCTGCTTGAAACCGGCTGTCAACTAGACATGGAGCCATTGATCACTACCCGTTGAGCCTGATGATCTAGCCAGCTTTCTATCCACCTTATAGTCCATTCATCCAGTCCATACTTCTTTAACTTGCTGGCAATAATACTGTGGGAGATCATATCAAAAGCTTTGCTAAAGTCAAGGAATAACACATCCACTGCTTTCCCCTCATCCACAGAACCAGTTATCATAGAAGGCAATTAGGTTAGTCAGGCATGATTTGCCCTTGGTGAATCCATGCTGATTGTTCCTGATCACTTTCCTCTCCTCAAAGTGCTTCAGAATTGATTCCTTGAGGACCTGCTCCATGATTTTTCCCAGGGACTGAGGTGAGGCTGATTGGCCTGTAGTTTCCCGGATCCTCCTTCTTCCATTTTTTAAAGATGGGCACTACATTAGCCTTTTTCCAGTCATCGAGGACCTCCCACGATGGCCATGAGTTTTCAAAAGATAATGGCCAATGGCTCTGCAATCACATCCGCCAACTCCTTTAGCACCCTTGGATGCAGCACATCTGGCCCCATGGATTTGTGCTCATCCAGCTTTTCTAAATAGTCCCGAACTACTTCTTTCTCCACAGAGGGCTGGTCCCCTCCTCCCCATACTGTGCTGCTCAGTGCAGTAGTCTGGGAGCTGACCTTGTTCATGAAGACATAGGAAAAAAAAGCATTGTGTACATTAGCTTTTTCCACATCCTCTGTCACTAGGTTGCCTCCCTCATTCATTAAGGGGCCCACATTTTCCTTGACTTTTTTCTTGTTGCTAACATACCTGAAGAAACCCTTCTTGTTACTCTTAACATCTCTTGCTAGCTGCAACTCCAAGTGTGATTTGGCCTTCCTGATTTCATTCCTGAGCAATATTTTTATACTCCTCCCAGGTCATTTGTCTAAGCTTCCACTTCCTGTAAGCTTCTTTTTTGTGTTATAATCAACAAGGATTTCACTGTTAAGCCAAGCTGGATGCCTGCCATATTTACTATTCTTTCTACACATTGGGATGGTTTGTTCCTGCAAATGCAATAAGAATTCTTTAAAATACAGCCAGCTCTCCTGGACTTCTTTCTCCCTCATGTTATTCTCCCAGAGGATCCTGCCCATCAGTTCCCTGAGGGAGTCAAAGTCTGCTTTTCTGAAGTCCAGGGTCCATATTCTGCTGCTCTCCTTTCTTCCTTGTGTCAGGATCCTGAACTCGACCATCTCATGGTCACTGCCTCCCAGGTTCCCATCCACTTTTGCTTCGCTTACTAATTTTTCCCAGTTTGTGAGCAGCAGGTTAAGAAAAGCTCTGCCCCTAGTTGGTTCCTCCAGCACTTGCACCAGGAAATTGTCCCCTACACTTTCCAAAAACTTCCTGGATTGTCTGTGCACTGCTGTATTGCTCTCCCAGCAGACATCAGGGTGGTTAAATTCTCCCATAAGAACTAGGGCCTGCGATCTAGTAACTTCTGTTAGTTGTCAGAAGAAAGCCTCGTCCACCTCATCCCCCTGGTCTTGTGGTCTATAGCTGACTCCCACCACGACATCACCCTTGTTGCTCACACTTCTAAACTTAATTCAGAGACTCTCCGGTTTTTCTGCATTTTCATACCGGAGCTCTGAGCTGTCATAATCCTCTTACATACAATGCAACTCCCCCACCTTTTCTGCCCTGCCTGTCCTTCCTAAACAGTTTATATCCATCCATGACAGTACTCCAGTCATGTGAGTTGTCCCACCAAGTCTCTGTTATTTCAATCACCTCATAGTTCCTTGACTGTGCCAGGGCTTCCAGTTCATAGAATCATAGAATCATAGAATTCAAGATCAGAAGGGACCATTATGATCATCTAGTCTGACCTCCTGCAAGATGCAGGCCACATAAGCCGATCCACCCACTCCTGAACTAATTCTCTCCCTTGACTCTGCTGTTGAATGCTCCAAATCATGATTTAAAGACTTCAAGTAGCAGATAATCCACCAGCAAGCAACCCCTGCCCCATGCCTCGGAGGAAGGCGAAAAACCTCCAGGGCCACTGCCAATCTACCCTGGAGGAAAATTCCTTTCCGACCCCAAATATGGCGATCAGCTGAACCCCGAGCATGTGGGCAAGACTCTCCAGCCAGACCCTCTGGAAAAGGCTAACAATATCCCAACATTGATCCTTTGTACTAATTACCAGTGTTGCATGTTATTGACCTATTGACTAAACCCGTTATCCTATCATACCATCCCCTCCATAAACTTATCCAGCTTAATCTTAAAGTCATGGAGGTCCTTCGCCCCCACTGTTTCCCTCGGTAGGCTGTTCCAGAATTGCACTCCTCTGATGGTTAGAAACCTTCGTCTAATTTCAAGCCTAAATTTCCTGACTGACAATTTATATCCGTTTGTCCTCGTGTCCACATTAGCACTGAGCTGAAATAATTCCTCTCCTTCCCTGGTATTTATCCCTCTGATAAGTTCTCCTTGCTTGTTTCCCAATTTAAATTATAGGTTTCATTCCACAGTTAGTAGTTCTGCCATTTCATAGTTGAGTTCCTTCAGATCTCTTGCTCGAAAACTATCTCGTCCTGGTGACTGATTACTGAGAGAGAGAGAAAGGGAAGAGTGAGAGAAAGGATAGATAGAGAAGAAACAGATATTAAATGTTAAGGTATTTTCTGTCCAGTCTGCAATCTCATAAATTAGGAAAGTAAGAAGAGAAGACAAGTAAACCTTTCCCTCTGGAGTTCTCTAGGACCCAGAACACTGAAATATATTATTAGTTCCTCTGGTTTTGAAAAGTAAATCTTGGTTATGATAACATAGTTGTTTCTCTTCTAATCTTTGTTCTTCCCCCACAGGTAATTTCCAGGATACAATGAGTAAGTTAATATTGGTTTGTGAATGTAATGGTGTGGGACTCACCACTGCAACGCCTCCTGCTGGTCATTCTGGGAATTAGCTCAGTGCTTCTGCAGGGCACCTTCCTCCAGTGATGTCTCATTGCCATCACTTCTCCTCTGGACCTGAGTCGCCTCAAGGATCGTAATGTCCTCTTCAGGACACAGCCCTCTTGCCGTGCCCTACTCCATTCCCTCCCTGTTTCCAGGGAACCAACAGTCATAGAATCATAGAATCTCAGGGTTGGAAGGGACCTCAGGAGGTCATCTAGTCCAACCCCCCACTCAAAGCAGGATCAAACCCAACTAAATCATCCCAGCCAGGGCTTTGTCAAGCCTGACCTTAAAAACCTCTAAGGAAGGAGATTCCACCACCTCCCTAGGTAACCCATTCCAGTTCACCACCCTACTAGTGAAAAAGTTTTTCCTAATGTCCAACCTAAACCTCCCCCTCTGCAACTTGAGACCATTACTCCTTGTTCTGTCATCTTCTACCACTGAGAACAGTCTAGATCCATCCTCTTTGGAACCCCCTTTCAGGTAGTTGAAAGCAGCTATCAAATCCCTCCTCATTCTTCTCTTCTGTAGACTAAACAATCCCAGTTCCCTCAGCCTCTCCTCATACGTCATGTGCTCCAGCCCCCTAATCATTTTTGTTGCCCTCCGCTGGACTCTCTCCAATTTGTCCACATCCTTCTTGTAGTGTGGGGCCCAAAACTGGACACAGTACTCCAAATGAGGCCTCACCAGTGCTGAGTAGAGATCACATCCCTCGATCTGCTGGAAATGCCCCTACTTATACAACCCAAAATGCCATTAGCCTTCTTGGCAACAAGGGCACACTGTTGACTCATATTCAGCTTTTCGTCCACCGTAACCCCTAGGTCCTTTTCTGCAGAACTGCTGCCCAGCCATTCGGTCCCTAGTCTGTAGCAGTGCATGGGATTCTTCTGTCCTAAGTGCAGGACTCTGCACTTGTCCTTGTTGAACCTCATCATATTTCTTTTGGCCCAATCCTCTAATTTGTCTAGGTCCCTCTGTATCCTATCCCTACCCTCCAGCGTATCAACCACTCCTCCCAGTTTAGTGTCATCTGCAAACTTGCTAAGGGTGCAGTCCACACCATCCTCCAGATCGTTAATGAAGATATTGAATAAAACCGGCCCCAGCACCGACCCTTGGGGCACTCCACTTGATACCGGCTGCCAACTAGACATGGAACCATTGATCACTACCCATTGAGCCCGACCATGTAGCCAGTTTTCTATCCACCTTACTGTCCATTCATCCAGCCCATACTTCTTTAACATGCTGGCAAGAATACTGTGGGAGACTGTATCAAAAGCTTTGCTAAAGTCCAGAAATAGCACATCCACTGCTTTCCCCTCATCCACAGAGCCGGTTATCTCATCATAGAAGGCAATTAGGTTAGTCAGGCATGACTTGCCCTTGGTGAATCCATGCTGACTGTTCCTGATCACTTTCCCCTCCTTTAAGTGGTTCAGGATTGATTCCTTGAGGACCTGTTCCATGATTTTTCCCAGGGACTGAGGTGAGACTGACTGGCCTGTAGTTCCCTGGATCTTCCTTCTTCCCTTTTTTAAAGATGGGCACTACATTAGCCTTTTTCCAGTCATCCGGGACCTCCCCCGATCGCCACGATTTTTCAAAGATAATGGCCAATGGCTCTGCAATCTCATCGGCCAACTCCTTTAGCACCCTCGGATGCAGCGCATCCGGCCCCATGGACTTGTGCTCATCCAGCTTTCCTAAGTAGCCACGAACTACTTCTTTCTCCACAGAGAGCTGGTCACCTCCTCCCCATACCGTGCTGCAGAGTGCAGCTGTTTGAGAGCTGACCTTGTCTGTGAAGACAGAGGCAAAAAAAGCATTGAGTACACTAGCTTTCTCCACATCCTCTGTCACTAGGTTCCCTCCCTCATTCAGCAAGGGGCCCACACTTTCCTTGACTTTCTTCCTGTTGCTAACATACCTAAAGAAACCCTTCTTGTTACTCCTAACATCTCCGGCTAGCTGCAACTCCAAGTGTGATTTGGCCTTCCTAATTTCACACCTGCATGCCTGAGCAATACTTTTATACTCCTCCCTGGTTATTTGTCCAATCTTCCACTTCTTGTAAGCTGTTTTTGTGTGTTTAAGACGAGCAAGGATTTCACTGTTAAGCCAAGCTGGTCACCTGCCATATTTACTTTTCTTCCTACACATCGTGATGGTTTGTTCCTGCAACCTCAATAAGGTTTCTTTAAAATACAGCCAGCTTTCCTCGACTCCTTTCCCCATCATGTTATTCTCCCAGGGGACCTTGCCCATCAGTTCTCTGAGGGAGTCGAAGTCTGCTTTTCTGAAGTCCAGGGTCTCTGTTCTACTGCTTTCCTTTTTTCCTTGTGTCAGGATCCTGAACTCGACCATCTCATGGTCACTGCCTCCCAGGTTCCCATCCACTATTGCTTCCTCTACTATTTCTTCCCTGTTTGTGAGCAGCAGGTCAAGAAGAGCTTTTCCCCTAGTTGGTTCCTCCAGCACTTGCACCAGGAAATTGTCCCCTACACTATCCAGAAACTTCCTGGATTGTCTGTGCACTGCTGTATTGCTCTCCCAGCAGATATCGGGGTGATTAAAGTCACCCATGAGAACCAGGGCCTGTGATCTAGCAACTTCTGTTAGTTGCTGGAAGAAAGCCTCGTCCACCTCATCCCCCTGGACTGGTGGTTTGTAGCAGACTCCCACCACGACATTACCCTTGTTGTTCATACTTCTAAATTTAATCCAGAGACACTCAGGTTTTTCTGCAGTTTCATACTGGAGCTCTGAGCAGTCATACTGCTCTCTTACATACAACGCAACTCCCCCACCTTTTCTGCCCTGCCTGTCCTTCCTGAACAGTTTATATCCATCCATGACAGTACTCCAATCATGTGAGTTATCCCACCAAGTCTCTGTTATTCTAATTACATCATAATTCCCTGACTGTGCCAGGACTTCTAGTTCTCCCTGCTTGTTCCCCAGGCTTCTTGCATTTGTGTATAGGCACTTAAGATAACTCGCTGATTGTCCCGCTTTCTCGGTCTGAGACAGGAGTCCTCCCCTCTTGCAGTCTCCTGCTTGTGCTTCCTCCCGGTATCCCACTTCCCCACTTCCCTCGGGGCTTTGGTCTCCTTCCCCCGGTGAACCTAGTTTAAAGCCCTCCTCACTAGGTTAGCCAGCCTGCTTGCAAAGATGCTCTTCCCTCTCTTCGTGAGGTGGAGCCCGTCTCTGCCTAGCAATCCTTCTTCTTGGAAGACCATCCCATTGTCAAAGAATCCAAACCCTTCTCTCCGACACCATCTGCGTAGCCATTTGTTGATTTCCACGATTCGACGGTCTCTACCCTGGCCTTTTCCTGCCACAGGGAGGATAGACGAGAACACCACTTGCGCCTCAAACTCCTTTATCCTTCTTCCCAGAGCCACGTAGTCTGCAGTGATACGCTCAAGGTCATTCTTGGCAGTATCATTGGTGCCCACATGGAGAAGCAGGAAGGGGTAGCGATCCGAGGGCTTGATGAGTCTCGGCAGTCTCTCCGTCACATCGTGAATCCTAGCCCCTGGCAAGCAGCACACCTCTCGGTCCACAGACCTTCTACTTGTCTCAGTGACAAACAGCAGTCTTACGTCCAGCCACTTTCCACAGTGATGAGCTGCAGTCGATACTGGCCACTCCTCTCGATGGCAAGTGGGGACAAGGGGAGGAAGAGACCCAGGCCAGCCCACTACTCCAGGTCCTGACCCAGGGACCCTCTAGGCAGCATCCATGTGCTGCATCTCCCTTCTACCCCTGCCGTCAGTTTCCCTGGGCCACTTCCCCATAGCCCTAGCACCTTTTCTGCCCCTGTATCAGGGCTTCAGTCTGTCAGCCAGTCAGCCTGGAGCTGCCTCTCACTCCCCTGACCCTGCCCAGCACTGCTGTATCTGAGGTGCTCCTCCTGGCCATCAGTCCTTCTCCCTTGCACTCCAGGGAGAGACTGCCTCTGCTTTGTGGAGCAGCCCTTTTAATATGGCCCCCTCTGGCACAGATTGGCTGCTCCAACAAGTCTTCTCCTTATTGGCTGTCTCAATAAGCCCTCTTCCCATTGGTAAGGGTTCTGCACAGCCTTTCAGGCCTGCTTTAACCCCCCTGTTACTTGTGTGTGGCATCTGCCCCACCACAGTGAACAATTTCATTTCCAGAGAAGCAGGCTGTGGGCTGCAACTAAGAACTGTGGATGTATTTGTCACAGAGTCAAAGTTTCGGTGCTCTGAAATTGCTCTGAATAAAGTCAGTCAGGACTCTAGGGCCATGTCCTCCCCCCCCCCACTCTCCCCACAGGGCACACTCTACCTAGGACAAGAAGCCTCCTTGGCTTCCGCTCTCCCTGGGCCTGATCCCAGAGCATTCAGCTGCCCTGTTCACACCGTGAGCTTCCCACAGTGAGTCCACCTGGATGGGATACTTGGGGAAGGCTTACACACTCCCAAAGGACCATGCACCCCAGCTACACAGTCAGAAGTGACTCTCAGCCAGTGATGTAAAACAGAAGGTTTATTACAGCAAAGTCCATCTTGTGGGTGGAGGTACCAGAGGTCTGATCTCTCCTTCCCCTTCCCCCACCCCACCCCCCACCCCGAGTCCCAAAACCAGGAGACTGAACAGTTTCCACCATTCCAGCCTCAGTCACACCCAGCTGCTTTGCCTATGGGCTTTCTGTCTTTCCTATGAAAACAGGTCACCTGGTCTCTTTGTTCTCCAACACCTTTGGCTGGCTTCTTGCAGAGGATGGGGCCTAGCCATCAGTTGCCATGTTACAGAGTGTCAGCAATTCTCTGTGCCCAGGCAGCCAATCGCCCTAGAGTGTTGGCAATGATCACACACTCTTATGCCACCATCTAGACACTTGAGTAACATATAGTGGAAACTGAGGAACACGCCGTATTCACATAAGAACATAAGAATGGCCGTACCGGGTCAGACCAAAGGTCCATCTAGCCCAGTATCTGTCTACCGACAGTGGCCAATGCCAAGTGCCACAGAGGGAGTGAACCCAATGGGCAATGATCAAATGATCTCTCTCCTGCTATCCATCTCCATCCTCTGACGAACAGAGGCTAGGGACACCATTCTTACCCATTCTGGCTAATAGCCATTTATGGACTTAGCCACCATGAATTTATCCAGTTCCCTTTTAAACATTGTTATAGTCCTAGCCTTCACAACCTCCTCAGGTAAGGAGTTCCACAAGTTGACTGTGCGCTGCGTGAAGAAGAACTTCCTTTTATTTGTTTTAAACCTGCTGCCTATTAATTTCATTTGGTGACCCCTAGTTCTTGTATTATGGGAATAAGTAAATAACTTTTCCTTATCCACTTTCTCAACATCACTCATGATTTTCTATACCTCTATCATATCCCCCCTTAGTCTCCTCTTTTCCAAGCGGAAGAGTCCTAGCCTCTTTAATCTTTCCTCGTATGAGACCCTCTCCAAACCCCTAATCATTTTAGTTGCCCTTTTCTGAACCTTTTCTAGTGCTAGAATATCTTTTTTGAGGTGAGGAGACCACATCTGTACAAAGTATTCGAGGTGTGGGCGTACCATGGATTTATATAAGGGCAATAATATATTCTCAGTCTTATTCTCTATCCCCTTTTTAATGATTCCTAACGTCCAGTTTGCTTTTTTGACCACCTCTGCACACTGCGTGGACATTTTCAGAGAACTATCCATGATGACTCCAAGATCTTTTTCGTGACTCGTTGTAGCTAAATTACCCCCCATCATATTGTATGTATAGTTGGGGTTATTTTTTCCAATGTGCATTACTTTACATTTATCCACATTAAATTTCATTTGCCATTTTGTTGCCCAATCACTTAGTTTTGTGAGATCTTTTTGAAGTTCTTCACAATCTGCGTTGGTCTTAACTATCTTGAGTAGTTTAGTATCATCTGCAAACTTTGCCACCTCACTGCTTACCCCTTTCTCCAGATCATTTATGAATAAATTGAATAGGATTGGTCCTAGGACTGACCCTTGGGGAACACCACTAGTTACCCCTCTCCATTCTGAGAATTTACCATTAATTCCTACCCTTTGTTCCCTGTCTTTTAATCAGTTCTCAATCCATGAAAGGACCTTCCCTTTTATCCCATGACAGCTTAATTTACATAAGAGCCTTTGGTGAGGGACCTTGTCCTAAAACATTAGGAACATTCCCACTTCATCACAGTATTCTTCTCATTTATCTTTAAACAAATATCCTTTATTTGGAGACTCTCTCTTTATTTTTGTGGAAGATAATCCCCTGCAAACCAGGAATGGAATTCATGTGTATAGTTATTTTTCTTTCTCAAGCTAGTATGCTAAAAATCACTGTGGATACAGTGGCAATGGCGGAAGCTCTGTCTAGTCACCAAAATACCCTCAGGGTATGTACTCAGGCAGATAGCCTAAGACACCACCTGGGCTCTGTGGCCACACTTCTGATTTTAGGCATTAGCTCAAAGATAGATGTCATGTGTATGCCTACCCAATTTGGGATTCAGACCTCCCAACTGCGGTGTACACATACCCTGAGTGTCACAAAGGAAGTATAGTAGCACAGACAATCTGTCCATTGCTTTAAATTGGGGTTCTACAGTTCATATTGCCTATTGCAAGACTTGTATTATATTTTATTTCTGTGTTTTTTTCAGTTGAACTTCAGATACGCAATGGTAGGTTTACTTTGGTATTTGAGTTTATTGTTAATCGGCTTGAGCACAAATTACTTATGGATTGAGGGTATCACTATAGTTCGTTGGACACACTGAGCCTTCAAGCCATTGTCAGTAAGGTATCAGTAGTAATGGGTGGCTAGGGGAAGGGCATTTGTAAACAGGAATCGGTGGGGTGTGGGCTGGGTCTCCGTTTTTGTGCGAGTCCAGGGACTTGATTTTATTTAGTTATAGATTGTGAGCTGTTACTGGATCTAGGTGATGGATCAGGTGTGGTGTGTAGGAAAGTTGATGAATATGAAAACTGTCAGCTGATGACTGGGGAGGTCTACAGGGACAGCTCCTTTAGTAAGGTAAGGTAATACCTGTTCATCTAATTTCAAACTGAAATCACACTGTTCTTTTGAAGGCCAACTCACAAGTGACAACAGTAAAATCTTTGATTTCTCAAGTGCTACTATCCTTCAGAAGAATGTCCTTAACCAAAAACAGATATTTCTTCATTTCATCATCTTTCCTCAATCATAGGAGATTCATTATCCATCAGATTTCTTTTAAAACACATAACTGAACTGTTGAGGACTTTCTCTCCCATCAAGTTGGTTCATCACCTTAGAATATTTGTACTTATTTTCTCTCTTGCCTCAAATTGAAGGATTGATTTTTAAGTATCACTTTATGGTATACAGACAATAATGCTGTGCCTCCTCTTCAATTAATTTTCTCTTTGCGTGTATGCAGGAGGCTAACATAAAGATATTTAAGGTGTTTACTTTTTCAGGATGTACTAATTTTTCACAATATGATGTGTGTTATTAATTTGGCAAATCATTTGTGGGGATAAAAATTATATCTATTTTACATGTTGTACATTTCTGTTGAATAGTAACTCCATGAATTTCAACAAATGCTTTGTTTCATATTCTCAGCCACACTGTTGCTTCTTCATGCTGCTCTCACTACACAAATCCCCCCTGCCCCTCCCCCCCAAAAAGAATCTCAGTACTAGGAGATTTCCCTTCCATTGGGGAACGTTTCTGTGATGTACAGCCAGTATATATGTCTCCATTTCCCCCTCCTTCTTGCCCAGTGTAAGGGCTGTGGCCAGGAGGAAAGGGGCACAGCTCACTATTCATACTATCTGCCTTCTGAAATACCCATAGAATCCGTTGATAATGAGAAAAATGTAGTGCATCCTTCAAGCTGCTCTATCCTGTAAGGTGGGAATATGTGATTAAAGAGCCAGCTCAAAATTGGAGGGAATGATGTAAGCAGAACCTTTGATCACTCCTCTTCCCAAACCCTATCCCGAGTGTCCTTGAGCGTTCTTTAGCCAGTAGTCCAGATCTCTTTAATTATCTTCAGCCCACTGATTAGGGCATTCTCGTAAGAAGTGAGAAATCCAAGTTCAACCCCCTAATTCACCTCCGGCACAGTGTGTAAATTGGTTCTCCTATATTCTGGGTGAGTGCCGTAATAACAGGCACTGGTTTGAGATGGGTTATGTATGTATGTAGGAGGATCTTGAGCTCAGAGTGGCCACTGCTTCCTCTGTCCATTTCTGAAGAAAAATAATTCTGTTCCAACCAACCTTGTGTGCATTTCCATGGATTTTCCTGTGAGCTATTTGTACATCTCCAAGGCAGGATGGAGTCTGTTTTTGAATGTTTAAATATTAATTCTCTTTCTCAGGAAAACTGCAAGAAAATAATAATAAGTATTGATTGGATTGGCTTCCCCTCCCACCCCCTAACCACCCAATGAAATAAAATAAATCAGGAGTTAAATAAATAAGGAAAATACTAAGCAAAAACCTCTATAATAGAGAAAGAAATCACAATTTTCTTCCAACTTTGTATGTTCTGATCTCAGAAATGGCTATTACTACCTAGGGAATCACATTTTTTGTTATACTTGCCCTTGATTTAACATCTCTACCTTCAAAGAACATGGGCCTGATTTTCAGAGTTTTTGAGCACTCCCAACCCCAATTATATCAACAGGAAATACAGATTCTTTGGACACAAGGAGTCTCAAAAGTAGGCTCTGTAAATTAGTGGTTGCTATTAAATATTTAACTTCAAGATGTGCAAGAGAAAAAAGGGAATTCAGCTGAGACTCTGAGTAGACCTTTTCATTTTACTTAGCTTTAATATGTTTGTTATTTTTTCTATGAAACATGTTTCAACTTTGTCTCACATTCCAATGTTTTCTGCATCTTTCCTCTTTAATATTGCTACCTATGTGTCATGTTCTCCCTCTCCGTCTCGCTGTTTGAGTCCTCTCATTTCTCATCCAACAAGCTAATATAGCGATGAATGTAATGTAAAAATCCAGAATTTATTATCAAGGCTAACTTTTCACTATTGACTTTCTGTATTTATATGTATATATCACCCTTCCATACGATGTGAAAACAATTGTGTCCTCTGTTTTGTCTCATACCTAAAACACTTGCCTTAAGGTTGGATTTCATAATGCTGCAGTGCTAGTTACATCAAGTTAAATTTGGGCTTTGATCCTCTGACACTTTTAGCTGCTCTGTAACAGTATTCACACTCCACAGAAAAGTGTTGTTAGTCACTTTCAGCTGAATTTTGTATCATGGCTGATTTGATTCCATCGTTTGTGATGTCCAGGAGAAATGGGAAAGTTAGGATTGGTTCTGAACAATTTTACTCACACAGAAGCAGAGTCTGAGTGTAACAAAAAGCCATGGATGTATTCATCTCACTGACCTTCAAGAAATTGGCCTTCATTCAGATTCTGGCAAGGCCCAGAAAGGGGATTACTGTATGCAGTTATTTCTCCTGCTCAAGGTAATGCTCTAAATGGAGCAGTGTAGACAAAGTGGCAGAGGCAGCGACTCAGGCTAGTCACCGAAGTATAACGCCATACAACCCTCTGCATAGGTACTTGGCTAAATAGCCTAAGCCCCTGCTACTGACCGCTGCCACCACACTGCTTTTTTGTACCACATCCTCGATTAGAGCTGTTGTGTGTAAACCACCCAAGCTGGGAATCACACCTCCCAGCTGCTGTATAGACATACATGGAGTGTCACAAAGACTGTGAAGCTGGGCAGGGAATCTCTCCATTACATTACACTTGGCTACTGGTTTGCATATTGAAATACTTGAATTATTTTGAAATAATTTTTATTTTTTACATTTTACAGAGGAGCTTGAGATAGAGAACTGTAGATTTACTTAGATTTTTGGGTTGAATGTTAATCAGATTGAGCACACATTTCTTTTAAACCCCATAACAGACCTGTTGATGACTCTTTCACAGCAAGTTAGTTTGCTATCTTAGAATATTTGTATTTATTTTTTCTCTGGTCTAAAACTGAAGGATTGATTTTAAATATCATCTTACAGTAAAGACATTCAATAATACCATGCCTTCTCTTCCATTAATTTTCTCTGAAAGTATGCAGGAGGCTAGCATAAGATATTCATGGTGTTTATTTTTTCATGATAAAATTTCTTTTCATGAGATGGTGTGGGTTATTAATTTGGCAAATCATTTTGAGAAGATAAAAATTATATCTATTTTAAATGTTGTGCACTACTGTGAATTTGTCTATGAATTTCAACAAATGCTATATTTCATATTCTCAGCCACACTGCAGCTTTGCCCTCTGCTGGACTCTTTCCAATTTTTCCACATCCTTCTTGTAGTGTGGGGCCCAAAACTGGAAACATATGAGACCTCACCAATGTCAAATAGAGGGGAATGATCACATCCCTCAATCTGCTGGCAGTGCCCCTACTTATACAGCCCAAAATGCTGTTAGCCTTCTTGGCAACAAGGGCACACTCGACTCATATCCAGCTTCTCGTCCACTGAACCCCTTGGTCCGTTTCTGCAGAACTGCTTCCTAGCCATTCGGTCCCTAGTCTGTAGCAGTGAATGGGATTCTTCCATCCTAAGTGCAGGACTCTGCACTTGTCCTTGTTGAACCTCATCAAATTTCTTTTGGCCCAATCCTCTAATTTGTCTAGGTCCCTCTGTATGCTATCCCTACTCTCCAGCATATCTACCACTCCTCCCAGTTTAGTGTCATCTGCAAACTTGCTGAGGGTGCAGTCCACGCCATCCTCCAGATCATTAATGAAGCTATTGAACAAAATCGGCCCCAGGACCGACCCTTGGGGCACTTCGATTGATACTGGCTGCCAACTAGACATGTAGCCATTGATCACTACCCGTTGAGCCTGGGTAGAAATGCCTTGTACTGCCCAGGGATTACATTCTTTATTATACTTTGCATTGATTTTGCATCTCCAACTTCAGAGACCTTGGGCCTGATTTTCAAAGCTGCTGAGCATCCACAATTCCAAATAAAGTCAACAGGAGACTCAGGCTCTGGGGAGACAGGAGACCTTTACACAGTGACAATCAGTGGCCTCTATTGAAAATTTAAGTCCAGTTGTGCAACAGCAAAAGGGAGCTCAGCTTAAACTTTGAGTAGATCTTTCCATTTTACTTAGTTTTTATAATTCCATCATTTTTCATAAACAAACCCATTTTTTCTCACATTCCAATGATTTCATTATCTTTCCCCTTCTATCTTCCCCCTATATACCAAATTCTCTCTCTCCCTGTCTCTTTTTTAGTCCTTTCATTACTCATCAAATGAGATCATATAATGATGAATGCAGTGCAATAGAATCAGGTTTAAGGTATTCTTTTCATTATTAAGATATTATATGTATCTATATCTCCCTGCAATCCCAGGTAGAATCCTTGATGCACTTTGTTCGGTGTCATGCTTCGAACACTTACCTTAGGTATGTCTAAACTTAAAATGCTACACTGGCACAGCTGTGCCACTGCAGAGGCAACATTGTACCTCATCAGTGTGTACACCACCTATCCCAATGGCAGGAATTCTTCCATAGGTCATCCATCTCTCTAAGAGGCAGTAGTTGAAGGCAGCACTTAGTAAAGACTCTACTATACTGACAGGAGAGCCTCTTCCTTCACTGTTGGTTCTCCATGCCCGCAAGAGGCAGTAGCTATGTCAATGGCAGTATCCCAACCATTGACATAAAACTGTCTACACCAGGGGTTAGGTTGGTATAATGGCTTCACTTAGGGATGTGAATTTTTCACACCTCTGAGTGAAGTAGTTATGCAGAACTAATTTTCTACTCTATAGCAGGCCTTAAAGTTAGATTTCACTGCTACAGAATAAGTTACACCATGATACATTTGGGCTTTGAGCTTGTCAGATTTCATTTTTAGCTTCTAAGGCCTGCTCTACACTAGGCGTTTAAATCGGTTTTAGGAGCGTAAAACCGATTTAACGCTACATCCATCCACACTAAGAGGCCCTTTATATCGATATAAAGGGCTCTTTAAACCCGTTTCTGTACTCCTCCCCAACGAGAGGAGTAGCGCTAATATCGGTATTGCCATATCGGATTAGGGTTAGTGTGGCCGCAAATCGATGGTATTGGCCTCTGGGCGGTATCCCACAGTGCACCACTGGACCTCTGGACAGCAATCTGAACTCAGATGCAGTGGCCAGGCAGACAGGAAAAGCCCCGCGAACTTTTGAATATTTCCTGTTTGCCCAGCGTGGAGCTCCGATCAGCACAGGTGGCGATGCAGTTAAAAATCAAAATAAAGAAAGAGCTCCCTCATGGACCATGCGGATGTGATCGCTGTAAGGGCAGGCAAATCTGTTCTATCAGCGCTCCGTTACAGAAGACAAAATTCACAATCATTTAAAAAAAAACTCCAGACAGACGCCATAGCAGGGGCGTGACAAGCGTAACGGAAAGCCAAAGAATCAAATAGACGCCAATGGACTGGAGGACTCAAGCTATCCCACAGTTCCTGCAGTCTCCGAAAAGTATTTGCATTCTTGGCTGAGCTCCAAATGCTTCTAGGGTCAAACACATTGTCCGCGGTAGGTCAGGGCATAGCTCGGCAATTTACGCACCCCCCCACCCACCCGCAGAAATGAAAGGGAAAAAAATCCTCTCTTGACTCTTTAACATGTCACCCTATCTTTACTGAATGCTGCAGATAGACGCGATGCTGCAGCACTCAAACCAACATCCTTGCTCCCCCCCCCCCCGCCATGGGTGGCTGATGGTACAATATGGCTGATATCCATCGTCATCATCAGCCTATTGGCATATGGGGCAGTGCAAAAGGACTGGTAACCATGCAGACTAGCATCGGTGAGGTCTATCAAGGGCGCCTGGCCCTAATTATTCCTGGTAGATGGTGCAGTATGGCTGGTAACCATCCTCATCATAGCAACAGGGGGCTGAGCTCCATCAGCCCCCACCCTTCATGTGTAAAGAAAAGATTCAATTGCCCCTGGACTAGCAGAGGGATGCTGGGCTCCTCTCCTCCACACTCCTTACTGTCCTGTCTGGACTATCATAGCAGCTGGAGGCTGCCTTCCACTCATTTCTCACTAACAAGTCACTGTGTCTTATTCCTGCATTCTTTATTACTTCATCACACAAGTGGGGGTACAATGCTATGGTAGCCCAGGAAGGCTGGGGGAAGAACGGAATCAACAGGTGGGGTTGTTGCAGGAGCACCCACTGTGAATAGCATACAGCTCATAATTTCTGTGGGATCTGACACAGAGCAGCTGTGCTCTCTGGCTCTATGATACAGTGGTTCTCTAGTACACTTGCCCATATTCTAGGCAGGACTGATTCTATTTTTAGATACCAAAAAGGATGGATTGACTCAGGGAGTCATTCCCAATTTTGGCTTTTGTGCCCCTGGCTGATTGGCCAGGGGCACTTATGACAGCAGCAAATGGCACAGTGCAAAAGGACTGGTAACCATGATCATCTTATTACCAATTTATGGTATGGTAGATGGTACAGTATGGCTAGTAACCATCTCTGCTGTCATGCAAAAGCAAAAGCATGCTTCTGTGTAGCCCTGCTGAATCGCCTCTGTCAGCGGCATCTAGTAAACATACGGTGATAGTCACAAAAGGCAAAACAGGCTCCATGATTGCCATGCTATGCCATCTGCCAGGGCAATCCAGGGGAAAAAGGCGCGAAGTGCTTGTCTGCCGTTGCTTTCCCAGAGGAAGGAGTGACTGACGACATTTACCCAGAACCACCCGCGACAATGATTTTTGCCCCATCAGGCACTGGGATCTCAACCCGGAAATTGCAAGGGGCGGGGGAGGCTGCGGGAACTATGGGATAGCTACGGAATAGCTACCCACAGTGCAACGCTCCAGAAATCAATGCTAGCCTCGGACCGTGGACGCACACCACCGATTTAATGTGTTTAGTGTGGCCGCGCACACTCGATTTTATACAATCTGTTTTACTAAACCGGTTTATGTAAATTCGGAGTAATCCCGTAGTGTAGACGTACCCTAAGTAACCATATTCATACTCCACAGAAAAGTTGTTAGTCACTTTTAGTTGAATTTTGAACAATGACTGCTTTAACTTTGACATTTTTTTTTGTCCCATAGGTGATCTTCAGGAGAAATTGAGTAAGTAGGACCTGCTTTTGGAACCATTTCACTCACACAGATGTAAGTTCTGTGCTGAAACCATTGCTGTATTCATCTCACCACCCTTTAAAAAGTCGCCCTTTATTTGGGCGGCTCACTCTTTCTTTGGTTGTGAGTTTTTCTTTCACAAATAATGAAGGGGATTCATGCATCTCGTTAATTTTCTGTCACAAGTCAATGTGCTAAAAATAGCAGTGTGGGCAGAGTGGCAGAAGCAGCCGGTTGGGCTAGCCATCTAAGCACAATGCCGCCTGACTCCCATGAACAGGTAGCTTTAAATTAGGATGCTATATTTTTATATTGCATATTGAAAGACTTTGTATTCTTTTAAACCAAATTTTATTTTTATGTTTTTAGGCAAGCTTGAAAAGCAGGACATTAGGTTTACTTTGAATTTTTAGTTTGGTTTTAACCAGATTGAGTACAAATTACACTGGTCTACAATTTTTTAGAAGTCGTCTGCTTCAGAGATAAAATGTGCTATTTATTATATATTTTGATGTGCTGAATTCAAATATGACAATTAAAACAACTGATTGGCTACTGTTTCTAAGTTATTTAAGTTTTTACATTTTATGTCTATGTGTATTGTGTAGATAGTAGAATTTTAATCATAAATTGTAAACCTAGGTCTTTTCATGTGTTTATGGTTGCTTTACATGATAATATTTCACCTGTCCTGTTTATGTAACACTTTAAAAATCAGCAAAAGGGTTATCTAACTAAAATTTATGATGAAACAAAAGGCAAAAAACTATTATGTACATAGTTTAGTCCTATTCAGTGTCTACTCGGCGCTTCTTGGCTTGTCTCTTGTATTCATTAAATGGAGCATCTCTTGTCACTGTCCAGCAATAGTCTGCAAGCATTGATGGGCTCCATTTGCCCTGATAGCGTTTCTCCATTGTTGCAATGTCCTGGTGAAATCGCTCACCGTGCTCGTCGCTCACTGCTCCGCAGTTCGGTGGAAAAAAATCTAGATGAAAGTGCAAAAAATGTATCTTTAGTGACATGTTGCAACCAAGGCTTTTGTATGCCTTGAGGAGGTTTTCCACCAACAACCTGTAGTTGTCTGCCTTGTTGTTTCTGAGAAAATGTATTGCCACTAACTGGAAGGCTTTCCATGCCGTCTTTTCCTTGCCACGCAGTGCATGGTCAAATGCATTATCTCGAAGAAGTTCATGAATCTGAGGACCAACAAAGACACCTTCCTTTATCTTAGCTTCACTTAAGCTTGGAAATTTTCCACGGAGGTACTTGAAAGCTGCTTGTGTTTTGTCAATGGCCTTGACAAAGTTCTTCATCAGACCCAGCTTGATGTGTAAGGGTGGTAACAAAATCTTCCTTGATTCAACAAGTGGTGGATGCTGAACACTTTTCCTCCCAGGCTCCAATGACTGTCGGAGTGGCCAATCTTTCTTGATGTAGTGGGAATCTCTTGCACGACTATCCCATTTGCAGAAAAAAGAAGCAGTACTTTGTGTATCCAGTCTGCAGACCAAGCAAGAGAGCAACAACCTTCAAATCGCCACAAAGCTGCCACTGATATTGGTCATAGTTTATGCACCTCAAAAGTTGTTTCATGTTGTCATAGGTTTCCTTCCTATGGACTGCATGACCAACTAGAATTGATGGCAAAACATTGCCATTATGCAGTAAAACAGCTTTAAGACTCGTCTTCGATGAATCAATGAACAGTCTCCACTCTTCTGGATCGTGAACGATGTTGAGGGCTGCCATCACACCATCGATGTTGTTGCAGGCTACAAGATCACCTTCCATGAAGAAGAATGGGACAAGATCCTTTTGACGGTCACGGAACATGGAAACCCTAACATCACCTGCCAGGAGATTCGACTGCTGTAGTCTGGAGCCCAACAGCTCTGCCTTACTCTTGGGTAGTTCCAAATCCCTGACAAGGTCATTCAGTTCACCTTGTGTTATGAGGTGTGGTTCAGAGGAGGAGGATGGGAGAAAATGTGGGTCCTGTGACATTGATGGTTCAGGAACAGAAGTTTCATCCTCTTCCTCTTCCTCGTCTGACTCAAGTGAGAATGATTCTGGTGCATCAGGAACCGGCAGTCCTTCTCCGTGGGGTACTGGGCGTATAGCTGATGGAATGTTTGGATAATGCACAGTCCACTTTTTCTTCTTTGACACACCTTTCCCAACTGGAGGCACCAGGCAGAACTAACAATTGCTGGTATGATCTGTTGGCTCTCTCCAAATCATTGGCACTGCAAAAGACATAGATTTCCTTTTCCTGTTCAACCACTGGTGAAGATTTGTTGCACAAGTGTTGCAGCATATGTGTGGGGCCCACCTCTTGTCCTGATCTCGAATTTTGCAGCCAAAATAAAGGTGATAGGCTTTCTTAACCATAGTGGTTATACTGCGCTTTTGTGATGCAAAAGTCACTTCACCACAAACATAGCAGAAGTTATCTGTACTGTTCACACAAGTACAAGGCATCTCTGCTCACTTTGGCTAAACAGAAATGTGTCCCTTTGCAAAATCAAACACTGACAAATAAGAGAGCACGACACTGTATGATTTCTAGAGCTGATATAGGGCAATTTGTTCAGCAGAGTGATGTAAGCTTCGTTATGATTGCATCATCCATGACTTCTAGGAATAACATGATGCAATTCATATCATGTATGACGCAATACCAGCTTCAGATTGCATCATTCATTGTTTTGCCTAAAAAGCAAGTACTGTCCAAACCCAGTCATAGATTTATTCATAGATCCAGTCAAAGATGTATTTTAGTCATTTCTGGTTTAAATTGAGATCCCTTCCCTTTATAACTCACTTATCCTCCGCCATTCCCAAGTCAAGGGTCGTATATACTGACCCAATAGCATAACTTGAAAACTAGAGCCAATCAACAATTTTAAGCATCATTTTCGTTCTCAGTGACCCAGAATTAGTAAAGTTTGACTACATTTATTTCAAAAGCATTTTGGCTGTAGAGCAGTGTTACCTACAGATTGTTGATGTCACAATAGTTCCTTCGACAGATTGAGGGTTCAAGCCAATGTCAGTAAGGTGTCTGTGATAATGGGTAGCTGGGTGGAGGGCATTTGTAAACAGGAATCAGTGGGGTGTCAGCGCGGTCTCCAATATTATGAGTGAACAGTGCCTTTGTTTAGTCATGGAATGCAAGATTCTGAGCTCTTACTGAGTTTGTGTGATGTGTCAGGCATGGTGTGTAAAAATGGGGATGAATGACAAAAGTTGCAGCTGATGACTGGGGAAAACAGCTCCTTCAGTGAGGTAAGGTAATACTAGTTCATCCAATTTCTAATTGAAATAGCACTGTTCTTTTTCAGACCAACTCCAGAATGAACTTGGTAAGTTGTCTTTGATTTCTAAACTTCTACTATCCTTCAGAAGAATGTTTTTAAATGAAAACAGATATTTCTTCTTTTCATTGCCTTTGCTCAGTCCAAGAAGAGCAAATTACTCCGCAGATTTCATAATAACCCCTAACAGAACTGATAAGTTTCTCTCCCAAGTTGATTCATCATCCTAGAATATTTGTATTTATTTTCTCTGTAGTCTAAAATTGAAGGAGTGATTTTCAGAATCACTATATAGTATGCACATTCAATACTTCCATACCTCCTCTTCTGTTCATTTTACCTTTGAGTGTATGTAGAAGGCTAGCATAAAATTTCTATTGCATTAATTTTTTCATGATATAGTGTGTTAGTAATTGGGAAAATCATTTTTGAGTAGATAAAATTATACCTATTTTAAATGTGCACATTGCTGTGGAACATTAGCTCTTTGAATAAAAAAATAAATTTCTCACCACTGGGAAAGTCCCTCTACCTCTCCTCTCGATCATCTTCTGTCCATGCTGCCACTGCTCTTCCTCGTGCTTTTGCTGTTTCTCACAGTTCCTCTTGTTCCTTCTCATGGTCCTCCAGCTCTTTCAGTCTCAGCTCCAGTTCCATCTGTCTCAGATCCACCAACGGGGAAACCCGTGAAGATCCCCTGATGGCTGGGGATGTGGGTCTTAGCAACACATAGCTGTCTCTCCAACTGGCCCAGACCCTCTTGCAGCCCCATTTGGGGTCAGGAACCTGCTCCTTGGACTGATCATCATCCTCCAGCTGTGCAGTCAGCTGCACTTTGGTGAACTTTCCAATGCATAACCTTATCCCTCTGCTCAAGTCTACAATGTCCTTCTAAAGGAGACAGTTATACACTGTTTTCCTCTGTTCTCTCTAATTCCTCGTTGCCTTACTGCTCCCTGTCACTTACTGCAGGATGCTCCTGGTGCCCTCAGCAGCCAACCATCCACTAGGTGTTCATATGAACACTGACAGCAGCTGTCAAAGTCACAATCAGTGCTATGAAACTGCCCTGAATGAAGTCAGTCAGGATTCCAGTGCACTGTGTCTCCCCTCAAGGCACACTAGATGTTACCCCCTCTAAAGCACTGATCACCATGTATTCTTTGACAGGTTTCCATGCCCCATTCAGGGTTTATGTCCCGTCCTCAGTTTCCATTTTTGGTCATGTACAGGTTTGGTGCTGTTGGCCATTTTGAAAAAAAATAATCTTTGGAAGGGGGAATGTTGTGTGCTTGTGTTTTGACACGTTTCACTGAGTTTTGTGAGAGAACTTAAAGAAAAGGAGTTTAAAAAAAGGAAAATTTTTATCTTAGGTTTAGTAAGGAGAAAATGTTTAAAAGAGAAAAAAGGGATATTAAATAAAAGAGGAGCATTTAAAAGCGTTATTTTGAAATATTAAAAGAAAAATCCTTTTTTGTTAAAATTAAAAAGGCTTTTAAGAAAAATAAGAGATTTTGCAATAAAAGAGAAAAATATAAAGGTAAAAAAAGAATGCTACGTTAAGAGAAAGCACATGGCAGAAAAAATGAGATTTTAAAAATTAGCTAGAGAGTCTCTGTTCAGTGACACATGGCTGTGTGAAAGAGGTAAAACATAGAAAACAGCAGCGAGAGAGAGAGAGAGAGATCCTTTTTTTCGTTAGTGAGCAGAACACATGGCTAATGAGAGTGGTAAAGTATAGAAAACAGAAGCAAGAGCCAAGCAGCAAGATTACCCAGTGGCTGTCATTATGGAAATTATAACTATACTGAGGGCTGTGAGCCTTGGGAGCAAACCCTGCGGCACCAATCAGAAGCTGTTCTACAGCTCACCGGCCTCCTCCCTTCACTCCCCTCCCCTCCCCTCTCCTCCCCAACCCTGCATTTAACTGACTCATTCTTTCCTAAAAAGCAGCCCCCAACCCCCTTTTCTGACAATTCTGTTCCAACTAACTGTGTGCCTCCCCACTGATTTTCACAGGAGCCATTTTTGCTTATATAATGGAGAGTTTAGCCCCTGTCTCTCTTTTAGGCCTCTCATCCTATGAGATAATATAACGATGAATGCTCTATAACAACTTAGATAGATAGATAGATAATATCTTCATAATGAACAAAAACTAAAAAATGATTCTATCTATACATCTATACATCTATCTATCTCACCCTCGCATACCATGTCATACTATTAATGCACTTTGTCCTGTCTCTTACCTCAGAAAAATGTCTTAATGTTGGCTTTCATAGTACTGAAGAGCAAGTTACATTAAGTTAAATTTGAGCTTTCATCTTCTGACACCTCACTTTTAACTGCTCAGTAACTATATTTACACTCCACAGAAAAATGTCCTTAGTCACTTTCTGCTGAATTTTGTAACATGATTTGATTGTAATGTTTATGATCTCCAGGAGAAAATTAGAAAGCTAGGACAGGTTTCTATGAACAGTGCCATTCCCACAGAAGCAGGCTCTGTTTGAAATGAAGAGCCATCAAGGTGTTTATCTCATTGCCCTTCAAAAAAACAGTTTTAATTCAAATGGTCAACACACCCAGCAAGTGGATTCACATATGTAGTTATTTTTCTTGCTCTTAGTAGTGGACTAAGAATAGCAGTGTTGACACAGTGCCAGAAGCGGAGGTTCTGGCTCCCCACCCAAGTCTAACTCTACCTGAAGCCCTGGGTACTGACTTGGTCAGTTAGCTGAAGCCTTTTTCAGTGACAGCTGCCACCATACTGCAATTTTTAAGCAGAACCTTGAGCAGCGCTGTTATGTACACATACATCCAAGCTGAGAATCACATCTCCCAGCTGCTGTGTGCACATGCCCTGAATGTCACAAAGAAGGTTTAGCAGTCCAGAGTATTTGTCCATTAGTGTAAATTAGGATGCTAGAGTACATACTGAGTACATATTACATACTGCAAACGTTGTGTTTTGAATTTTTTTTATTTCATTTTTCAGAGAAGCTACATGACGAGAACGGTAGGTTTACTTTGATTGTTCTAGTTCAGTGTTAATCAGACAGAATGCAAATTGCTTGTATTTTGCTGGTATCATAATAGTTCTTTGGAGAGTCTCATTTTACAAGCCATTGTCGATAAGCTTCCTGTGGTACTTAATGGCTGGGAGATGGGCATTTATAAACGGATTGTCATAGGAGCTATTTTTGCTTATATAACAGAGAGTTTAGTCCCTTTGGTGAATGCATAGATATTGATGTTCTTTTCAGAAAAATTTCAGGAAAAAATGGGATTACGTCGTGGTTTCACACAAACAAATTAAAATGAAATGAATAACGTTATATATAAATAAAATGAAAAAAAAATAGATAAAACCTCTGTAATGGAAAACATATTATTTTTGACCGTAGTGTTCTCCCTCCCTCCTCTCTCAGCCGACCAATGTCTCTTAGGGCTTGGCTACACTTGAAAGTTGCAGCGCTGGGAGTTACAGCGCTGGTCATGCAGCTGTGTAGGGCCAGCACTGGAGTGTGGCCACAATGACAGCTACCAGCGCTGCAATGTGGCCACACTTGCAGCACTTTCCAGCGCTGTATTGAGAGGGGCATTGTGGGCAGCTATCCCACAGAGCACCTCGTCCCATTTTGGCGCTGAGTATTGTGGGAAGGGGAAGGAAGTGTGTGGGTCATTCCACTTCCTGTGCCAATGCCCCGTGGTGCATCGCTTCACATCCCAGCATTCAGTCTTTCCGGCAACGTTTGGCGCCATTGTGAGTGTCTTTCTGTTTTACTCTCTGTGTGTGAATCGCGATTTCTGTGGGAAATGGAGCCCGAGCCGCTGAGGACTGTGCTGATGAGTGTCTCCAGCACAACACGTTTGGCAGTCGAGCTATTCCTTCAGCTCCAAAGTGACAGTGAGGAGTCCGATGATGATATCGATTTGCCTGCCGCGTGTGACACTACAGTGTTTGTGGCATTCACGGAAATGCTCAGCAACATTGAACGCCACTTTTGGGCTCGGGAAACAAGCACTGACTGGTGGGATCACATCGTCGTGGAAGTCTGGGATGATGAGCAGTGGCTACAGAACTTTCGTATGAGAAAAGCCACTTTCATGGGACTGTGTGCTGAGCTCGCCCCCACTCTGCGGCACAAGGACACAAGATTGAGAGCTGCCCTGACGGTGGAAAAGCGGGTGGCTATTGCAATCTGGAAGCTGGCAACTCCAGACAGCTACCGGTCGGTCGGGAACCAGTTTGGAGTGGGAAAGTCGACTGTTGGAATCGTGTTGATGCAAGTTTGCAAGGCAATTAATCGCATCCTGCTAAGAAAGACCGTGACTCTGGGGAATGTGCAGGACATTGTGGATGGCTTTGCACAAATGGGTTTCCCTAACTGTGGAGGGGCGATAGATGGGACGCATATTCCTATTCTGCCCCCCCCCACCTGGCATCAGAGTACGTTAATCGTAAGGGGTATTTCTCTATGGTTCTCCAGGCACTTGTGGATCACCGTGGGCGTTTCATTGACATTTACACAGGCTGGCCTGGAAAGGTGCATGATGCACGCATCTTTCGGAACAGTGGCCTGTTCAGGAAGATGCAGGCAGGGACTTTTTTCCCAGACAGGAAGATCACAGTAGGGGACGTCGAAATGCCCATTGTGATCTTTGGAGACCCCGCTTACCCGTTACTGCCTTGGCTCATGAAACCCTATACAGGGAAGCTTGACAGGAGCAAGGACCGGTTCAACTACAGGCTGAGCCGGTGCCGAATGACTGTGGAGTGTGCTTTTGGCCGTTTAAAAGTGAGCTGGAGATCCTTGTATGGGAAGCTAGACTTGGGGGAAAGCAGCATCCCCGCGGTTATATCCGCTTGCTGTACCCTCCATAATATTTGTGAAGGGAAGGGTGAAACATTCAGTCAGGCACGGACCACCGAGGTTCAAGTCCTGGAAGCTGAATATGCACAGCCAGAGAGCAGGGCTAATAGAGAGGCCCAGCACAGGGCTTCAAGGATTAGGGATGCCTTGAGGGAAGAATTTGAGGCTGAAAGCCAACAGTAATGTTTGCTGCCTTGCATGGGAGTGAAGTGCACTGTTTACACTGTTATTCTATTATCCCTAAAATGATTTGCAGTGCCTGTTTCTTTACTGGGCTAAGGTATCTTTCACTATCTGCTATAATAAAGACTGTTTTCAAAGCCAAGAATTGTTTTATTGAAAAGAAAAAAACTTCCTTGACAGACAGACAGACACACACAACATTTCATGAACACAAGAGGGCAGGGGTGTGGGTTGGTGAACTGTGCAGTCACAAGTTTGCATATGTCCTGTCTGGAGTGCTGTGCAATGAATCCTGCACTTCAGGGTGCATAAACTGCATGGTGATGGGGATTGAGTGCAGAGGGTAAGGGTTGTAGTTATCAGTGCTGGTTGGTGAACGTACAGGTGTTGGAGGCAGCTGGTGGTGGTAAGAATCTGGATGCTGGGGAATGGGGTTTGAGCTGACATTGGGGCACAAGGCAAAAAGCTTTGGGACGAGGGGGTGGGGGAGTAGCACGGTAGTGCTCTGCTTGCATGGCAACGAGTGACTCGATAGAGTCCGCTTGGTGCGACAGGATGCTTAGCAGCTGCTCTGTACTTTTCCTCTTGGCCACTGCATTTCTCTTGCGGATCCTGCTTTCCTTTTCTCTCCACTCCTGCAAGTTTTTACTCTGTTTAGCAGAGTGATCAATAACAGTTTTCAGCATGTCCCCTTTGCTCTTTCGGGGATTTTTCCTCAAATTCTGCAGTCTCTGTGCTGTGGTAGATCTGGTCAGTCCAGCAGTCAAGGTCACTTTAGAAAGGCAGAAATGACAACATTTAACAGGGTAGCATTGTTTTCATTATCTCCAGACATTAATTGCTACACACTGAGGGAGTTCTTAGTCCTCACTTTAGCATTCTTTTACCACACACATAACACAACAGAAGACACGAAATGGTGAGTGAGGGGTGCTGCATAGAGGGAGAAGTGGGGCTTGAGTGATAGAGGGGTGCTGGTTGCTTCGGGAAAGTGCACCGAACAGCTGCAGTAATAGAGGGGTTGAGTGAAGATGCAGCTGCAGGGGTGATCTTCACTATCTCCCTATCTCTATCACTATCTTCACTAAAGAGTCTCCCAACATTTTTCACAGGAGTTAATCCTGGAAGATATCTCCCTGCTGCGGGTCACTAGGGAACAGCGGGAGACTCTTCTACAGCAATGTGGATTCCGCCCTGGACTCTATGCAGCTTGCCTGTGTTCAGCAATGGTCCCCCCACCCCTCGTGGCACAGTGGCGCGGACGCGTTTGCCTGACTGGGACAAGGACCACAGTGGCTCTCCCTATAAACCTGCGCAGGCACATTGCCCACGCTCTGGCTGAAACTTTTGAGGAGATTACTGCAGCCGATTACCGCGACGTGATAGACCACATCAATGGGCTATTCCACATCTAGGCTGGCATGCATGCAGCCCTAACCCCCCTTCCTTTCCAGAAACATTTCCACCCAGAAAATAAAAGCCGCTTACCGGTAACCCGCTGCTCTGCTTGTCCTTCTGCAACTGCTGGCTGCTGTGATTAGGTACTTTCCTCCTGGCTTGAGAAGAGCTCCTGGCTGCATGCCTCCTGGGACTCTGGGGTGTCTTCCCCCATCCCAGTAGCTTCACTCGCGTTTTCCTCCCCCCCCGCCGCCTCCGCCGCCTCCTCCTCCTCCTGTCCCCCACCCTGCTCAGAAGTGTCCATCGTGGTCCTGGGATTGGCAGTGGGGTCACCCCCAAGTATCGCGTCCATCTCCCTGTAAAAACGGCAGGTCATGGGGGCAGCTCCGGATCGGCGATTCCCCTCGCGGGCTTTGTAATAGGCACTCCGCAGCACTTTAACTTTAACCATGCATTGTAGTGCGTCCCGATCATGGCCCCTATCCATCATGGACCTTGATACCTGCTCAAAGATATCGTAATTCCTACGGCTGGAGCGCAGCTGGGACTGCACAGCTTCCTCCCCCCAAACACTAATGAGGTCCTGCAATTCGCCAGTGCTCCATGCTGGGGCTCGTTTGCCGCGTGGAGGCATGGTCACCTGTAAAGATTAACTGATTGCACTCCACACCTGGCTGCAGAAAACAGGAAGGAGATTTTTAAATTTCCCGGGGCATTTAAAGGGCGGGTCACCTGAGGCAAGAGCAGTAGAGTGCAAACTGATGAGCAGAGTGGCTGAACAGGAATTCTGGGATAACTCATTATTCCCTGGAGGACAATTAAAGCACTGGTGAGTGTCCACACCTGATGAGCAGCGCTGGATCACCAGCGCTGCACTCCTTATACCCCAGCCCGGATGGGTTTTCAGCCAGCGCTGCAACCAGGGAGTTGCAGCGCTGGTTGTGCCCTGCAAGTGTGGACGGGGTGTAATTGCAGCGCTGGAAAGCCTCCACCAGTGCTGCAACTTGTAAGTGTAGCCAAGCCCTATGTCCCTGGGGACCCCATTTTGTGTTATACTTCCATTGATTTTGCACCTCCACCTTCGAAGAGCGTGGGCCTGATTTTCAGAGTTGTTGAGAGCACCCAGCTCCCTATCACGTCACCAGGAGCCACAGGTTCTCTGAAGAGGCCCCTAAGAACTGATGCTAGTGCAGGGGGAGGGGCGAAAAATGGCCACTCCCTCCCTCACCACCACAACCACTGTAAGCTTCATGGCACCTCTAGCAACACCCTCTTCTCCCACGTTGTCCACCCTTAAGGCCAGCCCTGCCAGGATCAGCCATAGGGAAAATGGCGTCCTGGACAAACTTGTATTTTGGCACTCTGGTGGGCGCTGCCTTTCCTGGTACTTCCCATTACTCCTGCCCCCCACCGCCTCCTCCAGACCGCCACCCATCACCCTGTCTCTCTCTGCTCCCCTAGCCATCCCCTCACCTCCTCTGGCACCCACTCTATCTCAAAGCCCCCACAAATCACCCCATTGGCCCTAGCCCCCAACTCCCTCCCCAGGTTCCCCACCCACTCCCTCCATCACCCCTGGCCCCCACTGCTTCCCGCAGACCCCGACTCTACTCTACCCCCCCCCTTGAAAATCAGGCCTTGTCTACACTACCAGACTGCGAGTTCAAGTCATTGTCAATAAAGTGCCTGTGATAATGGGTGGCTGGGAGATGGGTATTTATCAACAGGAGTCAGTGGGGCGTGGGATGGTTCTCCAGTTTTATGCAAGCCCAGGGCCTCTCCTTTGTTTCGTTCTGGAATATAAGATGCTGAGCTGTTACTAGATCTGGCTGATGGATCAGGGGTGGTGTGCGGGAAAGTGGATGAATGAGAAAACTGGCAGCCGATGATTGTTCAGGTCTGCAAGGACAGCTCCTTGAGTGAGCTGATGTAATATGTGTTCTCCCAATTGGTAATTGAAATCACAATGTTCTTTTCCAGGCCAACTAAAGAGTGAAAAGAGTAAGTTATCTTTGATTTCACAACTGAATTTTCCATCAGAAGAAACAAACAAACAAACAATGATATTCTTCATTTCATTGTCTAGCCCGGGAGAGTTCTTTAACCATCAGGTTTTTTTAAACCCCGTAACAGAACTGTTGAGGACTTCCTTTCACAGAAGCTTACTTAATTAGCAAGGAATTTTTGTACTTATTTTTTTCTCTAGTCTAAACTTGAAGGACTGATTTTAAGTGCCTTGCATGAGGATGCCTGTCTGTGGTGTACAGCCAGTATATATGCCGACATTTCCTCCTCCTTCTGGCCCAGTGTAAGGGGTGTGGCCAGGAAAAAGGGGGCATGGCTCAATTCCCACTACCTGCCATCGGCAGTAAGCATGGGATCTGTTGGTAACGAGAAAAGTTTAGAGTATCCTTCAAGCTGCTGTTTCCTGCAAGGTGGAAACATCTCAATGAAGAGCCAGCTCAAAATGGGGGTGGGGGAGATGAAAGCAGAATCTTTTCTCCCTCCTCCTTCACACCCTACCCTGAGTATCCTTGAGTGTTCCTTAGTCACAAAACATTTTAACACTTATCTCACATTGTAATATTTTCAACCTCTTTCCCCTTTGATCTTGCTTTCTCTCGCCTTGTCTCTGTTTTAGTCCTCTCATCCTATGGGATAATATAACCATGAATGCAGTATAACAATCGAGATAGATACATAGATAGATAGGTAGATTATAAAACGTTTGTAATGAAAAAAGCCTAAAAAATGATTCTATCTATCTATCTATCTAACTATCTCACCCTCGCATACCGTGTCATATTATTAATGAACTTTGTCCTATCTCTTACCTCAGAAAAATGTCTTTATGTTGGCTTTCATAGTACTGAAGGGCAAGTTACATCAAGTTAAATTTGAGCTTTGATCTTCTGACACCTCACTTTTAACTGCTCAGTAACTATATTTACACTCCACAGAAAAGTGTCCTTAGTCACTTTCTGCTGAATTTTATAACATGATTTCAAGTATCAGAGGGGTAGCCGTGTTAGTCTGGATCTGTAAAGCAGCAAAGAATCCTGTGGCACCTTATAGACTAACAGACGTTTTGGAGCATGAGCTTTCGTGGGTGAATACCCCCTTCGTCGGATGCAAGTAATGGAAATTTCCAGGGGCAGGTATATATATGCAAGGAAGAAGCAAGCTAGAGATAACGAGGTTAGTTCAATCAGGGAGGATGAGGCCCTGTTCTAGCAGTTGAGGTGTGAAAACCAAGGGAGGAGAAACTGGTTCTGTAGTTGGCAAGCCATTCACAGTCTTTGTTTAATCCTGAGCTGATGGTGTCAAATTTGCAGATGAACTGAAGCTCAGCAGTTTCTCTCTGAAGTCTGGTCCTGAAGTTTTTTTGCTGCAGGATGGCCACCTTAAGATCTGCTATTGTGTGGCCAGGGAGGTTGAAGTGTTCTCCTCCAGGTTTTTGTATATTGCCATTCCTAATATCTGATTTGTGTCCATTTATCCTTTTCCGTAGAGACTGTCCAGTTTGGCCGATGTACATAGCAGAGGGGCATTGCTGGCATATGCTGGCATATATTACATTGGTGGACGTGCAGGTGAATGAACCGGTGATGGTGTGGCTGATCTGGTTAGGTCCTGTGATGGTGTCGCTGGTGTAGATATGTGGGCAGAGTTGGCATCGAGGTTTGTTGCATGGATTGGTTCCTGAGCTAGAGTTACTATGGTGCGGTGTGCAGTTACTGCTGAGAATATGCTTCAGGTTGGCAGGTTGTCTGTGGGCGAGGACTGGCCTGCCACCCAAGGCCTGTGAGATCATTGTCCAGGATGGGTTGTAGATCCCTGATGATGCGTTGGAGGGGTTTTAGCTGGGGACTGTATGTGATGGCCAGTGGAGTCCTGTTGGTTTCTTTCTTGGGTTTGTCTTGCAGTAGGAGGCTTCTGGGTACACGTCTGGCTCTGTTGATCTGTTTCCTTATTTCCTCGTGTGGGTATTGTAGTTTTGAGAATGCTTGGTGGAGATTTTGTAGGTGTTGGTCTCTGTCTGAGGGGTTGGAACAGATGCGGTTGTACCTCAGTGCTTGGCTGTAGACAATGGATCTTGTGGTGTGCCCGGGATGGAAGCTGGAGGCATGAAGGTAGGCATAGCGGTCGATAGGTTTTCAGTATAGGGTGGTGGTAATGTGACCATCACTTATTTGCACCGTGGTGTCTATGAAGTGGACCTCCCATGTAGATTGGTCCAGGCTGAGGTTGATGGTGGGGTGGAAGCTCTTGAAATTGTGGTGGAATTTTTCCAGAGTCTCCTTCCCATGGGTCCAGATGATGAAGATGTCATCAATGTAGCGTAGGTAGAGAAGGGGCATGAGTGGACGAGAGCTAAGGAAGCGTTGTTCCAAGTCGGCCATAAAAATATTGGCATATTGTGGGGCCATGCGGGTGCCACTGATCTGGAGATATATATTGTCATCAAATTTGAAATAGTTGTGTGTACGGATAAAGGCACAGAGCTCAGCAACCAGTTGTGCTGTGGCATCATCAGGGATACTGTTCCTGACAGCTTGTATTCCATCTGTGTGTGGGATGTTTGTATAGAGAGCCTCTACATCCATGGTGGCTAGGATGGTGTTTTCTGGAAGGTCACCAATGCATTGTAGTTTCCTCAGGAAATCAGTGGTGTCACGGAGATAGCTGGGAGTGCTGGTGGCATAGGGTCTGAGTAGAGAGTCCACATATCCAGACAGTCCTTCAGTGAGAGTGCCAATGCCCAAGATGATGGGGCGTCCAGGATTTCCGGGTTTGTGGATCTTGGGTAGTAGATAGAATAACCCTGGTCGGGGCTCTAAGGGGATTTGTTGATTTGTTCCGGTGTTAGTGTAGGGAGTGTCCTGAGTAGATGGTGCAGTTTCTTAGTGTATTCCTCAGTGGGATCTGAGGGAAGTGGCCTGTAGAATTTGGTATTGGAGAGTTGTCTGGCGGCCTCCTTTTGGACAACCGCACCTCCTTTATCATGATGACAACCGCACCTCCTTTATCAGCCTCTTTGATTATAATATCAGGATGGTTTCTGAGGCTGAGGATGGCATTGCGTTCTGCACGACTTAGGTTATGAGGCAAGTGATGTTGTTTTTCCACAATTTCTGCCTGTGCACGTCGGCGGAAGCATTCAATGTATAGGTCCAGACTGTCATTTCGACCCTCAGGAGGAGTCCATGTGGAGTTCTTCTTGTGCTGTTGGTGGGAGTGTAACTGTGTATCAGTGCGCTGTTCAGTGTTGTCCTGAAAGTACGGTGGACATAGTGTACTTAGATTTCCAGAAAGCCTTTGACAAGGTCCCTCACCAAAGGCTCTTACGTAAATTAAGCTGTCATGGGATAAAAGGAAAGGTCCTTTCATGGATTGAGAACTGGTTAAAGGACAGGGAACAAAGGGTAGGAATTAATGGTAAATTCTCAGAATGGAGAGGGGTAACTAGTGGTGTTCCCCAAGGGTCAGTCCTAGGACCAATCCTATTCAATTTATTCATAAATGATCTGGAGAAAGGGGTAAGCAGTGAGGTGGCAAAGTTTGCAGATGATACTAAACTACTCAAGATAGTTAAGACCAAAGCAGATTGTGAAGAACTTCAGAAAGATCTCTCAAAACTAAGTGATTGGGCAACAAAATGGCAAATGAAATTTAATGTGGATAAATGTAAAGTAATGCACATTGGAAAAAATAACCCCAACTATACATACAACATGATGGGGGCTAATTTAGCTACAACGAGTCAGGAAAAAGATCTTGGAGTTATCGTGGATAGTTCTCTGAAGATGTCCACGCAGTGTGCAGAGGCGGTCAAAAAAGCAAACAGGATGTTAGGAATCATTAAAAAGGGGATAGAGAATAAGACTGAGAATATATTATTGCCCTTATATAAATCCATGGTACGCAAACATCTCGAATACTGTGTACAGATGTGGTCTCCTCACCTCAAAAAAGATATTCTAGCACTAGAAAAGGTTCAGAAAAGAGCAACTAAAATGATTAGGGGTTTAGAGAGGGTCCCATATGAGGAAAGATTAAAGAGGTTAGGACTCTTCAGTTTGGAAAAGAGAAGACTAAGGGGGGACATGATAGAGGTATATAAATTATGAGTGATGTTGAGAAAGTGGATAAGGAGAAGTTATTTACTTATTCCCATAATACAAGAACTAGGGGTCACCAAATGAAATTAATAGGCAGCAGGTTTAAAACAAATAAAAGGAAGTTCTTCTTCACGCAGCGCACAGTCAACTTGTGGAACTCCTTACCTGAGGAGGTTGTGAAGGCTAGGACTATAACAATGTTTAAAAGGGGACTGGATACATTCATGGTGGCTAAGTCCATAAATGGCTATTAGCCAGGATGGGTAAGAATGGTGTCCCTAGCCTCTGTTTGTCAGATGGTGGAGATGGATGGCAGGAGAGAGATCACTTGATCATTGCCTGTTAGGTTCACTCCCTCAGGGGCACCTGGCATTGGCCACTGTCGGTAGACAGATACTGGGCTAGATGGACCTTTGGTCTGACCCGGTACGGCCTTTCTTATGTTCTTATGTTATTCTTTGAGTTGGAGATGGCGAAAGTAGGCTTCCAGATCACCGCAGAACTGTATCATGTTGGTGGGGGTGGCAGGGCAGAAAGAGAGTCCCCGAGATAGGACAGACTTTTCTTCTGGGCTGAGTGTGTGGTTGGATAGATTGAGAATATTGCTGGGTGGGTTAGGGGTACCACGGTTGTGGCCCCATGTGGCAGGTAGGAGTTTAGACAGCTTACAGTCCTTTTTCCTTTGTAGAGAGGTGCAGAGAGTAATGTAGATCTCCTGTCTTATTTTAGTGAAGTCCGTTTGTATGGAAGTTTGTTTATTAATGAGAGTCTCCAGGTTGGAGAGTTCTTTTTTGATGTTTTCCTGTTTGCTGTATAGGATGCTGATCAGGTGGTTCCTCAGTTTCTTTGATAGAGTATGGCATAATCTCTCACTGTGGTCTGTGTAGTATGTAGATAGCAGTGGATTTTTTACCTTTAGTCCATTTGGTATGATGTCCATCCGTTTGCATTTGGAAAGGAAGATGATATCTGTCTGTATTTGTGCAAGTTTCTTCATGAGGTTGATGGATTTCCACTCCATACAGTTAAATGCAGTGCCTTGCATGGTGTCAAGTATCAGAGGGGTAGCCGTGTTAGTCTGGATCTGTAAAAGCAGCAAAGAATCCTGTGGCACCTTATAGACTAACAGACATTTTGGAGCATGAGCTTTCGTGGGTGAATACCCACTTCGTCGGATGCAAGTAGTGGATACATACAAACGGACTTCACTACATACTACACAGACCACAGTGAGAGATTATGCCATACTCTATCAAAGAAACTGAGGAACCACCAGATCAGCATCCTATACAGCAAACAGGAAAACATCAAAAAAGAGCTCTCCAACCTGCCCCTGGAAATTTCCACTACTTGCATCCGACGAAGTGGATATTCACCCATGAAAGCTCATGCTCCAAAACGTCTGTTAGTCTATAAGGTGCCACAGGATTCTTTGCAGCTATAACATGATTTGATTGTAATGTTTAAGATCTCCAGGAGAAAATTAGAAAGCTAGGACAGGTTTCTATGAACAGTGTCATTCTCACAGAAGCAGGCTCTCTTTGAAATGAAGAGCCATCACTGTGTTCATCTCACTGCCCTTAATAATAATATAATAATTGGAGATATACCTATCTCCTAGAACTGGAAGGTCCAGCCCCCTGCTTTCACTAGCAGGACCAAGTACTGATTTTTACCCCAGAGCCTTAAGTGGTCCTCTCAAGGATTAAACTCACAACTCTGGGTTTTGCAGGCCAATGCTCAAGCTATCCCTCTCCCAAATACATTATTATTTATTATAACTAAATAAAGGCTGTGAGTTCTGGGGGAATGCCCTTTCAGTGGGGAAACATTGTGTGGTGGTGAGCCAGTCTCTATGTCTCCATTTGCCCCTTCTTCTTCCCCAGTGTGGGGGGTTTGGCAAGGAAAAAGGGGCACGGCGCAGGATTCATATAACCTGCCTTCTGGAATACCCATGGGATCTGTTGGTATTGAGAATTGGCTTATCGCATCCTTCAAGATGTTGTATCCCAGAAAGTGGGCATATCTGTCTGAAGAGCCGGCTCAAAATTGGAGGGAAAGATGAAAGCAGAACCTTTCATCGCTCCTCCTCCCCACTCCTATCCTGAGCATCCTTGGGCTTTCTTTAGCCACTACTCCGGATGTTTCTAACAACCTTCAGGACGGTGATTAGGGCACTCTGATGAGTGATGGGAAATCCAATTGAAATCCCTGATCCACCTCAGGCAGAAGGGAACTAACTCAGTCTCTGACCTCCTCGGTGAGTGGCGTAACAAGAGGCCCTGGTTGAGACGTGGCTTGTGTGTATATGCAGAGCTGAGAAGGGCAGTTGCATCCTTTGTCCATTTCTGAAGAAATGAACAACACTGTTGCCACTGACCTTTTGCGCATTTCCTCGCATTCTCATATAAGCTTTTTGCACGCCTCCAAGGTGGGATGGAGCCCGTTTGTGATTGCTGAAATATTGATTTTCTTTTTCAGAAGAACTGCATGAAAAGAATAGTAAGTACTGATGGGATTGTCCAGTGGCTTCACCGCCCCCCAGGAAATGAAATGAAATATGTCCATGTATAACAGGGGGGAAAAAAAAGAAAAAACCTCTCTAATGGAAGAAAATTATGATTTGTTTCTCAAACTTTGTCTTTTCTGAACTCAAAAATGAACTTTACTGCCTAGAGATCACATCTTTTGTTATACTTTCCGTTGATTTTGCAGAGAGTGTGGGTCTGATTTTCAGAGTTGTTGAGCACTCCTAACTCCCAATTAACTCAAGAGGAGAGACAGGATGTCTGGACATATAAGGTCACTAAAATATGCTCTTAAAATCAGGGGCCATTCCTACAAATTCAACTTCAAGATGTGCAACAGCAAAAGGGAAGTCAGCTTAGACTGTGAACAGATCTTTCCTTTTTCCTTAATTTACCTCTTTCTTTTATTTATTGTGGGGGGAAAAAGTTTCACTTTTCTCTCACATTCTAATGTTTTCTGCCTCTTTGCTCTTTAATCTTCTTCCCAATGTGCCATGGTCTCATTCTTCCCGTTGCTCTTTGAGTCCTCCCAATTCTCTTCCATTGAACCAATATAGAGATGAATAGAGTGCAAAAGCTGTGATAGAGTCAGTTTTCAAGATTACCTTTTCATTATTAAAATACTGTAGATCGATTGCCTTCTCATGTCATGTCAGAACATTTGTGTATTCTTTCCTGTCGCACACATCCAATACATCCCTTGATGTTGGATTTAATAGTGCTGAATCACACCTCTCAGATGCTGTGCAGGCATACCGTGTGTGTCACAAAGGAAGTGAAGTAGGCAGGGAGCATGTTCCTTACTTTTAATTTTGCAACGGGTTTGCATTCTTTTGTAATAATATTTTTTCTTTTTCAGAGGCGCTTGAGATTCAGAATGGTTGGTTTGCTTTGATTTTTGAGTTTAATGTTAATCAGACGGATCACAAATTATTCATTGCTTGTGGATATCACAGTCTTTCTGTCAACAGACTCAGGGTTCAAGCCAGTGTATCTGAGGTGTCTGATGCAATAGGTTTCTGGGAGATGGGCATTTGTAACGCCGAGTCAGCGGAGAGTAAGCTGGTTCTCCAGTTTTGTGCGAGCACAGAGACTTTGCTTTGGTTAATTCTGGAAAGCAAGATTCTGAGTAGTTACTAGATGTGGCTGATGGGTGAGATGTGGTGTGTAGGAAAAGGGATGAATGAGAACCCTAGCATCTGTCACTGGCGAGTTCTGCAAGGAGTGAGGGAAGGTAAGAAGTGTTCATCCAATTTCTCATTGAAATCATACTGTCCTTTTGCAGGTGAACTCTGTAGATTAAATGGTAAGTTCTGTAAGATTTCTCAACTGTTTTTTCCCCCTATAGAAGACTGTTCTTTAATAAAAGCACCTAGTTCTTCATTTCCTTGTTTCCCCTAAGGCCATGGAGAGATCGTTACCCATCAGATTGCTTTTCAGCTCCATAATGGAACCACTGAGGGCTCTTGCTCACCGAAAGTTATTTAACTAGCTTAGAACATATTCTTTCTGGCCTCAAAATGAAGGACAGTTTTTAAGTATCCTTTTCGGCACACACAATGATAAAGCCGTGCCTCCTCTTCCGTTAACTTTCACTTTCAGTGTGTTCAAGAGACTAGCATAAGATATTTATGGTGCTTATTTTTTAAGGATAAAACCTTTTTCTTTAGCTGGTGGGTGTTATTAATTATGGAAATCATTTGAAGAAGATGCAAAATTTATCTCTTTTATATGTTGTCCACCTCTACGGAATAGTAATTCTATGAGTTTCAACAAATATTTTGTTTCCATTTTCTCAGCCACACTGTAGCTTCTGCATCCTGCTCTCGCTACACAAACTCCCTCCCATGAAAAATCAAAATCAAAATAAAGGCTGTGAGTTCTAGGGGAATGCCCTCGCAGTGGGGAAACACTGTGTGGTGTTGAGGCAGTCTCTATGTCTCCATTCCCTCTTCTTCTTCCCCAGTGTGGAGGGTTTGGCAAGGAAAAAGGGGCACGGCTCGGGATTCATATAACCTGCCTTCTGGAATACCCATGGGATCTGTTGGTATTGAGAATTGGCTTATCGCATCCTTCAAGATGTTGTATCCCAGAAGGTGGGGATATCTGTCTGAAGAGCCGGCTCAAAATTGGAGGGAAAGATGAAAGCAGACCCTTTCATCACTCCTCCTCCCCACTCCTATCCTGAGCATCCTTGGGCATTCTTTAGCCACTACTCCGGATCTCTCTAACAGCCTTCAGGCCGGTGATTAAGGCACTCTGGTGAGTGGTGGGAAATCCAAGTTGAAATCCCCGATCCACCTCAGGTAGAGAGGAACTAACTGAGTCTCCCACCTCCTCGGTGAGTGGTGTAACAAGAGGCCCTGGTTGAGACGTGGCTTGTGTGTGTATGCAGAGCTGAGAAGGGCAGTTGCATCCTTTGTCCATTTCTGAAGAAATGAACAACACTGTTGCCACTGACCTTTTGTACATTTCCTCGCATTCTCATATAAGCTCTTTGCCCTCCTCCAAGGTGGGATGGAGCCCGTTTGTGAATGCTGAAATATTGATTTTCTTTTTCAGGAGAAATGCAGGAAAAGAATAGTAAGTACAGATGGGATTGTCCGGTGGCTTCAGTGGCCCCCAAGAAATGAAATGAAATACGTCCACGTATAACTAAATAACAGGGGGAAAAGACCAAGAAAAAACCTCTCTAATGGAAGAAAATTATGATTTGTTTCTCAAACTTTGTCTTTTCTGAGCTAAAAAATGAACTTTACTACCTAGAGATCACATCTTTTGTTATACTTTCCGTTGATTTTGCAGAGAGTGTGGGTCTGATTTTCAGAGTTGTTGAGCACTGCTAACTCCCAATTAACTCAAGAGGAGAGACAGGATGTCTGGACATATAAGGTCACTAAAATACACTCTTTAAATCACGGGCCACTCTTGCAAATTCAACTTCAAGATGTGCAACAGGAAAAGGGAAGTCAGCTTAGACTCTGAACAGACCTTCCCTTTTCCTTAATTTACCTCTTTCTATTAATTATTGTGGGGGGGGGGGAAGTTTCACTTTTCTCTCACATTCTAATGTTTTCTGCCTCTTTGCTCTTTAATCTTTTTCCCAATGTTCCATGGTCTCATTCTTCCCGTTGCTCTTTGAGTCCTCCCAATTCTCTTCCATCGAACCAATATAGAGATGAATAGAGTGTAAAATTTGTGATAGAGTCAGTTTTCAAGATTACCTTTTCATTATTAAAATACTGTAGTTTGATCGCCCTCTCATGTCATGTCAGAACATTTGTGTATTCTTTCCTGTCGCATACATCCAATACATCCCTTGATGTTGGATTTCATAGTGCTGAATCACACCTCCCAGATGCTGTGCAGACTTCTGTGTGTGTCACAAAGGAAGCGAAGTAGGGCAGGGAGTGTGTTCCTTCTTTTAATTTTGCTACGGGTTTGCATATTGAAAGACTTGCATTATTTTGACATCATATTTTTCTTTTTTTTACTCTTTCAGAGGCGCTTGAGACACAGAATGGTAGGTTTCCTTTGATTTTTGAGTTTAGTGTTAATCAAACTGATCGCAAGTTATTCGTTGCTTGTGGGTATCACAATCATTCCGTCAACAGGCTCATGGTTCAAGCAGTGTATCTGAGGTGTCTGATGCAATAGGTGTCTGGGAGATGGACATTTGTAACCCTGCGTGAGTTAATAGTTCTGCAACTTCACATTTGAGTTCTTTCAGAACTCTTGGGTGAATGTCATCTGGTCCCGGTGACTTGTTTATGTTGAGTTTATCAATTAATTCCAAAACCTCCTCTAGTGACACTTCAATCTGTTACAGTTCCTCAGATTTGTCACCTACAAAAGCTGGATCAGGTTTGGGAATCTCCCTAACATCCTCAGCCGTGAAGACTGAAGCAAAGAATCCATTTAATTTCTCCACAATAACTTTATCATCTTTAAGCGCTCTTTTTGTATCTTGATCATCAAGGAGCCCCACTGGTTGTTTAGCAGGCTTCCTGCTTCTGATGTACTTAAAAACATTTTGTTATTACCTTTTGAGTTTTTGGCTAGCCGTTCTTCAAACTCCTCTTTGGCTTTTCTTATTACACTCTTGCACTTAATTTGGCATTGTTTATGCTCCTTTCTATTTGCCTCACTAGGATTTGACTTCCACTTTTTAAAAGAAGTCTTTTTATCTCTCACTGCTTCTTTTACATGGTTGTTAAGCCACGGTGGCTCTTTTTTAGTTCTTTTACTGTGTTTCTTAATTTGGGGTATGCATTGAAGTTGGGCCTCTATTATGGTGTCTTTAAAAAGCGCCCATGCAGCTTGCAGGGATTTCACTTTAGTCACTGTACCTTTTAACTTTTGTTTAACTAACTCCCTCATTTTTGCATAGTTCCCTCTTTTGAAATTAAATGCCACAATGTTGGGCTGTTGAGATGTTCTTCCCACCACAGGGATGTTGAATGCTATTGTATTATGGTCACTATTTCCAAGCGGTCGTGTTATAGTTACCTCTTGGACCAGATCCTGCGCTCCACTCAGGATTAAATCTAGAGTTCCCTCTCCCCTTTTGGGTTCCCGTACCAGCTGCTCCACGAAGCAGTCATTTAAAGTATCGAGATATTTTATCTCTGCATTTCATCTTGAAGTGAAATGTTCCCAGTCAATATGGGGATAATTGAAATCCCCCACTATTACTGAGTTCTTAATTTTGATAGCCTCTCTAATGCCCCTTAGTATTTCATCATCACTATCACTGTACTGGTCAGGTAGTTGATAATAGATCCCTAATGTTATATTCTTATTAGAGCATGAAATTTCTATCCATAGAGATTCTGTGGAACATGTGGATTCACTTAAGATTTTTACTTCATTTGATTCTACATTTTCTTTCACATATAGTGCCACTCCCTCCCCCCCGCATGACCTGTTCTGTCCTTCCGATATATTTTGTACCCCGGAATGATTGTGTCCCATTGATTACTCTCAGTCCACCAGGTTTCTGTGGTGCCTCTTATATCAATATCCTCCTTTATCACAAGGCACTCTAGTGCCCTTCACACTGCCCTTCAAAAATCTGTTTTTATTCAAATGGTCAACACACCCAGCAAATGAATTCACATATGTAGTTATTTTTCTTGCTCTTAGTAGTGGACTAAGAATAGCAGTGTTGACACAGTGCCAGAAGTGGAGGTTCTGGCTCCCCACCCAAGTCTAACTCTATCCAAAGCCCTGGATACTGACTTGGTCAGTTAGCCCAAGCCTTTTTCAGTGACAGCTGCCATCATACTGCAATTTTTAAGCAGAACCTGGAGCAGTGCTGTTATGTACACATACACCCAAGCTGAGAATTGCAAAGAAGGTTTAGCACTGCAGAGTATTTGTCCATTAGTAGAAATTAGGATGCTAGAGTGCATATTACATAGTAAAAATGTATGTTTTGAATTTGTTTTTTTCATTTTTCACTGAAGCTAGAGGATGAGAATGGTAGGTTTACTTTGATTGTTTTAGTTTAGTGTTAATCAGACAGAATGCAAGTTGCTTATATTTTGTTGGTATCACAATAGGTCCTTTGAGAGTCTCCTTTTACAAGCCATTGTTGATAAGGTTCCTGTGGTACTGAGTGGCTGGGAGATGGGCATTTATAAACGGATTGTCATAGGAGCTATTTTTGCTTATATAACAGAGAGTTTAGTCCCTTTGGTGAATGCATAGATATTGATGTTCTTTTCAGAAAAAATTCAGGAAAAAATGGGATTACGTCGTGGTTTCACACAAACAAATTAAAATGAAATGAATAACGTTATATATAAATAAAATGAAAAAAATTAGATAAAACCTCTGTAATGGAAAACATATTATTTTTGACCGTACTGTTCTCCCTCCCTCCTCTCTCAGCCGACCAATGTCTCTTAGTCCCTGGGGATCCCATTTTGTGTTATACTTCCATTGATTTTGCACCTCCACCTTCGAAGAGCGTGGGCCTGATTTTCAGAGTTGTTGAGTGCACCCAGCTCCCTATTACGTCACCAGGAGCCACAGGTTCTCTGCATAGGCCCCTAAGAACTGATGCTAGTGCAGGGGGAGGGGCGAAAAATGGCAACTCCCTCCCTCACCACCACAACCACTGTAAACTTCATGGTGACTGCCAAGACACCTCTAGCAACACCCTCTTCCCCCACATTACCCACCCTTAAGGCCAGCCCTGCCACGATCAGCCATAGGGAAAATGGCATCCTGGAGAAACTTGCATTTTGGCACTCTGGTGGGCGCTGCCTGTCCTGGTATCCCCCATTGCTCCTGCCCCCCATCACATACTCCAGACCCCCACCCATCACCCTGCCTCCCTCTGCTTCCCCTAGCCATCCCCTCACCTCCTATGGAACCCACATATCACCCCATTGGCCCTGGCCCCCAACTGCCTCCCCAGGCTCCCCACCCACTCCCTCCATCACCCCTGGCCCCCACTGCTTCTCCCAGACCCCGACTCTGCTTTCCCCCCTGAAAATCATGCCTTGTCTACACTACCAGACTGCGAGTTCAAGTCATTGTCAGTAAAGTGCCTGTGATAATGGGTGGCAGGAGTCAGTGGGGTATGGGATGGTTCTCCAGTTTTATGCATGCCCACGACCTCTCCTTTGTTTCATTCTGAAATATAAGATGCTGAGCTATTACTAGATCTGGCCTATGGATCGGGGTAGTGTGTAGTAAAGTGGATGAATGAGAAAACTGGCAGCCGATGATTGTTCAGGTCTGCAAGGACAGCTACTTGAATGAGTTGATGTAATATGTGTTCTCCCAATTGGTAATTGAAATCACAATGTTCTTTTCCAGGCCAACTAAAGAGTGAAAAGAGTAAGTTATCTTTGATTTCACAACTGGATTTTCCATCAGAAGAATGTTCTTAAATAAAAAGAGATATTCTTCATTTCATTGGCTAGTCTGGGAGAGTTTTTTAACCATCAGGTTTTTTTAAACCCCGTAACAGAACTGTTGAGGACTTCCTTTCACAGAAGCGTACATAATTAGCCAGGAATTTTTGTACTTATTTTTTAATCTGGTCTAAACTTGAAGGACTGATTTTAAGTGCCTTGCATGAGGATGCCTGTCTGTGGTGTACAGCCAGTATATAAGCTGACATTTCCTCCTCCTTCTTGCCCGGTGTAAGGGGTGTGGCCAATAAAAAGGGGGCATGGCTCAATTCCTACTACCTGCCATCGGCAGTAAGCATGGGATCTGTTGGTAACGAGAAAAGTTTAGAGTATCCTTCAAGCTGCTGTATCCTGCAAGGTGGAAACATCTCAATGAAGAGCCAGCTCAAAATGGGGGGGGGGGAGATGAAAGCAGAATCTTTTCTCCCTCCTTCTTCACACCCTACCCTGAGTATCCTTGAGTGTTCCTTAGTCACAAAACATTTTAACACTTATCTCACATTGTAATATTTTCAACCTCTTTCCCCTTTGATCTTGCTTTCTCTCTCCTTGTCTCTGTTTTAGTCCTCTCATCCTATGAGATAATATAACCATGAATGCAGTATAACAATCAAGATAGATAGACAGATAGAATTATTTTTTAGGCTTTTTTCATTACAAACATATTATCTATCTATCTATCTATCTATCTATCTATCTATCTATCTATCTATCTATCTATCTATCTATCTATCTATCTCACCCTCGCATACCATGTAATGCACTTTGCCCTGTATCTTACCTCAGAAAAATGTCTTAATGTTGGCTTCCCCCATAATACTGAAGGGCAACTTACATCAAGTTAAATTTGAGCTTTGATCTTCTGACACCTCAGTTTTAACTGCTCAGTAACTGTATTTACACTCCACAGAAAAGTGTCCTTAGTCACTTTCTGCTGAATTTTGTAACATGATTTGATTGTAATGTTTATGATCTCCAGGAGAAAATGAGAAAGCTAGGACAGGTTTCTATGAACAGTGCCATTCCCACAGAAGCAGGCTGTGTTTGAAATGAAGAGCCATCACTGTGTTCATCTCACTGCCCTTCAAAAAATCAGTTTTTATTCAAATGGTCAACACACCCAGCAAGTGGATTCACATATGTAGTTATTTTTCTTGCTCTTAGTAGTGGACTAAGAATAGCAGTGTTGACACAGTGCCAGAAGCGGAGGTTCTGGCTCCCACCCAAGTCTAACTCTACCTGAAGCCCTGGGTACTGACTTGGTCAGTTAGCTGAAGCCTTTTTCAGTGACAGCTGCCACCATACTGCAATTTTTAAGCAGAACCTCGAGCAGCGCTGTTATGTACACATACACCCAAGCTGAGAATCACATCTTCCAGCTGCTGTGTGCACATGCCCTGGATGTCACAAAGAAAGTTTAGCAGTGCAGAGTATTTGTCCTTTAGAGTAAATTAGGATGCTAGAGTGCATATTACATAGTGCAAAATGTGTGTTTTGAATTTGTTTTTTTCATTTTTCAGAGAAGCTACATGACGAGAATGATAGGTTTACTTTGATTGTTTTAGTTTAGTGTTAATCAGACAGAATGCAAGTTGCTTGTATTTTGTTGGTATCACAATAGTTCCTTCGAGAGTCTCCTTTTACAAGTCATTGTCGATAAGGTTCCTGTGGTACTGAGTGGCCGGGAGATGGGCATTTAGAAATGGATTGTCATTGGAGCTATTTTTGCTTATATAACAGAGAGTTTAGTCCCTGTGGTGAATGCTTAGATATTGATGTTCTTTTCAGAATAATTACAGGAAAAAATGGGATTATCTCGTGGTTTCACACAAACAAATTAAAATAAAATGAATAAAGTTATATATAAATAAAATAAAATAAAATAGATAAAACCTCTGTAATGGAAAACATATTATTTTTGACCGTAGTGTTCTCCCTCCCTCCTCTCTCAGCCGACAAATGTCTCTTAGTTCCTGGGGACCCCATTTTGTGTTATACTTCCATTGATTTTGCACCTCCACCTTTGAAGAGCGTGGGCCTGATTTTCAGAGTTGTTGAGCACACCCAGCTCCCTGTTACATCACCAGGAGCCACAGGTTCTCTGCAATGGACCCTAATAACAGATGATAGGGCAGGGGTAGGGGTGAAAAAAATTGAGCTTTGATCTTCTGACACCTCACTTTTAACTGCTCAGTAAGTATATTTACACTCCACAGAAAAGTGTCCTTAGTCACTTTCCGCCTAATTTTGTAACATGATTTGATTGTAATGTTTGTGATCTCCAGGAGAAAATGAGAATGCTAGGATAGGTTTGTGAACAATGCCATTGCCACAGAACCGGCCCCTGTTTGAAACGAAGAGTCATCACTGTGTTCATCTCACTGTACTTTGTGATGCTACAACGCATATTGCATATTGAAAGATTTGTATTATTTTATTTTCATTATGAAAAATCTGTTTGGCTAAGTATTTTGCCGTCCCATACCATGTCAGGACATTAGTGTACTTTGTACTGTCTCATGCCTCAAACATTTGCCTTAATATTGGATTTCATAGCGCTGCAGGCAAGTTACCTCAAGTTAAATTTGGGCTTTGATTTCCTAATATCTCATTTTTAATTGCTCAGGAACTCTTCAGAAAAATGCATTTAGTCACTTTCATCTGCATTTTTTAACATATAATCATAGAATCATAGGACTGGAAAGGACCTTGAGAGGTCTTCTAGTCCAGTCCCCTGAACTCAAGGCAGGACAAAGTATTATCTCAACCATCCCTGGTAGGTGTTTGTCTAACTTGCTCTTAAAAATATCCAATGATAGAGATTCCATAACCTCCCTAGGCAATTTATTCCAGCTCTTAATTATCCCAACAGTTTGGAAGTTTTTCATGGTGTCCTGCCTAAATCATCCTTACTGCAGTTTAAGCCCATTGCTTCTTACCCTATCCTCAGAGGTTCAGGAGAACAATTTTTCCCCTCCTCCTTATAACAACATTTTTGATGTACTTGAAACCTATCATGTCCCCTCTCAGTCTTCTCTTCTCCAGACTAAACAAACCCACATTTTTCAATCTTGCCTCATAGGTCATGTTTTCTAGATCTTTAAAAATGTTTGTTGCTCTTCTCTGGACTTTCTCCTATTTATCCACATTTTTCCTGAAATATGGTGCCCAGAACTGGACACAATACTCCAGTTGAGGCCTATTCAGTGTGGAGTAGAGCAGAATAATTACTTCACAGTCAAACCTGTAGTACTCATGAATTGCTCTTGCTTTGTAAGGTCTACATCTTCCTGCTGCTGTTGAGTTTCTTGATCATACACAGGATCTTCTGCTGCATGTGTTACTGTTGGAACATCTACTTCTGGACTACTGTCCTCATGTTCAGGCATTGGCATTGAAATATCACCTGTTGCAGTTGCAGAGTTTTCATTATCTGTAGTATTGTTTGTTGGGTAAGGTGCGTTTTCCAGTGGTTTGAGAAATGAAGTTATTGGCTTTGAGCTCTTAGCTACTGCTTCACTCAGTTGTTTTTGCCATCTCTTGCTTCCACCACTTTCAAATCTTCTCTTCGTAGTGATCTATCTGGTCTATATGTAGCCTATTCACACTTGAAATATTCTGCTGTAAATAAGTAGTTTATCTACACTTGAAATCTTCTTCTGTAAAGATGTACACAAATGATGAATGGTACACAAATGGTGAAAAGTCTTAAAATGAAGGAATACTAATTAAGAACACAAAATTAAACAGTCAGACAGGTTATTAGTCTTATCACTGAATCAAAACTCAAGCATGCAAGGTATAATATAACAGTCTGATCTGAACACAAAGGGATGACATATATATAGTAAACACAGACATGGATTCAGACAGAGGGATAATGTCCAAAAATTTCAAACGTGTATCCTCATGAAACTCACTGTACAAGACTGTGCTCACAAATTTTCACCTTAAATCTGGGCCTATAGTCTGTGAAAGCCTATGATGATGGCCATGCTACCAAGCTAGGGCTCAACCAACCAACCAGTCACCTCTTTTAGCTACCATATGAAGATAATAATGAGGAATTCTCACACATAAATAATACCTTAGTCAACTAGATGTAAAACTATAAAGACATTAAAATGTAACAATTCTCTACTTTTTAACATGCACTTGATCCAGCACCAGCCACTAGTAGTGGATTGTTTATATAATCAGCTGATCTGAGAGGACACATTCATCATGGTCTAATCTTGTGTCATCAGAACTGATATATTTCTATTAATATTTATGAACATTTTTAACTCTTTATTATGACAAAATCTATATCAGTTAACAAAAAAATGTCTTTTACCAAATCACATCTCTTATTTGCTTAAATTTGCAGCTCTAAGCTGAGAGAGTGTGTCACATTTTGGCTTGATAGGGATGCACATAAGAACAAGTTGCAAAACTTATCAAATGCCACAAAATTAACAAGTGTCTAAATCAGAGGCCTCCTTTGAGCTTGAGGCCCAGGCCAAATGGTCCTCCTGCCCTCTCGTTCCCCCCCACTCCCAATTGGCTCTGGATCCACTATAACCCACATCCCTTACCGCATTACTCCTTCCTAGGGAGTCATTTCCCATTTTGTATGTGTGAAAATGATTATTCATTACTAAGCGGAGTACTTTGCGTTTGTCTTTATTGAATTTCATCCTATTTACTTCAAGGCCATTTCTCCAGTTTGTCCAGATCATTATGCAGTGTAATCTTATCCTCCAAAGCACTTGCAACCTCTCCCAGCTTGGAATCATCCGGAAATATTGTAAATATTCTCTTTGCCATTATCTAAAATATGAAGATATTGAACAGAATTGGACCCATAACTGATCCCTGCAGGACCCCAGTTAATATGTCCTTCCAGCTTCACTGTGAACCACTGATAACTACTCTCTAGGAAGAGTTTTCCAACCAGTTATATACCCACCTTATAGTAGCTTCATATAGGTTTTATTTCCCTAGTTTGTTTATGAGAAGCACCTGTGAGACAGTATCAAAAGTCTTACTAAAGTCAAGATATACCACATCTATCATTTCCCTCCTGTCCACAAGCCTTGTTACCTTGTCAAAGAAAGGTATTTGGTTGGTTTGACAAGTTTGGGAAAGAGAACATTATGTTTACTTTGAATTTTTAATTTAGTTTTTATCAGATTGAGTACAAATTACTTGTTGATTGTGGGTATCATTTTTATTTCTGGTATAGACTGAGGGTTCAAGCCTATCAGTATGGTGTCTATTTTAACATGTGGCTGGGAGAAGGACAATTATAAAGAGAAAGTCAGTGGGGTGTGGGCTGAGTCTCCAAGTTTGTGAGAGTACAGGGTCTTTACTTCATTGTGGAATGCAAGATTCTGAGCTGTTCCTGAACCTGGGTGATCGTTCAAATGTGGTTTATAAAAAAGAGGATGAATGAGAAAACTGGCAGCTGATGACTGGGGAGGTCAGCAGGGAGAGCTCCTTCAGAGAAGTAAGGTCATACCTATTCACCCAATTTCTAATTAAAATCCCTCTGTTCTTTTGCAGACCAACTCCAGAATGAATATGGTAAGTTCCCTTTTATTTCTCAGCTGCTATTATCCTTCAGAAGAACATTAATATATTAAAAGATATATGTCTTCATTTAATTGTTTTGGCTCAATCCAAGAAGAGTGAATTACTCATCATGTTTTTTATAATCCCATAACAGAACTGTGATGACTTCCTTTCACACCAAGTTGATCCATCACCTAGAATATTTGTATTTATTCTCTCTTTAAGCTAAAATTGAAGGACTGATTTTCAGAAGCATTGTACAGTATGGACATTCTATAATGCCTTGCCTCCTCTTCTGTTCATTTTATCTTTGAGTGTTTGTTGGAGGTTAGCATATTTTTTTCTATGGTGTTAATGTTTCATGATGTAATTTTTTTCATGATATGGCGTGTATTAAGAATTGGGAAAATTATTTTGAGTAGACAAAAATTATATTTATTTTAAATTTTATATACTACTGTGGAAAAAAAGATGTTTTCTTCCAGGTTCTCAGCCACATTGCAGTTTCTTCACGCTGCTATGAGTTCACAAACTTCCACAAAAGTAATGCATCTGAGTTCTAGGGGTTTCCCCTTGCACTGTTGAAATGTTGTATGTTTTTCAGCTACTGTGCATCCCTCTATATCACTCTCCTTCAGTTCTAGTGCAAGAGGTGTGGCCAGGAAAAAGGGAGCATGGCTCAGTATCCATTCTATCTGCCATGTGCATTAGCCCTGGGATCTTGTAGTGACAAGAACAGTTTAGAGCATCCTTCAAGCTGCTGTGTTCTGTGCAGTGGGAACATCCCACTCCAGGGCCAGCTCACAATTGGAGGGTGAGATGCAACAGAACCTTTAATCACTCCACCTCCCCACCCCAAACTTCTCTGAGTGTTGTTTAGCCACAGGTCCAGCCATGATCTATACCCATCAGCCCAGTGATTATGGCATTCTGGTGAAAGGTGGGAAATCCAAGGTCTAGCCCTGCTTCACCTCAGACAGAGGGTGAGAACTGAGTCTCCCTCACCCTGGGTGAGTTCAGTAATAACTCGGCTAAAGGTTACAAGGGAGAGAGTCCTCCCCTCCATTCATTTTGTGTGTAGTTGAGCACACACTCCTGCTTTACTTGTAAGACATGCAGTAGATGCCTGACTCCAGGAGACAGCTTATGGCTGTGAATCACAAGCAGAGATATGCACCTCCCTCCAGTCCAGAGTGAGTTGTGGAACTCCCTGCTGAACTTCCCGGGCTTAGCATCTTCCACTGGCTAAATTAGGTGGCACCCTGCTGAGAGTGCTGGCTTTTGTGGAGCCCATGGTTAGACACCTATTTCTCCACCATGTGGGTAGCATCGTTGAAGGCTTGAGGAGCATGCAAAAAACTATGATCACATTTAATCATTGGTACCTTTGTTAAAAGTCTTATCACATAGAAAACCCCAATTAACGTGACTGTTACATAAATGGCAATGGTTAGAAAAAGCAAAAGTGTCCAGCATCAGTATTTCCAATTCTTTCAAACTCATATGGAATCCTGCAGAAGAGTGGAGGTGTCCGACTCCTGTGGAGGATCAGGAAATGCTGACTGGCAGGCTCTATTTATAATAAGTGATGCATATTCCCTCCAAAGCTCATTAACATGCATGAGGATTGAACTCCTCATGTCCATCTTTGGGAGTGTTTCCGACATCTTAGTTTCACCTGATAGGCTTCTTGGATAGTTCTCTAACATTTCACCTTAGCTACCAACTGTCATCTTGCGGTTTTCATTGACCTCTCAGACTCAGCAGGTTGTTGTTGTTTTTTCTTCAAAACATCAGTACACAAACATAGACACAAGCTCATCAGATTTATTATTAACTTACTTATGCTAACATTTTTATAATATGGCTGACTTATCCGATGGCCTAATTTGTCTAAGCTAAATATTTTACAGGTCTAAGCCCGTGGATTTCTTGCATTTCAGCTTTAAACCTTATGATATTTTTAACACATTACTTATCAGACATATTAGTCTCTTATAATAGGTTAACGTATTAATTACAAGCTATATCATGCAGTGAATAGGGAGCCTGACAATTAACTCAGTCCTTGTGAATCTCACAGGGTGACTAGCTGCCTAAAAGTTAGATGATGTTGTAAGGGGACAGTGGGCACCTTACCAAAATGGGGTAGATTTGTAAGACTGGCCTCTCCCCATGACAGGAGAAGGGCCAAAAAGGAGATGAGATGCTGGGACTGATAGGGCCTCTGGCCAATCAAAGAGTTTCTGATCAGGGTCAATGGCCAGTAGCCAGTATCCCAAGTCAGTCTGATTGACCCAGCTGCCTAGTCGATCAGAGAGCCCAGCTCAGGTACCAGACTCCATGTGTTCTGGGAAAGGAGACAGTGAATGCAGTTCTGGAGGAGAGGATCTGGGGCCAGGGACAGGGGGAGAAGAACTGTGCGAGAGACCCAGGGTAGCTGCACAGTGACCCAGAAACAGACGTGTGAGCCAATGCCAGGGCAGTTCTCACTGCAGAGAGCAGAAAACTGTCTTTGATGCTGGGATGGACTCAGCCAGCTCCATGGAGAGGAATGAACCCAGCATCAGAGATGGGGCAGCAGGGAGGATTTGGGGGATCAGAGCCTCACTGTGAGGGAATGGGAGAGACACAGTCAGGGGGAATTAGTGGGGCAGCAGGAAGGTCTGAGCTGTGGGAGCCTAGTAACTCCTCCTCATAGTGCCCTGAGACCTGCAGTGCAGGGATCTGTGACTGCCCAGAGCTGGGGAGTTCCCGGCACCCCATGAGCCAGGGGGAGGCAATGAGTCCTGCAGGGTGATTGTAGCTGGGTCTGTGGAGGCTTGTCTGGTCCCATCCTGAGGCAAGGCCCAGACAAAAGTGGCCCTAGCTCAGAGAAGGCTAGGGAGTCTGGGGCTCAGAGACGGACTTGTGTTTCTTTTCTCTATTTCTCTCCCTTTCAGTTGACCTTGGGTTACAGGGAGCGAGAGCAGACACTGCTGTGTTAATTGGGGTGGAACTCTGAGTGACACTATAACCCTGTGTGTGGGGGCATTACCCCTATAATGCCACACCCCTCCCATTCTGGGCTATCAAATCAAGGAGCCAAATTTCACCACCCGCACAAGAAATTGTTTCTGTTAAAAGTGTGTTATTTAGTATGAGCACATACAGAGGAAATAGTTCAGTATGTTTTTCATCCAAGAGTAGGAAGTAATGTAACAATTGCTTCAGTATACTGTATTTTACAATCTTTTAAATGCTTAGTATATTTTGAAAACTGCTAACAAGTTTTTTTTCCCCATTTTTAGGCTGTTGCATTTGATGTGGTGTTGTATGTGTGTGCTCTTCTTAACAGTCTAGTTAAATACAAAGCTACTACCCTAGTTAGATTCCCAATAAGTAATATTAATCTAGCTAATAGCTGGGTAGGAGCACTCCAGCTCTCGGATGGATCCATTATGGTAAGAGGAACAATTGGGGAGAAGGTACCATGGCGAGAGCTTAAAGTGATTTGGAAGCTACTTCGTGATAGGCTCCAGTTTTCAGGCTCCATCCTGGGGTCTCCCAATCAGCTGTGAGATTCCTCAAGAAGGAGGGTAATTGGTGATTGGGTTGCAGCCTTAAATCCAACCCCAATGTGTCCTGGAGACCCAGACGGCAAGGCCCTGCTGGTGTAACTTTGCTAGATAGATCAGCGGGAAGTCACCTGGAATCATAGAATCATAGAATATCAGGGTTGGAGGGGATCTCAGGAGGTCATCTACTCCAACCCCCTGCTCAAAGCAGGACCAATCCCCAATTAAATCATCCCAGCCAGGGCTTTGTCAAGCCTGACTTACTAGTGTCCCATGCCTTCCCACAGGCAGTGAACCACACCCAGCCTGTTCCTCTGGGTCATGCCAGGGGCAGTGAGAGATGGGTTGCTTCTCATCCCACCAGGATAATTTAGGGTGGAGTAGGGTCCCATTTTACAATATCCCTGTTCCTAACCCCATTACCTGTAGTGAAGGACATTTAACACCTAAGTCATTTGTGGACTTGAATCTTAGCCACTCTCTCATTTGGAGTGTACAGCTGCACCCAAACCACCAAAATAAATAGTAATGGTGGGGTGTCAAGGTTTTTTCCCCCACTCTGAACTTTAGGGTACCTGCATGAAATACTCCTCTAAGCTTATTTACCATCTTAGGTTTAGTAGCTGCCACCACCAAATGGTTTAAACAAACGTTTATGGGAGAGTCATTTGGAAACTCTGCCTTCCGCTAAATATTTCCTAAGTCTTTAACTCCCCCCTCTTCTGGGCAGATAAGACTTCTTCCCTCACCAATTCCCTGGTGAACACAATCCAAAATCCTTGGATCTTAAAACAAGGAAAAATTAATTATTCCCCCTTTCCTGGCAGGATTTGAGACTAATTTCCCTCCTCCACCAATTCCTGGTAAGCCCAGATCCAAGCCCCTTGGATCTTAAAACAAGGAAAATCAATCAGGATCTTAAAAGAAGACTTTTAATTAAAGGAAAAAAAAGGGTGAAAGGAATACCTCTGTGAGATTAGCATGCAAGATACTCTCACAGACAACAGATCCAAAACAGAGTATTTCCCTCTGGGCAAAACCGTAAAGTTACACAAAAGAAACCCAATTTAATTCTCCCTCTTATGCAAAAGAAGTCACACAAAAATAATAATAATAATCTAATACATTCCTTCTTTAAATTCTCACTACTTTTAAGAAATGTTAGATGTCTGATTTCTGGATCCTTTGCTCTGGCACAAGCACTTACAGAACAGACAAAGACTATTTCCCTCCTCCCTCTTTTAAAGAATCTTATCTTCTTATTTAGTCCTGCTGGTCAGGTGTCAGCTAGGTTCTGTGAGCTTCTTAACCCTTTAGAGTTAAAGAGGAATTAACCCTTAACTGTCTGTTTATGACATGAGGTCTGAATTGTTGTTAACAGAATGTCAGGTGGTGTGCATAAGGGGTGGGGGGATTGGGAGGGGAGGCAGTTTGGTTTATATAAGAAAAAAAACTAAAACCATGCCCAAAAAAGAGCAGGTTACATAATGAGATGAGGCATTGGCTTGAGGTACAGGACAGACAAAGCAGTTCTTAGGCAGACCAATACCCTGTTCAGGTTTCTAATCAGAGGAGTTCAGAAAAGGCCTCATGCAGGCATGGTGTACTAAGTCTGCCTGTGTGTGCATTCTAGGGAGATTTTCTGTGTATATTTTAACATCCTATTTTCAGAGCCAGGAAAACCTTTAATATGGGCCTCTTGTAATTCAATGTCTGTTGTTTCTCCCTCTGATTTCAGAATGGAGAAAGGCTCGCAGTAAAACAGGTAACAGAATACACATTTCTTCCAGCATTAAGAAATCATTGTGTGAATACAGCAACCAAATTAGAAACATGCCAGAAAATGCTGCTACCCTGAGAACAAATCCTGAGAGCCATCCATAGCTTTTACACAGTCTTTATTTAGGCAAAGCATGTATAGCAGGATTTGATGCTGACCTCAAACCAATTTCACATCAGTGTAACTTCATGGATCTATGTGAAGTCACTCCTAATTTGCACAGATGTGAGATTAGAATTAGCCCTCAGTGAAAGTTAGATCTGGGTAAGGACTGAGGAAATGCTGCCAGGGCCTCAGGATTTGGATCAGGGTAAAAGCACATATGAGGTGGTAGTGGTGATGGTGACTCCATTAATCACACAATCCATTAATGATCCCAGGAGTGAGGAAGGTGGGTAGTAGTGGCCAGGAGTCAAATGTGTGGGATCATGATGACATTTCATACTGATGAAGATAATGGTGAAGTTAGCTCTGGCAGTTGATTTGTGATTGTGGTTGATTATGGAAAAAATGAATGTGACACTGAGTGATGATGAAAGACACAGCTCTATTCATGGTGATTTATGGCAGATGAGCATATGCCAGTGGTGCATTTTTACTGCAATTTTCATATGATAATTTCAAACTCTTTCCAAATCTTAATCCAGCCAGATCTATCCCTCACTGAGGCTGGTATTGCACACAGTTTACAGATACTGTTCAAGACATTTGAACAAGCTTATCCAATGAGTCTGTGTCAAAGAGGGGAATAGAACTCAAGAATCCTGAGTCTCAATCCCCCACTTTAGCTTTTAAACAAAACATTATTTTCAAGATAGCCCATTAAAATATTTATTGTTCAATAATGAAGACAATAGGGAAATACAGAGATCCCACATTTCCCAAGGCCTTAGTTCAGCATGGTACTTAAACAAAGGCTAAACTTTAAGCACACATAAGGGTGGCACCTCCTCATCTGAGCACATCTACTGGATCAGGCCACAAAAGCAGGTTAGACAGTGAGGCTTTGTGAATCCTCTCATACATTTCAGTACAAGAAAAACATTGTCAAGCAAGCTTCAATCAGGCAAAAGTCCCACCTAGAAGAGAGTGCAGGATGGGGCCCACCCTATAAAGTTCCTCTTATCCCAGCTCAAAATGACATTAGACCAGTGCTTTTGAAAACCCAATCTCTCTTTGCAGATGACATCACTCTTGATGCAGGAACAGCCCACCCCAACCTCTCAATTTCTGAGGATCAGAAGAGTTTTAAACATGAAGCCCAACCTCAGAAAGTTCCACCAAACCCAGGGAGGTTCGATTCAACTGTCTGTGTATTAGGCTCTGAAGGATTCTCCTCTGAAGAGCACTACTGGGAGGTGGATGTCACAAACAGCACTGACTGGGACATAGGAGTGGCCAGAAAATCTATACAGAGAAAAGGAAAGATTTCTCTGTCCCCTAAAGAGGGATTCTGGGCTCTGGGTCTGAGTGGGAAAGATTATTGGGCAAAAACAGACCCATGGACCCGGGTCATGGTGCAGAAAAAGCCCAAGAAAATTGGAATTTATTTTAGTTGCCAAGACAGGCAGGTGACCTTTTTCAATGTAACTAATAAGTCTATGTTGTTCACATTTAATGATTGTTCATTCTTTGGAGACGTTTATCCATTCTTTAAAAATTCCCACAAAGAAACAATAATGAGAATTTCTTCAATTAAAGAAGAGGACTAAATTTAAAATGGCAGTGATGCTCAGTTTTGTTGACCAAACTAATCCCAAAAGACTCCTGATGCATTGTGACACTCTTGACCAAACCAAACCAAAGTATGAGAATGCTTTGCAGCCAGATGAAAGGCAAAGTGGAAAATCATTGCCTGTGAAATTATAATTACATGCATTGCTAATGCTGCAGGGGTGGCTTCCCATGTAACGGATGCAACTTTACTGGAATCCATAAAACTGAACTCACAAAGTGAGCTATTAATTAGAAATGAACTTTTTTTTTTATTACTAACTACTAGTTTATCTGGATAAGGCATATTAGTAGCTAAGAGTAAGGAAATAATATTGCATATTATACTGATGTAGCTGTGCTAGACCATATAACCAATCTTTGAATCAGGTATAAATACAGGTGAGGGATGTGTTTTCAGAATGGGCTGGCAATGATTGACTTTTCCTTTCTGTATTATGCTGTGTAATCTTTGATAAATAATTTTTCTTAATAAATGTTGATGGACCCTAGTTATTTGGCATCTCATATTATTAATTTTATACTGAGCCTGTAACAATTTATATTGATGTATCTTTGTGTGTAAAATAAAAGTATTCTCTAATCCAGTGGATCAGAGAGAAGTTTTTTTTTCCTCCTCACTTTTTAACAAATCCATGTGAAAGTTATAGTTAGCAAAAACAGCGTCTGTGAGGCAGTGGATCAGAGATAAGAAGGCCCACTTTGCCCACTTTTTAACAAATACAAGTGAAAGTTTTGTAAAGGAATAAACACTTTAAAAGATAAACCTATATGAAGACACATCCCTTTACTTAACATTTTTACAGGTGTGTTTCAGTAAAATAGAGCACGCAGAAACACCCCAGGTTTAAAACCACAGGACCCTCATAACAGCCAGTTTATATTCCCCTTATTCTGTAAACCAGTGGATCGGAGAGAAAAAGTTTATTTCTTCCCCCCACTTTTTAACAAGTGCAAGTTAAGTTTTGTAAAGGAATAAACACTTTTAAAGACAGACCTATATGAAGACAGAGCCCTTTATTTAACACTTTTACATGTGTGTTTCAATAAAAATAAATGACTATGCAGAAACACTCCAGAGTTAAAACCACAGAACCTTAGTAACAGCTAGTTTATAGTCCCCTTATTCTGTAATCCAGTGGATTAGAGAGGTTTATTTTCCTCCCCACTTTTTTTTTTCAAATTGATGTGAAAGTTATATTCAGTTATATTAAGTTATATATTCTTAGGACTTTTAGATTTAAGTATGAATTTTTCTGTTGCACGATCAAAATGTCTTTGTTTTTAAATGTTTGCAACCTGTGTGCTGAGACACAGGTACAAGCTCCTGTGTTTGTTTTGGGTCCATAGATTTTATTAAAATAATACATCACAGGCTGGAGCGGTGGCTTTATCTACATTTTAAAAACAGATAGGACTAATTATGCTAGCTAGTGATCCATACATTATAATCTGCCTTAGCAATGCCCTTCAGTTTGCTGGGTTTTTTTCACAGACTTCTTTCCTAACTTTTTAAACACTGTTAAAGTTTTAACAAATGGTGAGATTACACTGAAAGACACTTTGTGAAAATCATAACAAGTAGTTTATTCCATTTAATGATTGTAAAAGACAAAAACCATTTCTTTGTGACTGTATGAAGTTCAGAGATAGCCTATCTGAAGAACACCCCACCCCTCAACTTTCCCCCCGTACTTTTAACACTTGCTAAACATGCAGTGTTTCATTATATAAAGGGTTTTTTAAAATATGTAACATGAAAATAAAGGTTTTTTTTTAAACATTTAATATGCAAATACAGCATTGACTGAGATGTAACATAACATGACCTTTTTAAAGGATATTCTGTATGCAGTGAGGCCTATTTGAAGCATTATCTTTGTTTCCTTTTTTTAAAGTTTAACATGAAAAAGCAGTATTGACTGAGCTGTAATAAAACAAGGCCACTCTTAGGGAAGCAAGACATATACTGTGAAATTTGCTATGGCTTGTTAGCAATATGACTACTAGACCTGTCTGTGCTACAAGATTCCATCTGAAGAATAAGCCAGAAGATTATTAATTTCAATACAATGAGCATAGGGGCACAAGCATAAAAACATACTGGGTCAAACTAAAGGTCCATCTAGCCTAGCGTGCTGTCTTTTAACAATGACCAATGTCAGGTGTTTCAGAGAAAATGAACAGAACAAGCAATGATCAAGTAATCATTGCAGCCCATTCCCAGCTTTTGGCAAACAGAGGCCAGGGACACTGTCCCTGCCCATCTTGGCTAGTTGCCTCTATGAATTTATGTCTTTCTTTTACAACAACAAACACCTTGTTATAGTCTTGGCCTTTACAATGTTTTCTGACAAGAAATTCCACAGGTTAATTTTCCAGCATTTATTTCCCTTTTGTTTATTTTAAACCCGCTGCTTAGCAATATTAGGTGGTAACCCTAGTTCTTGAGTTATAAAAAAAGAAGTAAATACCACTTTCTTATTTACTTTCTCAACAACAATCAGGATTTCATAGACCTCTATTGTATTCCCACTTTAGTTTTCTCTTTCCAAGTTGGAAAGTCTCAGTATTTTAAATCTTTTCTTATATAAAGTTGTTCCAGACCCCTGATTCCCCTGATTATTTTTGTTGCTTTTTTCGTGCTTTTTTTTCCCCCCCAGTAATGGCTGTTGCACACTAACTGAATGTTTTGAGGGATCTATACACAATGATTCCAGTACCATTTTGTTTGTTTGTTTTTGCATGGTAGCAGCTAATTTAGACTCCATACTTTTATATGTATAGTTGGGAGTATGTTTTTCCAACATGCATTACTTTGCATTTGTCAGCATTGAATTTCATCTGCTTCATCACCCAATTTTGTAAGATCCCTTTGCAACTCTTTAAAGTCCGTTTTGGCACTTGAGTATCTTGAAGTTTTGTATCATCTGCAAATTTTTGCCACTTCATTGATTGCTGGTTTTTAATATAGAGATCATTTAATAGTACTGCCTACTGCCAATGTACCCATCTCACAGTCTTTCAAAAATTGCCTTTGTCCTTAGCAATTTGGGAAATGAATTTGAGAAAATAAAACTTATATTTATTTTAAATGCAGTACACTGTTGTGGAATAGTCATTCTTTAAATTTAAAAAGAAAAAAAGCTTTGTTTCAGATTCTTAGCGACACTGCAACTTCTTCATGCTTTTTTGTTTGTTGGTCTAAGTTTAGAGAATGTTAGATGCATCTGGCTCCCCTCTAAACTCGCTCACCAAACTCCCATTTGTTACTTTTGTTCGCTAGATCCTCCAGTTCCTTTTAAAATCCCTGTGCTCCCTGAGTAGCCTGTTTCTGAAGCAGTGACCTTACAACCCTGACAAAGCCCTGGCTGAGATGATTTACTTGGGGTTGGTCCTGCTTCAAGCAGAGGGTTGGACTAGATGACCTCCTGATGTCTCTTCTAACCGTAATCATCTATGATTCTAACCATTTGTTTAAGGGTCTTACTCACAGGTGGCTGTCAAAAGCCCCCTCCAGTGATCTCCATTTTGTATTGTCTTCTACAAAAAAGCTCAGCTTCTTTCTGGGACAGAAAGGGAAGAATGAAAGAAAGGATAGATAGAGGGGAAACAGATATTCAGTGCTAAGGTATTTACTGTCCAATCTGCTACCTCACAAATTAGAAAGGTAAGAAGAGAAGAGAAGTAAACTCTTGTTTCTTGAAGTTGTCTAGGACCTAGGGAAGTGAAATATATTATTAGTTCCTCTGGATTTGAAAAGGAAATAATGGTTATGCTAATACCATTGTTCTTGTTTCTTTATGCTGAAGACTGTGACACAGGGAAAAAAATTCCTGAGTGTACAGAAATGAAATTCTTCAGTTTATCTGTTATTTTATTCAATGACTTCTGGAGCGTTTATACAACCCATAAGGAATGTTCACGACACTGATTTTCATATATGTTTCCTCACTTGGTTTTCATAGTTAACATTAAAAAATGTAGGCATAAAACACAAAGGGCCATATATTTAAAAGTAATGAGGTGTTGCAAACCCAGCATTTGTCCTGGGGCATCCATGATGGGGCAGCATGTTTGCTGCCCATTCAGAGAGTTCAGGAGTTCTCAAATTCCTGCCCACCCAGCTCTATTGGCTGATGTGGAAAAGCATTTGGTCACATCCCCACCCAACTCACTTCTGAACAGCCACAGGGGTCCTAGAGGGGAGTAGGGATTATGCTCCCCATTGAGAGTCTGCACGGCCCTGGTTAGAGATGGTTTGGGGGTATATGTAGCAGGATCTTTATCTGAGAACAACAGTTAAATACTGTGTGCATTTTTGAAGAAAAGAAAAATTCTTTTCTGACTGACCCTGCCTGCATCTGTTCTAATTTCCATTTCCATGAGCCATTTATGCTTCTCCAAGCGAGAGTTTGGCATCTTTTGTGAATGCTCAAATATTGATTTGTTTTTTCAGAAAACTTTCAGGAAAAAGATGGTAAGTTTTTATGGGATTCTGGTGGTTACACACAAATAAAATGAAATGAAATGAATTAAAAAATAATAAATAAATAGAAAAATAAGAGAAAACTTTCATAATAAAAAAAATCTTCAATTTTCTCTTTTTGCTTCCTCCTCCCTTAGCTCAGAAATATCTTTTAATGACTGATGATCACTGTTTTTTTAATACTTATCATTCATTTAGTTTCTGCAACTTTAGAGAGCATAATCCTGATTTTCAAAAGCTGCTGAGCACCCACAACTCTAAATTAAGTCACTAGCTGATTCAGGTTCTCTGGACACAAGAGGTATCTAATCACACATGGAAAATCAGTGGATACTGTTGAACACTCAAATCCTAGATGTGCAACAACCAAAGGGAATGTGATCTTAGACTCTGAATCAACCTTTCCATTTTATGTCTTTTAATTTCTACAAAACATCTTTATATTTTTTCTTACATTCCAATGTTTTCTCAATCTCTCCCCATTCATCTTTCTATCTACATTCAATGTTCTCTCTCCCTGTCTCTGTTTTAGTCCCCTCATTTTCATTCTAAGAGATGATATAACAATGGATGAAGTATAAAGGTCTAGTTAGTTTCTGTTTTCAGGGCTATCTTTTCATTACTAAGATATTATATATAATTCCTCACACCCCAGGTCAGATCATAAGTGCACTTTGTCTTGTGTCATGCCTCAAACATTTGTCTTAGAGTTGGATTTCATAGTGCTGCATAGCAATTTATATCAAGTTAAATCTGAGCTTTGGTCTTCTCAAATCTCATTTTTGACTCCTCAGTAACTCTAGTCACACTCTCCAGAAAAGTGGTGTTAGTCACTTTCAGTTGAATTCTATAACATGGATGATTTGATTCTAACATTTCTGTTCTCCAGGAGAAAATGAGTAATTCCAGATTGGTTTGTGACCATTTTCACTCAAGTAGGAAGTGGGCTCTTTAATGAAACTGTGAACCATCAATATATTTATTTCACTTGTTCTTAAAAAAATCCTCCCCCCTTTGGATGGCTCTCTCTCTTAAAATTGTTCAAGAAGAAAAACCCACAAAACCCAGCAAGGTGATTCATGTATCTAGTTATTTTTCTTGTTTGAGATAATGTGATAAAAATAGCAGTATGGACTGAGTGAGAGAGGTGACAGCCACCCAAGTTCCATGCTGACCAACCCCTGGATACGTACTTTAGCAGATATCCCAACCCACTGCTTTTGACTGCTGCCATCACATAACCTCAAGCAGAACTGTTATGATGTGTATATCCGCTAAGCTGAGAATCACACCTCCAAGCTGCTGTGTAGACATACTCTAAGCGTCTAAGGAAGTACAGCAGTGCAAGGAATCTGTCCACTAGGATGATACAGCACATATTGCAAATTGCAACACTTGTGTTATTTTAATCTTTTTCAGATCTGCTTCAGAATGAGAGTGGTAGGTTTGCTTTAACTTTTGAGTTTAGTGTCAATCTGATTGAGCACAAATTACTTGTATTTTGGAGGTCTCCTAATAGTTCCTTCAACAAACTGAAGGTTCAAGCCATTTTTGATATGATATCTGTGGTAATGGATGGCTGGGAGAAGGGCATTTGTAAACACGAGCCAGTGGTTTACAGGTTTACAGGTTATGGGCTGGATCTCCAGTTTTGTGAGAGCACAGGGGCTTCAATTTATTTAATTTTCAAATGCAAGATTCTGAGCTATTACTGAATCTGGGTGATGGATCAGGTGTGCTGTGTAAGAAAGGGGATGAATGAGAAAACTGGCAACTGGTGACTGGGGAGGTCTTTAGGGACAGCTCCTTCAGTGAGGTAAGGTAATACCTGTTCACCCAATTTCTAATTCAAATCACACTGTTCTTTTGAAGACCAACTCTGAACCAAATTCTTTGATTTCTCACCTGCTGCTATCCTTCAGAAGACTATTTGTAAGCGAAAACAGATATTTCCTCGTTTTATTGCCTTCACTCAATCCAAGAAAAGCAAATTACTCAGATTTTTTAACCTCATAACAGAACTGTGATAACTTTCTCTCACACCAAGTTGATTCATCACCCTAAAATATTTGTCCTTATTTTCTCTCTGGGCTAAAATTGAAGGACTGATTTCCAGAATCACTGTACAGTATAGACATAATAATAATAATATCTTGCCTCCTCTTCTGTTCATTTTATCTTTGAGTGCATGTAGGAGGCTAGCATAACTTTCCAATGGTGTTATTTTTATGATACGATATGGTTTGTTAGTAATTTGGAAAAACACTTATAGTAGATAAAATTTTATCTTTTTTTCAGATTCCTAGCCGCACTGCAGCTTCTTCACACTGTTCTGACCAGGGCCAGCGCTTCCATTTAGGCAACCTAGGCAGTCGTCTAGGGCGCTAGGATTTGGGAGGGGCGGCAGGCAGCTTCAGTGGACCTCCCGCAAGCATGCCTGCGGAGGGTCCGCTGGTCCCCCAGCTCCGGTGGACCTCTCACAGGCACGTCTGCGGGAGGTCCACCGGAGCCGCGGGACCGGCGAAATGGGTAGAGCCGGCCCTGCACCTAGGGCCCCAAAAACCCTGGCGCTGCCCCTGGTTCTGACTACTCAAACTTCCCCAAAAAGAAATGGATCTGAGCACTAGGGGATTCCTTTTTCACTAGGGAATCTTTGTGTGATGTACAGCCCCAATATCTGCCCCTATATAACCTTCTTCTGGCCCAGTACAAGAGAGGTGTGGCCAGGAGAAAGGGGGCATGACTTGGCATCCATACTTCCTGCCTTCTGCAGTAGCCATGGCATCTGTTGGTAATGAGCACAGATTAGAGTATCCTTCAAGCTGCTTTATTGTGCACATTGGGAACATCTCCCTGAGGAGCCTGCTCAGAATTGGATAGTAGGATGCAAACAGAGCCCTTCATTTCTCCTCATCACCACCCTCCTACCACATGTGATAAATAAAGGGGGAGATAGCTCCCTTTGATGGACACCCAGCCAGTCAGTTAGCTGTAAAATCCCTCTTGGTAGCTGTTCTTTACTTGCTTTACCTGTAAAGGGTTAAAAAGTCCCCCAGGTAAAAAGTAGTCACCTGACCAAAAGAGCCAATGGGAAGGTAGAACTTTTTTTTAAATTGGAAAGAAACTTTCCCTTTATCTGTTGTTCTCTGGGCTGCAGGGACAGAGCAACAATGCTGTAAGCAGGGCTGCTGTGTCAGGCTTGAACCAGGTATGAAAATTCATCAGATCATACCCAGAATTACTTATTTGGAACCCTCTAAATATGTAAGTAAATTAGGGATGTTTAGCTAGACGCAATTAGGTTTATTTTCTTTATTTTGGCTTGTGGATCTCCTCTGTGATAACCCCAGATGCTTTTGTTTGCTTGTAACCTTTAAGCTGAACCCCCAAGAAATCTATTTTGGGTGCTTACATTTTGTAATTGTTTTTTTCCCCCCAAAGATCTAGCAAAAAGCCTAAGTTCCAGATGTAAATTTTTCCTTTTTGTTTTTAATAAAATTTACCCTTTTTAAGAATAAGATTAGAATTTTGGTGACCTAAGAGGTTTGTGCATGTTGTTTGATTAGCTGGTAGCCATAGCTAATTTCCTTTGTTTTCTTTCTCAGCTTTTCCCTGATTGTGGTGCGGGGGTAGTGAAAGGGCTTGAGGGTACCCCACATGGAGGGAGTCCCAAATGCTCCTTCCTGGGTTCAAAGGGTTGCTTTTGTTTGTTCATTTGTTTTTTGCATTTTGGTGATGACAGTGTTTACCAAGTGTAATGGGTCGGACTCACCCCTGCGGCGCCTCCTGCTGGTGACTCCAGGGAATTAACTCGTTCCAGACTTGGAGCGCCCTCTGCAGGCCAGTGATCCGCCTGTCCTCTGGCCCCTGTGTCCCTCCCTGGACCCGGTGCCCTTTTACATGGGGTGCTGCCCCCTAGCAGTAACCCCTTTCTCTCAAGGTTTCCCCTCCCCAGGGAACCCCCACCCTCTATCCCCACCTTGCCTCAATATAAGGCTACTGCCAGTCATTGTCTAGCCCAGGGGTCTGCAATCCGCGGCTCCGGAGCCGCATGCGGCTCTTCAGCCTCCTTGTTGTGGCTCCCTTCGGCCTTGACAAAAGAAAAAAAAAGAAAAAAAAAAGAATAACGGTTATTTATTAATTTAATTTTTATTTATATATTATTTTATTTTTGTTTATTTTGTTGCACAGTTATCTTGGAGTTCGAGGTGATACTTTAACATCGAATTTTTAAAAAGTTTTTATAATTTGTCAATTAAAATATGCGTCACATCCACGTGTATAGCCCTCGCCTTTACCTGCAGGCGGCTTCTTGAGTGTGTGACCCCCGCGGTAAGCTAACCATGAATACATCCCAAAAAAGAAAAATCTCAGAAGAAAATAGAGAGTTTAATTCTGCATGGACAGATTCCTTTGCCTTCACTGCCAACGACGCTGGCTTACCTGTGTGCTTGATATGTGGCAAGAAATTAGCAAACAACAAAAAATGTAACGTTGAAAGACATTTTCAAAACAAGCACTCAGCATTTTCTGAAAAGTACCGAACTGAAGATGGGCGAAAGAGAGCGATTTCGGAACTACTACGGAAAGTTGAGCAGAGCAAACATACTTTCAAGAAGTGGATCAACTCTCCAAACTCAACTACAGCTGCTAGTTTTGTGGCAGCTCATGAGATCGTAAGGAAGGGGAAGCCGTTCACAGACGGAGAATACATGAAAGAATCGTTCATAAAAATATCAGAGCATCTATTCTCCGAATTCAAAAACAAACAGGAAATTATTCAGAAAATTAAAGAAATGCCTCTCTCTGCAAAGATCGTCAAGGACAGGACCATTAAAATGGCAACAAACATCACCAGTAAGCAAATTGATGACATCAATTCAGCTCAAGCATATTGAATTGCCTGTGATGAGTCAAGTGATGTAAATGATATTGAGCAGACAGCACTGTTATGCAGATATGTGAACTCTGATGGGCCGCAGGAAGAACTGATTGAACTCATACTGCTAAAGGGCCAAACGCGGGGACAGGACATTTGTGAGGCTGTTTTGAGTTGTCTAAAAGCCAAAGGAATAAACACCACTCACCTGGTGTCAGTGTCTACTGATGGTGCACCCAATATGAGAGGAGCCCAGAAGGGCTTTGTGAATTTACTTCAAAAGTCGCTGGATCGAGAGCTGATGACGTTTCACTGCATCTTGCACCAAGAAGCACTGTGCGCTCAAACATTCCCCCCTGAATGTGTGGAAGTGATGAACCTCGTTATTAAGATAGTGAACAAAATAATTGCAAACGGGTTAAACCACCGACAGTTTTGTTCATGGTTAGATGAAGTCGAGAGCGCATATTTGGATCTCCTGCTGCACAACAGAGTTCGGTGGCTGTCAAGGGGAGACGTGCTGAAACGCTTCGCTGCTTGTCTGGAACATGTGAAAACCTTCTTGGAAAGCAAAGGCCTCAGCTATCCCGAACTGGGATACCTCGATTGGCTGGAAAAGTTTTATTTCATGGTGGATATGACAAGTCACTTAAACACGCTGAATAAAAATCTCCAGGGAAAGGGAAGCACGGCCCTGCAGTTGCTGGAGGATGTTCTGGCGTTTGAGCGCAAGATGACAGTGTTTGCCAGAGATGTACAGAGAGGTACGCTCTCTCACTTCCCCTCCCTGAGAGAGTTCAAAGTTCTTTCCAAGAAGGTTTTCACATGTTCCAGACAAGCAGCGAAGCGTTTCAGCACGTCTCCCCTTGACAGCCACCGAACTCTGTTGTGCAGCAGGAGATCCAAATATGCGCTCTCGACTTCATCTAACCATGAACAAAACTGTCGGTGGTTTAACCCGTTTGCAATTATTTTGTTCACTATCTTAATAACGAGGTTCATCACTTCCACACATTCAGGGGGGAATGTTTGAGCGCACAGTGCTTCTTGGTGCAAGATGCAGTGAAACGTCATCAGCTCTCGATCCAGCGACTTTTGAAGTAAATTCACAAAGCCCTTCTGGGCTCCTCTCATATTGGGTGCACCATCAGTAGACACTGACACCAGGTGAGTGGTGTTTATTCCTTTGGCTTTTAGACAACTCAAAACAGCCTCACAAATGTCCTGTCCCCGCGTTTGGCCCTTTAGCAGTATGAGTTCAATCAGTTCTTCCTGCGCCCATCAGAGTTCACATATCTGCATAACAGTGCTGTCTGCTCAATATCATTTACATCACTTGACTCATCACAGGCAATTCAATATGCTTGAGCTGAATTGATGTCATCAATTTGCTTACTGGTGATGTTTGTTGCCATTTTAATGGTCCTGTCCTTGACGATCTTTGCAGAGAGAGGCATTTCTTTAATTTTCTGAATAATTTCCTGTTTGTTTTGAATTCGGAGAATAGATGCTCTGATATTTTTATGAACGATTCTTTCATGTATTCTCCGTCAGAACGGCTTCCTTCCTTACGATCTCATGAGTTGCCACAAAACTAGCAGCTGTAGTTGAGTTTGGAGAGTTGATCCACTTCTTGAAAGTATGTTTGCTCTGCTCAACTTTCCGTAGTAGTTCCGAAATCGCTCTCTTTCGCCCATCTTCAGTTCGGTACTTTTCAGAAAATGCTGAGTGCTTGTTTTGAAAATGTCTTTCAACGTTACATTTTTTGTTGTTTGCTAATTTCTTGCCACATATCAAGCACACAGGTAAGCCAGCGTCGTTGGCAGTGAAGGCAAAGGAATCTGTCCATGCAGAATTAAACTCTCTATTTTCTTCTGAGATTTTTCTTTTTTGGGATGTATTCATGGTTAGCTTACCGCGGGGGTCACACACTCAAGAAGCCGCCTGCAGGTAAAGGCGAGGGCTATACACGTGGATGTGACGCATATTTTAATTGACAAATTATAAAAACTTTTTAAAAATTCGATGTTAAAGTATCACCTCGAACTCCAAGATAACTGTGCAACAAAATAAACAAAAATAAAATAATATATAAATAAAAATTAAATTAAGAAGTAACCGTTATTCTTTTTTTTTCTTTTTTTGTCTTTTGTCAAGGCCGAAGGGAGCCACAACAAGGAGGCTGAAGAGCCGCATGTGGCTCCGGAGCCGCGGGTTGCAGACCCCTGAGCTAGAGAGAGACTGTCTTGGCTTCTGGCTTCCCTGGCCTTCTTATAAGGCTCTGTGGCTCAGTTTGGGGCATGGCCCCAGCTGTAGCCACTTCCCCACTCAGCCCAGCCTAAAAGCTGCTTTCTCCAGCCACAGCCCCTTCCCTGGGCTGTTTTTAACACCTTCAGGGCAGGAGCAGGGGTCCACCCTGCTACACCAAGCCAAGGTCAGAGAGAAGCTGTAACCTCGGGAGTTTAATACAAGCCTGGAGTGGCCAGTATTATTTTTTAAAATCCTTGCGGCCCCCCACCTTCTGCACTCAGAGTGACAGAGCTGGGATTCAGCCTTGACACCACACATCACTGAATGTTATTTAGCCACATCTCTGGACCATACATGCCAAACCTATGAAAAAAACCACAGAAATTGGACTTATTTTGGCTTAATTGTCTTATGAGTTGCTTGTTGGCTAGTTTTTGGCTTGTAGCTTGTTTGGCTTGTAGCTTGTTGCTTGTTATTGTCTTTCTTTTTTTATTAGCTCCCAGCAAGCAGGGGCAAGGGAGGAAGCAGGGACAAGGGGCAAGCAGGGGCAAGTGGGGAAGAGAGTCAGAGGTGCACAGCAGACCCACCACAGTCCCAGGCTGCACACCAGCGGGATCTAGTCACATAGAGCGTTGGGGTTCTTAGGGATTGGCTTGTTTTGACATTGTTTTGAAATGGGATTAGCTTGATTTTTGGCTTATTGTGAAAGTCGGAGTGCTTATTTACTGTTTGAAAGTTGGGAACTGTGCTCTGGCAGGGCCGGCGCAAGGATGTTTCGCACCCTAGACAAAACTTTCACCTTGGCCCCCCCCCGTGGCAGCTCCCCCCCTCCGCCCTGCTCACCCCTGCCCCGCCTCCTCCTCAAGCATGCCATGGCCGCTTCCCTTCTCCCGCCTCCCAGGCTTGCGGCCCTAATCAGCTTAGGCACCGCAAGCCTGGGAGGCGGGAGAAGGGAAGCGGCCACGGCATGCTCAGGGAGGAAGCGGGGCAGGGTTGAACTGGGGCATGGAGTTCCCCTGTGTGCTGCTCCCCCCCTTACTTGCTGCAGGTGGCCCTCCCCGTGCCCCTCTCCCCAGCTCCCTCTGCCTAAATGCTGGTGGTGGCCGAAGATCCGGCCGCCGCGGTCGCTGCCAAAGACAATGGTGCTCCCCAAATGCCAGCACCCTAGGCGACCTCCTAAGTCGCCTAAATGGTTGCACCGGCCCTGTGCTCTGGACCCACCTTATAACCTTAAGTCAGTGATTTTGGCACTCAGTTGAGAGGTGAGTGCCAAATGATGAGAGGTGAACTCAAATGTGAAGTTGCGGAACTATTAACTAAGATTTGTAACCTGTCCTTTAAATCGGCTTCGGTACCCAATGACTGGAAGTTAGCTAATGTAACGCCAATATTTAAAAAGGGCTCTAGGGGTGATCCCGGCAATTACAGACCGGTAAGTCTAACGTCGGTACCGGGCAAATTAGTTGAAACAATAGTAAAGAATAAAATTGTCAGACATATAGAAAAACATAAACTCTTGAGCGATAGTCAACATGGTTTCTGTAAAGGGAAATCGTGTCTTACTAATCTATTAGAGTTCTTTGAAGGGGTCAACAAACATGTGGACAAGGGGGATCTGGTGGACATAGTGTACTTAGATTTCCAGAAAGCCTTTGACAAGGTACCTCACCAAAGGCTCTTACGTAAATTAAGCTGTCATGGGATAAAAGGGAAGGTCCTTTCATGGATTGAGAACTGGTTAAAGGACAGGGAACAAAGGGTAGGAATTAATGGTAAATTCTCAGAATGGAGAGGGGTAACTAGTGGTGTTCCCCAAGGGTCAGTCCTCGGACCAATCCTATTCAATTTATTCATAAATGATCTGGAGAAAGGGGTAAGCAGTGAGGTGGCAAAGTTTGCAGATGATACTAAACTACTCATGGTAGTGAAGACCAAAGCAGATTGTGAAGAACTTCAAAAAGATCTCACAAAACTAAGTGATTGGGCAACAAAATGGCAAATGAAATTTAATGTGGATAAATGTAAAGTAATGCACGTTGGAAAAAATAATCTCAACTATACATACAACATGATGGGGGCTAATTTAGCTACAAAGAGTCAGGAAAAAGATCTTGGAGTCATCGTGGATAGTTCTCTGAAGATGTCCACGGAGTGTGCAGAGGCGGTCAAAAAAGCAAACAGGATGTTAGGAATCATTAAAAAGGGGATAGAGAATAAAAATGAGAATATATTATTGCCCTTATATAAATCCATGGTACGCCCACATCTCGAATACTGTGTACAGATGTGGTCTCCTCACCTCAAAAAAGATATTCTAGCACTAGAAAAGGTTCAGAAAAGGGCAACTAAAATGATTAGGGGATTAGAGAGGGTCCCGTACGAGGAAAGATTAAAGAGGCTAGGACTCTTCAGCTTGGAAAAGGGGGGACATGAATAGAGGTATATAAAATCATGAGTGATGTTGAGAAAGTGGATAAGGAAAAGTTATTTACTTATTCCCATAATACAAGAACTAGGGGTCACCAAATGAAATTAATAGGCAGCAGGTTTAAAACAAATAAAAGGAAGTTCTTCTTCACACAGCGCACAGTCAACTTGTGGAACTCCTTACCTGAGGAGGTTGTGAAGGCTAGGACTATAACAATGTTTAAAAGGGGACTGGATAAATTCATGGTGGCTAAGTCCATAAATGGCTATTAGCCAGGATGGGTAAGAATGGTGTCCCTAGCCTCTGTTCGTCAGAGGATGGAGATGGATGGCAGGAGAGAGATCACTTGATCATTGCCTGTTAGGTTCACTCCCTCTGGGGTACCTGGCATTGGCCACTGTCGGTAGACAGATACTGGGCTAGATGGACCTTTGGTCTGACCCGGTACGGCCTTTCTTATGTTCTTATGTTCTTATGCCATCCAACTGTCAGGTCAGTTACATACACATGAGGGTTGTCCATCTTTGGGAGTGTCACCGCAATATTATCGGGAGGCTCTTCACCTGAAAGGATAGTTCTTCATTTAACTTCTTAATGTTTATGTCTCCTTATCACCACAGTAACATAGTAACCTTAAGGAAGTCTCTAACATTTCACCACAGCTACCAGCAGTCATTTCTGATAAACTCTCATAAAATTATTATCCAAACTCGGTGGTTATTTTAAAAAACATTGCCATACAAACATAAACACAAGCTTAACAATTTTATTATTAACTTACCTGTTCCAATTTATCTTTATACTATGTCAAATTTATCCTATAGCCTAAGGCCTAATTTGGCTAAGCTAAATATTTTGCAAGCCTAAGCCCGTAGGTTTCTTACATTTTAGCTTTAAAACTTTTGCTATTTTTGTTACCAATTCCCTATCAGATATTAGGTTTTTATATCCAGTTCTTATAATAAATTAATTGATTAATTACACGCTACACCATGCCATGAATAGGGACCCTGGGCACCTAACTCTGGCCTTATGAATTCCACTGTGTGGCGGAGTGCATAAAAGTCAGATGCTGCAATGCTGAGCATTGCAATGCCCAGTTTCCTTTGGGGCTCTGGGCCCTAGTCCCTATCTCATTTGCCACACCCAAACTACCAAAACAAATAATAATAGTGAGGTCTGAATTGTTGTTAACAGAGTGTATGATAGTCTGATTCATTATGTGTATGGTATGGTGTCAGAAGGAGCACGAGAGAGTTTGGTTTATGTAAGAAAAAGCTGAAAATATACCACACACAAAAACGAGTAGGTTACATCATAAAATGAGACATTGTCTTGAGGTGCAAGACAGATAAAGCAGTTCGTAGGCAGACCACAACTCATCTTAGATTCTAATCACAGCCATTTAGAAAAGCTCACATGTAGTAGTTGTATACTATGTCTGTCTGTTTGTACATTCTAGGGAGAATTTTTGTGCATATTAATATCTACACTTCTTTCTGCTGCACATTTAAATGACCCTTTAATTCTTCTTCAGTCTGGAACATCATACTATTATTTCTCACTCTGATTTCAGACTGGAGAAGGGCTCGCAATAATACAGGTAACACAAAACACATTTCTTCCAGGATTAAGAAATCATTGTGTTAATACAGCAACCAAACTAGGAAGATACATGCTGTAATACTGAGAACAAATCCTGAGAGCCGTGCTAAGTTTGTACACAGTATTTTCTTGGGCAAAAATCACATTCATATTAGGACCTGATTCAGATCTCATACCAATTTCACATTTGTGTAATGTCATGGATTTATGTGAAGTGATTCAGTTGACCATGTTGTACTATGGAATGCTTTAAAGGAGTTAGGTGTCCCTACCACTCTGCTGGACTTGATTAGAGAGCTGCATAATGGAACCATTGCCTGTGTACCTCTGGGTAATCAGATATCAGCACCTTTTATATCAGTATCTGTTGTCAGGCAGGGCTGCATCTTGGCCCCTGCACTCATTTGTCAGGCAATGGATTTCATAATGCAGCATTCTCTCAGGTCCATAGATATTAAGATTGGTGATTTCTCACTCTCAGACCTTGACTATGCTGCTGATGTTGCTCTTCTAGTACGGCACCCCAACAGGTTTCGCGAGGAACACCAGCAAATGGAGCAGTAGTCAGCTAAGGTTGGCCTCCACGTTTCATGGTTATAGACAAAGCTGCAAAATCCAGGTCCACAAGCGACTCTAATCTCTTTGAATAACACAACTGTTGAAGGAGTCTCCAGCTTTTGCTATCTGGGTTCTATACTCACCAGTTCCTCCAACTCTCACACGGAGGTTCTTCATCAGATTGGCATTACAACAAATATGGAATCAACATCATATCAGCACAACAACCAAGTTCAGGATCTATTTGAGCTGTAGCCTCCCCGTACTGTTGTATGGCTGGGAAACATGGACACTGCTGCTCAAACCAGGCAAAGCTGGAGGCTTTCCATATAAAATGCCAATGTTGTATATTGGGCATAAATGGAATGAATTAATTTCTAATGCAGATGTTTATGGGCACTCCAGTCTACAGACTATCGGGGCCATTGTTCGCAGATGGCACCTTATGCTTTTCAGACATGTTGCGAGAATGCTACAAGATGTTCCAGCGAATGCCATTCCCCGGGTGGCTTGTGACATCCGGGATAAAATTCCACCAACCAAGGGCAGACCCCCATTATATGGGTTCATCAAGTCTGTTCCTGTGTTAGACTCTTGGGGGCCATCAAGCACTTGCAGCCGCGCAGTAATGGACCAAATGGTGAATGGTCACTACAGCCGACCATTCGGCTAAGCATTGAAAAAGCAGACTCCTTATTTACACTGATGTGAGATCAGAATCAGCCCTAAATGAGAGTTTTATCTGAGGAAACACTAAATTGGGGCAGGGTAAAAGCACAGGTGTGGTGGTGGCAGTGATGGCGACTAGGAGTAAAATGTATGGGATCGTGATGTCATTTGATAATATGATGAAGACAGTGGTGAAAAGTTAGCTCTGGCAGTGGTGGTGTTGATTTATGATTAATACTGTTTATGGTGATGGTGGAAAACAATGAATATGATACTGAGTGATGATCATTAAGGGGGTGATAAAAGACAGCTGTAATCATGGTGATTTATGACTGATGGGTATGACAGTGCTGGCAGTAATTTCCATTTTATTGCAATTTTCTTCTGATCATCTCAAAGTTGTTTGAAAATATTAGTTCAGCTGGATGTTCCGTCAGTGAAGTTTGTATTATATACAGTTTATACATACTGTTTAAGATATTTAAACATGTTCATTCAATGAGTCAGTGTCAAAGAAGGGAATAGAACTTGAGTCCTGATTCTCAAACCCCACCACTAGCTTCTATAGAAAACATTATTTTCATGACTAAGATAGCCCATTATAAAATGTATAGTGCAATAAGAAAATATAGTGATCTAATATAATTTGTAAAATTATTTGCTTCCCTACAATCTGATTGTATCTTTGGAGATTAATGTCCTTACCAAGGCCCCAGTTCAGCAGGATACTTAACCAAGGGCTAAACTTTAAGCATATTTAAGGGTAGCACCATCATTGTATGAGCACATCTATTGGATCAGGCCCCAAAGGCAAGCTAGACAGCAGAGCACTTAGTTTGTGAATCCTATTGGTGCTTGGGCATGAGTTAGGTGCCAAGCTGCTAGGCAATGTAAGGAAGCAGGTGGCCAAGTGCCTGCCCAACTGCCAAAGTTTAGGCACATTGAGAACTTTAATGGTGGAAACCTAGGTGCACAGGGAAATGTATGTGCCTGAAGGGTTACACAGCAGTCAAGCAAGTGCCAGTGTCATCTAAATGTTCATAGAATCATAGAATCTCAGGGTTGGAAGGGACCTCAGGAGGTCATCTAGTCCAACCCCCTGCTCAAAGCAGGACCAAACCCAACTAAATCATCCCAGCCAGGGCTTTGTCAAGCCTGACCTTAAAAACCTCTAAGGAAGGAGATTCCACCACCTCCCTAGGTAACCCATTCCAGTTCTTCACCACCCTACGAGTGAAAAAGTTTTTCCTAATGTCCAACCTAAACCTCCCCCTCTGCAACATGAGACCATTACTCCTTGTTCTATCTTCTACCACTGAGAACAGTCTAGATCCATCCTCTTTGGAAACCACTTTCAGGTAGTTGAAAGCAGCTATCAAATCCCCCCTCATTCTTCTCTTCTGCAGACTAAACAATCCCAGTTCCCTCAGCCTCTCCTCATAAGTCATGTGCTCCAGCCCCCTAATCATTTTTGTTGCCCTCCGCTGGACTCTCTCCAATTTATCCACATCCTTCTTGTAGTGTGGGGCCCAAAACTGGACACAGTACTCCAAATGAGGCCTCACCAGTGCTGAATAGAGGGGAATGATCACATCCCTCGATCTGCTGGGAATGCCCCTACTTATACAACCCAAAATGCCATTAGCCTTCTTGGCAACAAGGGCACACTGTTGACTCATATTCAGCTTTTCATCCACCGTAACCCCTAGGTCCTTTTCTGCAGAACTGCTGCCCAGCCATTCGGTCCCTAGTCTGTAGCAGTGCATGGGATTCTTCCGTCCTAAATGCAGGACTCTGCACTTGTCCTTGTTGAACCTCATCATATTTCTTTTGGCCCAATCCTCTAATTTGTCTAGGTCCCTCTGTATCCTATCCCTACCCTCCAGCGTATCAACCACTCCTCCCAGTTTAGTGTCATCTGCAAACTTGCTAAGGGTGCAGTCCACACCATCCTCCAGATCGTTAATGAAGATATTGAACAAAACCGGCCCCAGCACCGATCCTTGGACTTATGTGGTTATAATTCCCATGAGAATGTCATCCAAATAATTCAGAATCACTCTTAGCTTCAATCAGGCAAAATGCTCATCTGAGAAGGAAGTGCAGGATGGGGCCCACCTGTAAACTTCCCCATTATCCCAGCTCAGACTGACATTAGAACATTTTTGAAAACCTGATGTTTCTTTGCAGATAACATCACAGACATAGCCCACCACAACCTGTCCATTTCTGGAGATAAGAAAAGTCTTAAACATGAAGCCCAACCTCAAAAAGTTCCATCAAATCCAGAGAGGATTGATTTGACTGTCTGTGTGTTGGGCTCTGAAGGATTTTCCTCTGGAAAGCATTACTGGGAGATGGATATTGGGAGCAGCACTGACTGGGACCTAGGAATGGCCAGAAAATCCATAGAGAGAAAAGGAAAGATTTCCCTGGATCCTGGGGTCTGGGTCTGAGTGGGAGAGATTACTGGGCAAAAAAAGATCCATGGACCTGGGTCATGGTGCAGAAAAAGGCCAAGAAAATTGGAGTTTACCTTAGTTACCAGATGGGCGGGTGACTGCCATGTCTGTGTTCTTCAAATTTAACAGTTGTTCATTCTTAGGAGAAAATTTTAATGTTTTATTGGAGTTTCATGTGATACTGACTCAAACCGCTGTCAGAGTCTGAGACCTGGCCCACACTATAGGATAGATTGGCTTAGTTGCATCTTTCAGGGCTGTGAAAAATTTCACGCCTCCTGTGCTAGATTTAAGCCAACCCAAGCACTGGTGTAGACACCCCTAGCTCAATGAAAGAATTCTTCTGTCATTCTAGCTTCCACTCTCTAAGAGGTAAATTTAATAGAGCCCTGGAAGAACCCCTTCATCGTGATAGTAAGTGTTTACAGTACAGTGCTGCTCCTGTAATATTTATATTGTAGACACACCCTGAGTCTATTACATCAGCCCAGTTACCTTTATCACCCAAACATGTCATCTCCTCAAAGAATGATATCAAGTTCATTTCACAAGACTCAGCACAGCTCCTGAAAGGAAGTTTGTCCAGATAACAGAACCTCCATCACCAACAGCCCCGCAGAACAGGTTAGAAGGATATTTCCTGTTTTGGTACCAAAAACAGGCCCTAGCCAAGTGCATTTCCCAAGTGACCCAGCCCCTCCCTGTCCCCTCCACTCCCATGGTAACCGCTTCTGCACAGGGAGACTCACCTGAGAGGAGAATGGCAGATTGTCATTCGGTCTCCAGCAGGCCATTCTGCACTCACTCTGCAGCTGATCTCTCCATTGTCTTCTCCTTCTGTGACAGTGATGTGACTCACAACACTATACAGGTTCTCCCTGTCTTGAGTCACGTTGGTCACAACCTCTATCACCATGTTCTTTCAGTTCTTTCCAACCCCCTGGAGTTTGGTTTTGGGGAACCAGCCTGTGGTTCTACAGGCCAGCATGATCCCCTGGCCCCGGGGGGCCAGAACATCAAAGAACACAGCTACAGGGAGAGACAGAGAGAGTTTGTATCAGGAAATCGTGTCTTTGGTAGCACCATGTGATTCCCCAGCTACCACTGGATATAGGGGGCTGTGACTGGAAAGCTTCATTCCCTTGTGTGCAAAGCCTTCCTGGAATCCCTCATCCTGACAATTGGGAAAATTAAATAATATTGTCTTGTATTTCCATAGAGCACTGTGCCCTGCAGGCTCATAGAGGAAAGCTTTAACTGCTACACAGAGGTCGCTTCACCTGCTGCTGAAATGAAGCCACTTCTGGGCTAGACCCAAGGAGGACCACTGTACTTAAGTACAAGCCAGGAAATGATGGATGGTGACCCTGCCCACATCTGGTCCTCCAGTGCTGTCCCACAGTCCCCTGGAAACTCCTCCAGAAATGCCTGTCTTGCAATCTACTACACTCTATTGGCAAGGGATGGCCGCAGTTGGACGCCAACTGCCTGTTAATAGCACCCTGCACAGCCTCGTGGCACCCAGTTACGAACTCTTTCTACTGTGAGCAACTTCTTTGATGAATCGGTTTCAGATCCACATAGATGCACAATGGCTGCTGAGAGGACACCTCAGAGGGCTTCTGCCTGGCCTGAGGGTATCGAGTCTTTGATGGATCTTTGGTCCCATGTATGTCCCTTCCGTACATTCAATACCAAAAACAGAAATTGGCTCAGATGAGGAGTCACTGTCCTAGGGATCAGTGTCTGAGGGGAATTAAGCATCTGAAGGTGATTTACATCTGCACAATACCTGTGTTTGAAGGGTCTCCCGGTGTATCTGTCCCAGCATATACAGCAATTACTGCCCAACTGCAGCATCTGACACTTGTTGCTACAAGTGTGGGGGGACAAAGGTGAAATTTTCAAAGCCAGCAAGGATATTTTGAAAGTAGCATTGCAAAGTCTTGGGCTACCATGTGTTTTTCATAAAGCCGCAGCTCTTGGAGGCATGTGATCCTGTGAGAATTTCAGCTTTCATTTAATACAAAAGTCAGTTTCTAGCTCTAATGGTTGCTGAGAAAAGCTTGAAAATGTGACCCAAATGTGACTGAAGGCTCAAAAAGCAAGGAAAATAAGAACCTGAAGGGTGGTTTTGGTTTGGTTTGGTTTGGTTTTAAAATCTGATGATTTTTTTTAGCCAATCTCCTGATTTTTGAGGCCTGAGTCATATTGTCTGAAGGCTTGGGGTTGGTGACAGTGCAGCCCCCATTCATCCTAATGGGATGTGGGCACCTGCATAGATCTCAGCCTTGCAGACCATGAGAATCTAGGTCCCCTGTGGGGCAGGTCTAGTATCATGGTGCGTTTGGGTCCCATGGGAGGACAGGAAGGGATCAATATTGTGGGGCTCTGGGAGCCTCTCTCAGTGGCAGCAAGAGCTGAGTGACTTGCTGCAAGATCCAACAATCCTGTCACCCGGAGATAGGACACACCCTGGTCACCCTAATGTCATCCCTGACCCACAGCCTCCTGGTCCTGGTCCTTTTACTCTGCAGAACTGAGTTCTGGGGGAAAGGGGTCTTTTGGCCTCACGTCCCCATAGCCTAGCCCTGCAGGGGAGAGTGTATATGGGGGACAGGGAGGGAAATAATTGAGATTCAAAAATATTTACCAGGGAGAGAACACGGCGCCAAGAGGAGGATCCCCATGATGCACGACAAAGCTGCCACCGTGTCACCATGGAGACACCCCAGGCAGGGACCTGTAAGGAGAGATCAGGGATGGTTACCACCTCCCCAGACTGCCTGAGGGGGTCCACAGTGCAGGAAACATGCACCATCCATCGTCTGACCTGACCCACCCTGTTCCCAGGCAGAGCATCTCCCCAGACAGGAGAGGATTTCCCCCCTCCCAGGCTGCTCTGTCTCCTGTCTAGGCCTGGCACTAGGAATTCCACCATCAGGATGTGCTGTGTATCCACCTCCATTTCCTCCCCTTGTTGGTTCTCTAACCATCCATTGGTGCAGGTGTCCCCTGATACCAGTTCTTGCATCAGCGGACACCTGCATACAGCACTTGCATCCGACGAAGTGGGTATTCACCCACGAAAGCTCATGCTGCAAAACATCTGTTAGTCTATAAGGTGCCACAGGATTCTTTGCTGCTTTTACAGATCCAGACCAGCACGGCTACCCCTCTGATACTATACTCCAGAGTTGTACTTCTGAAAACCACTAAAGCTTTATTCAAACCACCTCCACTGTCAAAAGTCTTTTTTCATAAGGTTCTTTACTGTCTCAATAGGTCTTTCCTCAAGTCCATTCGACTGGGGTAATCTGGACTTGATATTGTGTGATGAAAATCCCAATTGATGGCAAATTGCCTAAAATCTGCACTGGGAAACTGGCCCATTCTCACTAAATACTGCATCTGGAAGATTCCCTTCATGCCAGCTAACACAGACTTACTATTAGTACTGTGCAGTATGCAAATTTCTGGATACACAGAATTATATTTGTAACTATTAAATAATCCTTTGATTTCCAGGTAAATCAGTCAGCGCCGACTTTCTCATAAGGTTTTCATGGAACTGGCTCTCTCAGCGGCAGTTTCCTACCATATTAGCAATGCTGTGATTGATCCAGAGCCAATACATCACCTTTCATGCTCACTGTTTGCACTTCTCAATTCCTAAATGACCCTCATAGATCTGTGTGATAGGGTGTCTTCCCCACAGTGGCTCTGAGCGAACTGAGGTAGGCCAGACAGGCCCAATCAGTCAGTTAGACTGGGAGAATTAAGCCTGAGAGAAAAGCCCTAATTAGGAGAAGCTCAGCTGTGTAGGAATAGATGTGCTTATATAGATAAATCCAGGTACTTAGAAGCAGAGCGGGCGGTAGGGAGGTAGTCTGCAGTTGAGACAGGTACTGCATGGTTACTCTTTCAGAGGAGGGAGTTGAAAGGCTGGCAAACCCATAGGAGTGGGGAAGAACAGGAGGTAAAGAAGAGGTTCAGGGATAGGCAACAGGGTGCAGGAGGAAACAACACTTTGGCTGCTTTTTAGAAGGTCTGGAACCCGGAGTAGAGGGCAGGCCCAGGTTCCCCTACCAGCCACTGAGGGAGTGGCACCTGGGGCAGTGAATGGGAGGACTGCCTGAGACTGCTACTGAGCAGAGACTTTGATAGAGATCGCTCCCAGAAGGGGAAACCCCAAAGTGAACTACCTGAAAGCCCAAGTCGTGAAGAGGATGCTGCAGTTCCTGGAACAAGAAAGGGGCCCCAGGCTGAGAGAGTGGCAAAGTGTAAGCACTGAAAGGGGAGTCAGCCTGGCAGAGCTAATCCCCAGAATGCTTAGGAGGGGGTGACACCTGTGATAAGTGCAATACAGCTGTCACAATCTGTAGCATTTCTTTCCAGAGGCTCATTGGTATTACAACCTTGCTGCCTTTCAAAATTACTCTATTACATGTGGTATGTAGTTGTACCCATTTGCGTGTGTGTGTGTGTCTGTGTCTGTGTGTTGGATGGCTGTCATCAGATATTTTTTGATAATTGTTTTGAATAATTTTAAGGTAACTTTCCTGTTATTGTTTTTTCTCTAGAGTTCGGGAGGGGAAAAAAAAACTCCTTTGCTAACTACTTAAGCTAAACAAGCGGCTCCACTTTGCATTTAACTGTGACAATGCAGTACCTTTCCCAGACCTGAAGAAGACCTCTGTTTGGCTTGAAAGCTTATCTCTCTCACCAACAGAAGCTGATTCAATAAAAGATGTTACCTCACCCACCTTATCTCCCATCTATCCCAGTAAGTTCATGTCTTCAGTTCTAATAGTCTCTTATAATTGGACAGCAACTGCTTATTTTTTCAAGTCACCTTTTAATTATCACTTTTTAAAGGATCTTCGACAATTCATCTGTCTCCATTTCCTCTTATTTGTTGCAGCTTCCTGTTAGCTATGGGAATTGACTTTATATAGGCTTGCATCTCTATCCCTATGTTCTCCACTCATTTTGTAGTGGGAGACACTGCTCTGGAAAGTTCATCTGCAACGAACATAAATTGACTGAGTGTTCAGCTCACAATCAAATCATACTTCTGCAGCTACTTCATCACTCTTAGAATCCTTAAGGCCAGTGGTGCAAGTGGGATCCATGTCTTACTTGTATGGGGGGGGAGGTCCATGGGGGACATGTGACCTCCTCATGTGACCATCCGCGTGATTCCTCCCCGCCCCCAGCCCAGGGCCCCCACACTCTCCTCATCCCCTCCCTATGATCCACTCTCCTTACCTGGGAATGGGGAGGCTCTGGCCTCCTGCTGCACCTTCAAAACCACAGCAGCGAAAGGAACAGAATGTGGGGCCACAGGGCAGCCCATGTCTGCAGCTCCTCTGGCACAGCTGTACCACCCCCAACCCTCCCACACAGGGTTTCCTCCATCTGTACAGCAGCCAGCCCTGCCGGAGGACAGGATGTGGGGGCTGGGCTGGGCTGGGATGGTACAGCAGCTGCAACAGAGGAGCTGCCAGGAGAACCCTGGGAACTGCAGCGGGGAAAGAAGCAGAACTTTGGCAGCTCCTTTGGCCTCTGTACCCCACAGCCCTCTCCTCTGGCATGGCTGCTGCTGGGAGCCGGAGGGCTCCATGGAAAGGAAGTGGGCGGGGCTAGGGGGTTTTCTCCTTTCCTCTCTGGGAGGGGCAGAATGCTGGCAGCTCCTCCGACGGGGCAGAGACACTGCCCCACTCCTCCAACCCTGTCCTCCTCCACTACGGCTGCTGCTGGAAGCCGGAGGAGACCCTGTGTGGAAGGACTGGGGGCTGCTGCTCCTCTTTCCAGTACACCGTACAAGCTATAAATATCTTGCTGGTATGGCAGACCAGACTGGACCACCCTACTTGCACTGCTGCTTAAGGTATAGTCATTTAGTGGTGTGCCACATAATGCTATCAGGAGCTTGTGGTCTGTTTCAGCATCCACTCCGTTGGCAATAATAGATTGCCTGAGAGAGAAACAAATTGAGGATTGCCCTGGGTGCATCATAGATGCCCTGGTCAGAGGAGTCACAACTGCATGAATTAGTCGACATGAACTGTAAAATTAAAGAAATTAGTGGTACTTTGTTTTGAGAGTGTGTGAAATGTCATAATCACATTGGAATATGCACTGCAGTGTCTCTGGGTACGTCTACACTACGGGACTATTCCGAATTTGCATAAATCGGTTTTGTAAAACAGATTGTATAAAATCGAGTGCGTGCGGCCACACTAAATACATTAAATCGGTGGTGTGCATCCACGGTCCGAGGCTAGCGTCGATTTCTGGAGCGTTGCACTGTGGGTAGCTATTCCGTAGCTATCCCATAGTTCCCGCAGCCTCTCCCGCCCCTTGGAATTTCCGGGTTGAGATCCCAGTGCCTGATGGGGCAAAAATCATTGTCGCGGGTGGTTCTGGGTAAATGTCGTCAGTCACTCCTTCCTCTGGGAAAGCAACGGCAGACAAGTATTTTGCGCCTTTTTTCCCTGGATTGCCCTGGCAGATGCCATAGCATGGCAATCATGGAGCCTGTTTTGCCTTTTGTGACTATCACCGTATGTGTACTAGATGCCGCTCACAGAGGCGATTCAGCAGCGCTACACAGAAGCATGCTTTTGCTTTTGCATGACAGCAGAGATGGTTACCAGCCATACTGTACCATCTACCATACCATAAATTGGTATTAAGATGATCATGGCTACCAGTCCTTTTGCACTGTGCCATTTGCTGCTGTCATAAGTGCCCCTGGCTGCTCTTAGCCAGGGGCGCAAAAGCCAAAATTGGGAATGACTCCCAGAGTCAATCCCTCCTTTTTGGTATCAAAAAATAGAATCAGTCCTGCCTAGAATATGGCCAAGTGTACTAGAGAACCACTGTATCAGAGAGCACAGCTGCTCTGTGTCAGATCCTGCAGAAATTATGAGCTGTATGCTATTCACAGGGGGTGCACCTGCAACAACCCCACCTGTTGATTCCGTTCTTCCCCCAGCCTTCCTGGGCTACTGTAGCATTGTCCCCCCACTTGTGTGATGAAGTAATAAAGAATGCAGGAATAAGACACACTGACTTGTTAGTGAGAAATGAGTGGAAGGCAGCCTCCAGCTGCTATGATAGTCCAGACAGGACAGTAAGGAGTGTGGAGGAGAGGAGCCCAGCATCCCTCTGCTAGTCCAGGGGCAATTGAATCTTTTTTTTACACATGAAGGGTGGGGGCTGACAGAGCTCAGCCCCCTGTTGCTATGACGACAATGGTTATCAGCCATACTGTACCATCTACCAGGAAAAATTAGTGCCAGGCACCCTTGATCGACCTCACCGATGCTAGTCTGCATGGTTACCAGTCCTTTTGCACTTCCCCATGTGCCAATAGGCTGATGATGAGGACGGATACCAGCCATATTGTACCATCAGCCATCCATAGCGTGGGGGGAGCAAGGATGTTGGTGTTGAGTGCTGCACCATCGCGTCTATCTGCAGCATTCAGTAAAGATAGGGTGACATGTAAAAGGGTCAAGAGAGGATTGTTTTCCCTTTCACTTCTGGGGGTAGGTGGGGGGGTGCGTAAATTGCCTAGCTATGCCCTGACCCACCGCGGACACTGTTTTTGACCCTAGAAGCATTTGGAGCTCAGCCAAGAATGCAAATGCTTTTCAGAGACTGCGGGAACTGTGGGATAGCTTGAGTCCTCCAGTCCATGAGCGTCCATTTGATTCTTTGGCTTTCCGTTACGCTTGTCACGCAGCAGTGCGCTGAGTCCCTGCTATGGCATCTGTCTGGAGATTTTTTAAAAATGATTTTGAATTTTGTCTTCTGTAACGGAGCGCTGATAGAACAGATTTGCCTGCCCTTACAGCGATCACGTCCGCATCGTCCATGCGGGAGCTCTTTCTTTATTTTGATTTTTAACTGCATCACCACACATGCTGATCAGAGCTCCACGCTGGGCAAACAGGAAATATTCAAAAGTTCGCGGGGCTTTTCCTGTCTACCTGGCCACTGCATCCGAGTTCAGATTGCTGTCCAGAGCAGTCAGTGGTGCACTGTGGGATACCGCCTGGAGGCCAATACCGTCGATCTGCGGCCACACTAACCCCAATCCGATATGGTAATACCGATATTAGCGCTACTCCTCTCGTTAGGGAGGAGTACAGAAACTGGTTTAAAGAGCCCTTTATACCGATATAAAGGGCCTCTTAGTGTGGACGGGTGTGGCGTTAAATCGGTTTTACGCTCCTAAAACCGGTTTAAACGCCTAGTGTAGGCCAGGCTTCTGTTTAACCAGGAACATTTAGCTCAAGGGGCAGAGCTGGTGGACAAATTGACAGAGGCAGAGGACCCAGATAAAGTGTTAGATGCAATCATTAAACCGATGGAAAATATTTAATGTGGAATGTTGAACGTCTTCATTCAGCAAATTACAAAATCCTGCTGAGAAAAAAGACACTAAAAGTGTCTTTTTGGGAATAAAAAAGGGTAAAAATAAATATATATACGCTAAAAATGACAGTGTAAAGTGTATTTTTTTTAATGAAGCCTGGGGAGTTTGCAGTGCTTGACTGTCAAAAGGGAAGTAGGCTGCACATGTAGTATATTTTGTTGTTAACAATAACAAAAGTTGTACGAACAGCTTGTTCTTCTAGCAAAGGCCCCCAGGTGCTTGTGCATGAGGGATATAAGCTGTTGGGGGAATCTGGGACATTGTAAAGTAGCTCCAGAACCCCTCTTAAATCATACCATCTTCCACTTCAACTGTGCCTTTCCATTTTCCCCCAGGCCCACTGCATTAGGTCTTTAGTGATCATGACAGCTCTGTTTTCAGCAAGGTCTCAGGTCTCTCATCTACTGGTTCATATTATTTAATGCTGTACAGCATCTAGGTTTACAGTTTGCATAAAAGTGTTATATAAAAACAAAAAATAATAATTATCTATGATCTCTAGAGGGGATATAAAAGGGATTTTGTCAGATACATATTTTTAATTAAAAAACCTGTATGTGAGCATTATAAAGTGATAGTGGGATGACTGCTATCTTGGCTGATACTGGAGTTTGAACTAGGGATCTATAGAACTTAAAACAGAAGCTGCTATTGCTTGAGCTAAATAGAGTCATTTAAATTAAGAAATGTAACAGATCTATATCAACTGTGAAGTGATCACAAAAAAGGAATTTATCTCTCTCTCTCAAACACACACACACACACTGACCAGTGGACAACAATTCCTCATAGAGGACCCAACCCAGAGCTCTCTGAAGTCATTGCATTTTTTATTATGGCTTTGGATCAGGATCTAATAGATTTTTTGCTAATTTTCTATCTGCTAACAGGCATGTTGAGAGAAATGTGTGACCCTACTCCCTCCTATTTCACTTTACCTATGCAGACATTACAGATGTTTTTAGCACCCACTCTGAGCTCGGGGGCCCGGTACACTGATCTCTCATTTCCTCCCCTCTCATCAGTCATCCCCATAATCAAGTCACATGTGAAAGATTGCTTGGTGTAGAAGTTGAATAGTGTCTCTGTCCACCCCCCCACAATCTCTCCTATATCTAATTGTAAATTCCACATAATCCTTTTCATGTTTTTAAACTCAGCCCTGCCCAGCTCAGGATGGAATGGGACTGGATTCTCTTTGGAGTCCAGCAATGCTCCTGGATGGACAAAAGGGTGCCCTGCAGAGAACATTAGGCACTCAGTCCTCTGTAAGGGTGAATATATGTACTCCAGTATTCTCCCAACAAAGGAAAATAATATAAATTAAAAAAAATATGGAGATATACCTATCTACTAGAACTGGAAGGGACCCTGAAAGGTCATTGAGTCCAGCCCCCGGCAGGTGAAGGCAGGATTCACTAGCAGGACCAAGTATTGATTTTTGCCCTAGATCCCTAAGCGGTCCCCTCAAGAATTGAACTCACACCCCTTGGTTTAACAGGCCAATGAAATGGAGGCCAGATCGCCACAGAACAAAATGGAACTACTCATCAGCTCCCATTACTGTACTTCTCAATCCTATTGATGCATCTTTCTGTTGATCAGTCTATACACTCTTTATGCACAGAGCAGTAAAGTTAAGATCAGAGTTTGCTTTTCCCCAGGTCTGGAAGGAAAAAGAAGATAGAGTTACTCCAGATTTATACTGTGTGAAAGCAGAACCAGATGTTTTTAAAAAGGCTCAACATGTTTCCATCTCAGCTTTCAGACTATTTCATTCCCCTTTTCAAAAGAAATCAGAAACTATCATTTTCTCCAGTTCCTCTTTGCCACATGAACCAGAAAGGGGATTATTCACACACAGATGGAATGCTCAAAAAGAAAGGCTCATTAACATTAAATGGCATTTGGGTGCCTAACACCCATAGACCCTTTTTAAAATCCCATCCAAAGACTGAAACAGATACATACACAACAAGGTTGGCCATCCATAATTTTATATATAAACTGCCTGGAAAACACTGGACATATTTAATTTTTCAATACAAAAGTACTAAGTAAATGGAAAACCTTTTTCTGTGTGCACTTGTGAGTAAACCAACACAGTCGTCTTTGTCATGGCTGATTTGACAGCACAGCTCTTTTAGCAGTGTTACTGATTTATAACAAAAGCCCAATGCTCATACCCCACTATTAATATAAGGACTCTCAGAAAACTCTTCCATACAGAAACAACCTCAGATTTTACATCTTTCATCACATTTGTTGGCTAGTTCACTTTGTTCCTGAGATTAGAGTCTTAAGGTGGGACATAAACTGTTCTGAGCCAATTCACTCTTACCTGCAAATGACAGTAATGCTTCTCTGTCATAAAGGTTCAGAGCTGGAAGAGTTTAATTTTAATTCTCAAAATCAGTCAGCCAATTGGGCTTTATTTTTACAAGATCACTGGGCCAACACCCAACATTCATCTGAATAGCCTTGTTAACACGATGAGTTGTATTTCTGTTTTAGCTAAAATCTGATTTTTTTAACTTAATAGCAGAATGTGAGACACATTGCATATTCTACAGGTTTTAGGGCTGGGATCAACCTTTCTCTGGTTACAGATCCCTTTTATGGCTATGGAACTTTGTCCTTTACTCTTCTGTATTTATCTTGCTCTTGTTTGTGGTTTGACCATCTACTCAGTGGAGTTAGAGTATGGAAAAAATCATGTGACAAAAGAGAAATACCATCCCTGCCCCCACTTCCTCCAGGGACTAATTGTCCTGTGTTGAAAACTGTGTTTAAATTACAAGCTATCGCTTTCAGTTTTTAGGTGTTTCCTGGTCCTGCTTACAGGCTAGGTGTCTCTGTAGAAAGGCATGCAATCAGGGTCATTCAGCAGTCAGTCTTCAGAGAGCCAGCCTCGGGCAAGGTGTGGTGAGATATACCTATTTGTTTTAGGGAGCAGCCTGCTCTGTCCTTCTCTGTTTTGGGGTTCTTGGCTGGTCAGGTTCTGGATTCTAAGCAATAAACAATGTTAGGTTGCAACTTTCCAGCAAGAATATTATATGTTTTATCTAACTTATCTGTGTGTATGCCATGAACATAATATTAATAACTGGTGATTGCTCTTTTACCAATAGCAAAGTACTACCCATATCTTGTCACTGGTTCATGTGCTCTGTTCAGTGTCAAAGCTCTGCCCACCCCCTGCTCACCTGCTCAGACAAGAATAGCAGGTGCAAAGCAGCTGCTTAAGTCTGCAAACCCAGATCAAATGTTCAGAAGGCTTTGCAGGAGCATTGTCAGAAGAGGAGAATTATAAACCTTAAGCCGTTGGGCACCTTTGCACCATGATTCATCATCCAGCCCATAGTTATTCATCAATCAATACTGCAATAAAAGTGCTAACCATTTTCTATGAGACAGAATGAGACAGAATAGAGAGCTTTGGTTGGGTCTGTTACACTCGAGGGGATTCAGTAAGGCTCACAGGCAGACGGAAATTCCAGGAAATGTGAGTCTGAATATTAGTGATACTTTTTATATTATTATTCTATATCTGCTATATCTGAGACTAGCAGGAACTGTTAAGATGTATGATCAGTAGCATCTGCCTCTCAGTTTTCCCCTGCAGTTTGTCTAGTTTCTATCTGTCTTGTCCAGAGGTATATTTGGCGCATCTGAACTACTATTGTTTGTGCCTGCAGTTGTAGAATTATAGATGACCACTTATAAGGGGATGTCCCAGAGTTTTTCAGTATTTGGTACTTGTGATTATAATGCATTATAATTAATATATTAGTGCCCTGTGTCATGATTGTTTGACTCACAGTGTTCCTGCCATGTAAAAGAATCTTTTTGATCTAAGCTAAATTTAACAACAAAAGAGTTGTTTCAACTAAATGACTATTTTAATTAAAAATATTATTTTGATCAAAAAACTTTGTGTATTCCTACATCCTTCAGTTGCTTTCTACCCCATTACTCCCTGCTGGTACCTACATTATGTTAGTGGAATAATAGTTATTTGTAGGGCAATAAGCTTTAGCGTCTGAAGGCTCTCCCTCTATTCAGCTGATGGCATCACAATGATAGGTCTTGCCCTCCTACTTGGTGCTGCTCCGTGTACTGACATGTTGCCCTTAAATTTAAGAGGAAAAGTTAATATTTATAGATTGAGCTGCTCTGGAAATAGCAGAAACTCTAGGGGTCTCAGAGCTAGTCTTCCAACTCAACAGCAGGGAGCCTGGTAATATAGGGGACTGTCAAGGTTTCCAAGCTCATTGCTAGAGTTCTGGGAGCCTGCAGGTCCTGAGACAGGCTCCCAGGGTCTGCAACTCTGGCACAGCCAGCCATGCGGATTGTTCTGAAGACCCAGGGCTTCTGGGTCAGCTGGAGGTGCAGCCCTTGGGAGTCGCAGAATGCAGAGTGAAATGGAATGAATTGGATATCCTGAGTTTTGGCCAGCTCTGCCTAGCACAGTGGAACACGACAAGTGCTTCTGCAGGCACCAGTTTCCAAAGAAGATAAAATAGGTATTGTCCCTGGGGGACTACTTCCACACTTGGATGATTTGTGAATTATCCTGTGGACCCTGGGCTCTGTAATTCCACCTGCATTGTGCTCTTATCTGCCAGAAATGCTGTGTGGCAGGGTTTAATGTTTAACTATAGAATCATTCTGTTTTACTGCCTACGGCCAGGATTTTTCCAAATGAGGTTAAGGGAGCTGGAGAACTAATTCACACCGATTTTTCAGCTAGCCCCTTTGAAAATCACAGCTTAAGTTTCCTGTAGTGTTGTGTGACAACTGTATTAACTGTGTGGTAGCCAAGTTGGTCCCAGGATATTAGAGAGACAAAATGGGTGAGGTAATGTCTTTTATTGGGACAAATTCTCTTGTAGAGACAGACAAACTTTCAAGCTTACACAGAAATCTTCTTTGGGTCTGGGAAACTAACTCAGAGTGTCACAGCTAAATACAAGATGGAACAAATTGTTTAGTGTAAGTAGTTAATTCATATTTCACAGGACCATCCAGGGTGGAGTGGTCCACTAACAGTCCTTCAGTCATAGGAAGGAAGGGAAGGGAGAGGAGGGAAAGCAGCTGAGGGAGGGTTATTAGTTATGAATTTGAGCTTTCAGGCTTGTCTTTTGAAAGTGTTGTACAGGTTTCCTCAGAGGATGAGGACTGATAGGTCAGATGTCACTCAACTGTTTTAGCTGTTAGGGAAAAGGGTATGCTGAAATCTAACACCCTGCCCTGCAGTCAGTGTCAAATTGAAGATTCACATCTCCTTATCTCATGAGAAAATATTTAATGCAGCAAAATTTGCAATGTACTTGCTTAGGCCTAATTACAGGAAGAGCTGGCAGTGACACTTACGTAAGGTTGCCAAACTTTCCTTTACAAATCCTGTTTGTTTGTTTTTTTTCCCCAGTGGCTTTTATCTTTGCCAAACTTTAACTGTTTGGACTGAAATTTTCCTACTTGATCTCTACTCCACATTTAACTATTTATAGAAAGTTTAAGTAAAAATGCTGCATTCATTTCTGAGGATTAGGTTAGGGGAAACTAATATGATTATGGTGTATTGAAAATTGTTAAATGATAGGCTATCACTTTAAATTGTCAGAAGTTGTTCCTACTCCTGGTTGCAGGCTAGGGGGCTCTGCAGGGAAGTGTGTGATCTGTGTCTTCAGCAGCCAGTTTGGAAAGAACGAGCCTAGAGGAAGCTGGGGTGACTGCCTAAGGGAGCAGTCTGCTTTGTCTCTCTCCCTGTTTTTGGTTCCCATATGTTAAAGATCTGGATTCTAAGAAATAAAGTAGTGTTGCATTGCAACCTTCCAGGAAAATAATTTAATATGTTGGTTTTTTAAAATCTAATCTTGCTGCTTGTATGCTATGAACATAATAGTGATTATGTACATAAAGTCTATCGTAACACATACACAAAAGGGGGCCAAACTAAGGTTACACCGACTGCCTTAATTCTGATACATCCTAACTTTTCAGTGGATAACGTTGCAACCTTACTGTTATAAAATAATGTTCTTTCCTAAATTCCACTATGTGCACCCATATTCTGGACAGTAAGAATGCTGGGTGTCATTACCGTGGGTTGTTGTCCCAGCTCTGTCAGAAATAACTTTGTGTAGCCTTTCTGATCCTCAGTTGCTCCTTCCATAAAATATTGTATGTGTGTGCTGGGGGGAAGACTGATATTTGCTTACATATATGACAGAGGTCTGAGGCCTTCCTCAATAACAAGGGTTATGCAATGAAGAGGATTATTAAGGTCAGTCAATGGAAGTGGTTAGACTAGAAATCATGCCCTTTTACCTCCTGCTGAAAGGTATTTGATAGAGCAAACTAGCAGCAACAGGAGGAGGAGGATTCATCAGGCCGGAAACCTTTGCAGTCACTTCAGAATGACAAAGGGAGGCTCAGGAGGCTCTGGGAACATAGGCAGCACAATGGGTCACAAGTGTGAATTTTCAGACATGTTAAGCACATGTGAAATGGTGATTTTCTGCAGCTAATAACTCAGCCAAATCCAGACAAATTTTCATAGAGACTGCAAATGATACTACTGTGACCCAAGGGCTATCTTATGGTGGTTAAGTCCATAAATGGCTATTAGCCATGACGGGTAAGGAATGGTGTCCCTAGCCTCTGTTTGTCAGAGGATGGAGATGATGGCAGGAGAGAGATCACTTGATCATTACCTGTTAGGTTTACTCTCTCTGGGGCACCTGGCATTGGCCACTGCAGGATACTGGGCTAGATGGACCTTTGGTCTGACCTGGTACGGCCGTTCCTATGTTCTTATGTTATGTTCTAACATTGAAAGTAAATCTTGGTGACATTTTTTGACTGAAATTCTTTTAGGCAAAAAATGCAGCTTCAGTAACACTGAAACATTTCATGAATTTGCGTAGATTTTGTTTTTTGGGGTTTTTTTTGGCCAACAAGAAAAAAAATCTGAAAAAAACTGAACTATGTTCTTTCAACATTTTTAAATCAAAAGTTTTGATTATTCTATTCAAAATAACTTTTTGTTTTGAAATTTCCTTTAATTCTATTTAATTTAATTTTTTTTAAATGAATCAGTATGAAACATTCATTTATTGGTTGAACTAAATGTTTCATTCAAACCCAAATTATTATTATTTTTTAAATATTTTTTTAAAAATTGCTAGTGAACTCAAAAATCCATTTTTCACTTGGCTCTAGTTTTTCCTAATTCAGTAGCCTTAGGCCTAAAGCTGTTAAAAATTAATGGAATATTGGAGAAAACAAACAAACAATTTTTTCCCACTAAGTTTGTGCTTGAAAATGTCTGAGCTAATCAAACTTTAATTAAAAATTTGAAGACTCACTCACCAGTCATGGAAAATTCTATCCTGAAAGGGGGAAAGAAATGGCACTGTTACAAGAAACTGCAAACAGCATTTTCTTATAGAAAATTATAGGCAACCTTAATACTGGGAGTTACCACTGTGCCACTTTTATAGTGTAATGGGCTTCCCCTTCCCTCCCTAACTGCATTGCTGGTGTTTGTGTGTACGTGTGTGCTTTGAGAGACAGGCTGGGAGAATGGAAATTGAAACAAAGCATTCTTTCAGTGTGCAGAGCAGCCTGTACCAGCCCATTTTGCTAGGCTCTGGCTTCATTAACTTTTGTTGGATTTTAGACAATGTTGTCTTGCATGATTTCTTTGGCTTCCCATGATGTCATATTGGTATCAGGACTGTGGGATGGTGTCATAGGTTTATTCCCCACTTGGAACTTTAGCGTCCACAAGATGGGGACCTGCATGGGCTCCTCTAAACTAAATCCTAGTTTAGATCTGGTAATGCTGCCACCAGCTAGAAATTCCAGTGTCTAGCACACTCCCTGTTCCCCCAAAACTTTCCCAGGGAGCACCGATCCAAACTCCTTGGATCTTAACGCAAAGGGAAATAGCCCATTCCCCCACCTCTCCCTCCTTTAGCCGTTGGGAGAGATCACCTTGATTCAAAGTCCTTGAATCAAAACAAAGAGGGATTCCTCCTCTTCCCCTGAGGTTCCAAACAAGGGAAGAAATCAATCAGGTTCTTAAAAGGAAAGATTTTATTAAAAGAAAGAGAGAAAGTAACACTATCTCTGTAACACCATGATGAAAAATATTACAGGGTCTAGCTTATAAACCTAGAGGGACTCCCCCCCCCACTTTCTCAGAATAATCAAAAGTAACAGCATACAGAAATAAAGCTATTCCTCCAGCAAACACACATTTGCAAATACAGAAATTAATCACAAAACTAATCCGCCTTGCTCATACTCACTATACTGAATAGAAGGAAGTATTTCAGGAAGCTTGGAGACCCTGGATGTACATCTGGCCTCTCTTAATCCCAAGAGAGAACAACCCCCAAAACAAAGAACACAAACAAAGACTTCCCTCCACAGAGATTTGAAATTATCTTGTCCCTTGATTGGTCCTCTGGTCAGGTGTCCGTCAGGTTCACTGAGCTTGTTAACCCTTTACAGGTAAAAGAGACATTAACCCTTAAGTATCAGAGGGGTAGCCATGTTAGTCTGGTTCTGTAGAAGCAGCAAAGAGTCCTGTGGCACCTTATAGACTAACAGATGTTTTGCAGCATGAGCTTTCGTGGGTGAATACCCACTTCTTCGGATGCAAGCACTGCTTGCATCCGAAGAAGTGGGTATTCACCCATGAAAGCTCATGCTGCAAAACATCTGTTAGTCTATAAGGTGCCACTGGACTCTTTGCTGCTTCTATTAACCCTTAACTATCTGTTTATGACAGATGGTGGTGAAACAAACACACCCTGACAAATAAAAGCAGGTCATACCAAGCCACTGGCACAGGTATGACAAGGAGGAGCCAAGATGGAGCAGGCTGGGCCACAGGTGGCTGTGAACCAATGGAGATGAGGCAGAGATGGATGGAGAAATTGCAGAGCTCTCCCACCAACTGAGAGGGCCAGGGAACCCAGGGAAGAACTGGAAGAGGGATACTGCCTGCTTCAGAGCCAGATAGGACAGTGGGAAACACCAGGGGCAGAAAGCACACAAATTTGATGGCCAAATGAACTGGGAGGCATACCTGATGCAATTTAAACTCACAGGTAAGCTGGACTGCTCGTCAGAGTAGGACAAAATGATTTATTTGGCCACAGACCTGAGTGGAGAAGCCCTGACAGTTCTTAGGTCTGTAGGCATGGAGGAGGAATGTGGCAATTCTCAGGCGCCACATGAGTCCTTTGCTGTCAGGTTTGGGGTGGAGAAGCAGACGGATATGGCCATATCCAAGTTTGGTTATGATGGAGAGACACAGCGGAGAAGCGCCCAAGTGTTCCTGGGGGTTTGCAGCAGTGGGTGTGAGTGGCTTATTTATAGCTTCTGGGGAAATGTTTGAGGAAAGGGTGCTGCAGCAGTTTGTCAGTGGGCTAAATAATTCCAATATGTAGGGGCAGGTGAACCTGAGGGGACCCAAATCCCTGAAGGAGCCTTGCTAGAAGCCCTGAAAATAGAGACAATTTACTGAGTGGAAAAACCAGGGCAGTTGGTTAGTTCACTATAAAAGTTTGCCCAGCATCAAACAGAAACTCTGAGGCAGAGATAGAATTCAGTTATCCAGGGCAGCAATCAGCTCCTTTATTTTCCTGCAGCCCCCTGCCTCATTCATTACACATCCTCCAACTTCTGCAACAAGTGAAGTAGAGGGCATATAGGCAACAGCCTTCTTCACTGCACAACCCTGATTCATAGCCAGAGCATGGTCCATCCTGTTCACTGAATGAGGGAAGGGTTCTGTGGAAAAAAATAGTATGAGATCATGTAACTAAAGATGGTATCACAATGCATACAGAGAGAGGGCTGAGTTAAGGTTGTATGGGCAACCTTAATGCAGGCATTTATCAACTTTTGAGTGTTTGGCTTTGGAACCTTAACATTCTTAATATATTTTCAGTGTCTGAGATTTATGAAAGCCTCTGACCTCTCAATTGAATTGCTTAGATAAACATTCTAGTTATGAATTTAATAATGAGTATTGATTTTTCTCTTTCAGAAAAAAAAGAAAGATGCCACTAAGTAAGTACAAATTAATTTCCAAATATTTCCACTAACTTTTATTTTCTATATTATTAGGACCTTGATTGATTCTCCCTCCCCCCCTGACTGTTTTAGCTATAAAAGTGGTATGTGGAACCCAGTTTGGTATGTGGAATCTAGTTAGAGAAGAAAGGTTAACTCTCAGGCTTAATTTCTCTTTCTGCATGGCTTGAGGACTGGATTGATATCAGAAAATTGTGGTAAATTATGATTTGACACATAATTGTAATGGAAAAATAACACAATAAATTTCTATATTTTATTTTTATTAGGCTTTATGGGATTAAAAAAAATTTGTTGCTAAAAGTATATGCACTGTGCTAAGACAGTATCCAAGAAGACCATTTGGTACAGGACTTCCTTGGCATATTAGACAGGTCCTTACAATTCCTTTGTCTACAGTTAACTCTGGGGAAGCATGCCCAGAATATTTCAGACATTGGGTTGTGTCTGGTGTATGGTATTTGGTGATTGAGTCAGACATTTAGATGCAAAGTGATTGTGCTTATCTTGTCTAATACAGAACAAAGCCAAGCACTCCATGTCTAATCAGATATATGGAACCATGCACATGAAGATAGGGCAAGCACAAATACTTTGCAACAAATATCTGGTTCAGTCACCAAATTCTGTAGACCACACACATCCCAATATCTGAAATATTCCAGGCATGTTTCCCCTGGGTTAGCTGTAGGCAAAGGAATTGTAAGGGCCTATGCAATGTGCCAAGGGTGTATATATATTTCCCTTCATCAAAGAGTGTCCAGACAGGGAAGAGATGGCACTAAAGGACTTGCACATGTAAGTGTGCAAGGGAAGCTGTGCCTTGGAGGAGGTTGCCACTTATCCTGGTTGCCTCATGTATTTTTCTTATAGCAGGATTCCTTATCAGCCTAGGTGAGAGTGTGGGAGATTATCACATGGGGACGTCATCAGAAAACCATGGAATTTGGGGAAAGGGCCCAAATGGGTGAATTGTAATCCCAAGTGCTGCTGCTCTCATGCTGTCAGAAGTAAAAAGCAGAGTCCATTGTCAAATCAGCAATGGACATGACCATTGATATGAAAACTGGGAGTAAGGGGGCAGTTTGTAGGAGGCATGGGGAGGCAGAGGATGAATTCTTTGGGAGAAGGAAGATAGTCAAATGGCTGAGGAGGGCAGAAGATCAGTTTATGGTTTGAAATGGGGGAAGCAAAGGACAATTCGAGTAATGTTGGCTGGAACAGCAAATTGGTAATATGGAGCTAGAGGCAAAAGATCAGCTGGATCAGAGAAGCTATGGGAATAGAGGATGCATCTCTGGGGTTGCATAGGATCAGTTAGTAACTGGGAATCACAGGAAGCATTGTATATTTGTGTGTGTGCCTGAAGACTGCACTAGAAGGTGGGTTGGAGGGGTAGGGAAGGCTGAGAACGAATTGATGAGCAAAATAAATTACTGAGGTCTGGGGTTGCAATTGATCACTTAAGTGACTGGGAATGGCTTGAGATCAGAGAATGAATTGTGTCTCTGTGTGCCTAGAGGTGTTCCGGTGGAAAATGGATTGTAAATTTGTGGAGGATTGAAAGGCGGTAGAAGAAGAGTTAGAGAGTGGACTGCGATCTGACAACATATAAAAGAAGTTCATAGGAAGCTGAGAGATTGGGAGCATTGAACTGGATGAAAGTGGGGCAGAATATGAGTTTGAAGTGTGATGCAGTGACTAAGAAAGTGAATGTGATCCTTAGCTCTAGTATATGTAAAATATTACGCAGAAGTAGTAATGTGTTGTATCACTGTATATGAGACTAGTAGTGAGGCTATTAATGGAATATGGTGTCCATTTCAGGGGTCCATACTTCAACAAGATGTTAAAAAAAACAGAACAAGATTCAGAAAAGTGCTGGAAGATTGATTTCAGGAGTTGAAACCATGTCTAAAAGTGATGCTCAATCTTTCACTAACTAGGAGACAATGCAGGCAGAAGCCGAGCAGCAGAGTGGGGGCTATCCAGTTTATTGCACTGACTGTTGCATGTATGATTACCTGCCCTGTGGGTGGGTGGCGTATATGTGCGGTCGGTGCAAGGAGCTCCTGGCCCTCAGAGACCATGTACGGACTTTGGAGGCCAGGGTGGCGGAACTGGAGGAGCTGAGAGAGGCAGAGAGGTATGTTGATGAGGCTTTCCGGGACACTGTAGAATTGTCCCACCTCCGCTTAGACAGCTCCTGTGCTGTTGAGGAGGAAGAAGGGCCCAGGGAAGTAGAGCAGTCAATGGGAGCAGAGGGAAACCTTCCCGTAGTTGGGACCCTCCTTCCAGATGGTGCTGGGGTTGCCTCTCGCACTGAGGTTGCCTCTCCGGGGGAGGGAACTCCAGTTTCTAGGAAAAGGCAGGTGTTAGTAATGGGAGATTCGATTATTAGAAATGTAGATAGCTGGGTCTGTGATGACTGGGAGAACCGTACGGTGACTTGCCTGCCTGGTGCGAAGGTTGCGGATCTCTCGAGGCATCTAGATAGACTTATGTGTAGTGCTGGGGAGGAGCCGGTGGTCGTGGTACATGTAGGTACCAATGACATAGGGAAGGGTAGGAGAGATGTCCTGGAAGCCAAATTTAGTCTGCTAGGGAAGAGACTGAAATCCAGGACCTCTATGGTGGCATTTTCAGAAATGCTCCCAGTTCCACGTGCAGGGCCAGGTAGGCAGGCAGAGCTTCAGAGTCTCAATGCGTGGGTGAGACGATGGTGTAGAGAGGAGGGGTTCACGTTCATTAGGAACTGGGGAAACTTCTGGGATGGGAGGAGCCTATACAGGAGAGATGGGCTCCACCTAAACCAAGGTGGAACCAGACTGCTGGCGCTAAACATTAAAAAGGTTGTAGAGCAGTTTTTAAACTAGGAGATGGGGGAAAGCCGACTGCTGCAGAGGAGCGTGTGGATCGGACACAGATTTCTCTTAGGGGAGAGTCTGATGATAGAGAATCTCCAGGTTATAGTCAGGAGCAGAGGAATGAGAAGTATAATGTAAGGGCCGGATCAGATGATAAACAGTCACATAAAAAAGAATATGGCACATCAGAAAAAGGCAGGCTAATAAACAGGGACAAGTTTTTAAAGTGCTTGTACACAAATGCCAGAAGTCTAAATAATAAGATGGGTGAACTAGAGTGCCTTGTGATAAAGGAGGATATAGATATAATAGGCATCACAGAAACGTGGTGGACTGAGAGCAATCAATGGGACACAATCATTCCGGGGTACAAAATATATCAGAAGGACAGAACAGGCCGTGCAGGGGGAGGAGTGGCACTATATGTTAAAGAAAGTGTAGATTCAAATGAAGTAAAAATCTTAAGCGAATCCACAGGTTCCATAGAGTCTCTATGGATAGAAATTTCATGCTCTAGTAAAAATATAACAGTAGGGATCTATTATCAACCACCTGACCAGGACAGTAATAGTGATGATGAAATGCTAAGGGAAATTAGAGAGGCTATCAAAATTAAGAACCCAATAATAGTGGGGGATTTCAATTATCCCCATATTGACTGGGAACATTTCATTTCAGGATGAAATGCAGAGATAAAATTTCTCGATACTTTAAATGACTGCTTCATGGAGCAGCTGCTACGGAAACCCACAAGGGGAGAGGCGACTCTAGATTTAATCCTGAGTGGAGCGCAGGAGCTGGTCCAAGAGGTAACTATAGCAGGACCGCTTGGAAATAGTGACCATAATACAATAGCATTCAACATCCCTGTGGTGGGAAGAACATCTCAACTGCCCAACACTGTGGCCTTTAATTTCAAAAGGGGGAACTATACAAAAATGAGGGGGTTAGTTAGACAGAAGTTAAAAGGTACAGTGACTAAAGTGAAATCCCTGCAAGTTGCGTGGGCCCTTTTTAAAAACACCATAATAGAGGCCCAACTTCAATGTATACCCCAAATTAAGAAAAACAGTAAAAGAACTAAAAAAGAGCCACCGTGGCTTAACAACCATGTAAAAGAAGCAGTGAGAGATAAAAAGACTTCCTTTAAAAAGTGGAAGTCAAATCCTAGTGAGGCAAATAGAAAGGAGCACAAACATGGCCAACTTAAGTGCAAGAGTGTAATAAGAAAAGCCAAAGAGGAGTTTGAAAAACGGCTAGCCAAAAACTCCAAAGGTAATAACAAAATGTTTTTTAAGTACATCAGAAGCAGGAAGCCTGCTAAACAACCAGTGGGGCCCCTTGATGATCAAAATACAAAAGGAGCGCTTAAAGATGATAAAGTCATTGCGGAGAAACTAAATGGATTCTTTGCTTCAGTCTTCACGGCTGAGGATGTTAGGGAGATTCCCAAACCTGAGCTGGCTTTTGTAGGTGACAAATCTGAGGAACTGTCACAGATTGAAGTGTCACTAGAGGAGGTTTTGGAATTAATTGATAAACTCAACATTAACAAGTCACCGGGACCAGATGGCATTCACCCAAGAGTTCTGAAAGAACTCAAATGTGAAGTTGCGGAACCATTAACTAAGGTTTGTAACCTGTCCTTTAAATCGGCTTCGGTAGCCAGTGATTGGAAGTTAGCTCATGTAACGCCAATATTTAAAAAGGGCTCTAGGGGTGATCCCGGCAATTACAGACCGGTAAGTCTAACGTCGGTACTGGGCAAATTAGTTGAAACAATAGTAAAGAATAAAATTGTCAGACACATAGAAAAACATAAACTCTTGAGCAATAGTCAACATGGTTTCTGTAAAGGGAAATCATGTCTTACTAATCTATTAGAGTTCTTTGAAGGGGTCAACAAACATGTGGACAAGGGGGATCCGGTGGACATAGTGTACTTAGATTTCCAGAAAGCCTTTGACAAGGTCCCTCACCAAAGGCTCTTACGTAAATTAAGCTGTCATGGGATAAAAGGAAAGGTCCTTTCATGGATTGAGAACTGGTTAAAGGACAGGGAACAAAGGGTAGGAATTAATGGTAAATTCTCAGAATGGAGAGGGGTAACTAGTGGTGTTCCCCAAGGGTCAGTCCTAGGACCAATCCTATTCAATTTATTCATAAATGATCTGGAGAAAGGGGTAAACAGTGAGGTGGCAAAGTTTGTAGATGATACTAAACTACTCAAGATAGTTAAGACCAAAGCAGATTGTGAAGAACTTCAAAAAGATCTCACAAAACTAAGTGATTGGGCAACAAAATGGCAAATGAAATTTAATGTGGATAAATGTAAAGTAATGCACATTGGAAAAAATAACCCCAACTATACAAACAACATGATGGGGGCTAATTTAGTTACAACGAATCAGGAAAAAGATCTTGGAGTTATCGTGGATAGTTCTCTAAAGATGTCCACGCAGTGTGCAGAGGCGGTCAAAAAAGCAAACAGGATGTTAGGAATCATTAAAAAGGGGATAGAGAATAAGACTGAGAATATATTATTGCCCTTATATAAATCCATGGTACGCCCACATCTCGAATACTGTGTACAGATGTGGTCTCCTCACCTCAAAAAAGATATTCTAGCACTAGAAAAGGTTCAGAAAAGGGCAACTAAAATGATTAGGGGTTTGGAGAGGGTCCCATACGAGGAAAGATTAAAGAGGCTAGGACTCTTCAGTTTGGAAAAGAGAAGACTAAGGGGGGACATGATAGAGGTATATAAAATCATGAGTGATGTTGAGAAAGTGGATAAGGAAAAGTTATTTACTTATTCCCATAATACAAGAACTAGGGGTCACCAAATGAAATTAATAGGCAGCAGGTTTAAAACAAATAAAAGGAAGTTCTTCTTCACGCAGCGCACAGTCAACTTGTGGAACTCCTTACCTGAGGAAGTTGTGAAGGCTAGGACTATAACAATGTTTAAAAGGGGACTGGATAAATTCATGGTGGCTAAGTCCATAAACGGCTATTAGCCAGGATGGGTAAGAATGGTGTCCCTAGCCTCTGTTCGTCAGAGGATGGAGATGGATGGCAGGAGAGAGATCACTTGATCATTACCTGTTAGGTTCACTCCCTCAGGGGCACCTGGCATTGGCCACTGTCGGTGGACAGATACTGGGCTAGATGGACCTTTGGTCTGACCCGGTACGGCCTTTCTTATGTTCTTATGTTCTTTTTATCTTAACAAAAGCATCTAAAGATGCATCTAAAGACCTCATCATGGTCTGTATGTACCGAATTTGCATATGGGTACCAATCCAATCAAAGTGCTCAGAGGCTGCCTACATATAGGCAAAACAGCCATAGTAGCAGGGGGTAGCTAGAGCACTTGCCCAGGATTTGGTCAATCACTAGTTCAATCCCCCTCCAGCCTGAAAGTAGAGAAGGGAATTGAACAGGAATTTGCCACCTTTCAGATGAGTGCCCTAACCACTGGGCTACAGGTTATAAGGGAGTAAACTATTCTGGATACTTAGGGCTTGTCTTCAATACAGCGTTAAAAAGAGACAGAAGCAATGTCAGCAGTAGAGTGTCTCTTGTCAACATAGTATACTGTGGACACAGCTGCAAAGCAATCTAAGGTACATCTACTTAAGTTACGCTATTTACATTACTTAAGTAGTGTACCTTACATTGACTTACAGTATAAACCTGGCCTTAGGAAGGAGATAAGAGCCATAGCACTTTAGGGTACATCTATACTGCATACTAAGCCCTGAATCTGACTCAGGTTCGAGCTTAAGCCCCCTTCTGTTCACATACAAATCAGTCTGACTCAGAACCTGAGACATAGGATGTCATAAACAGATAGTTAAGGGTCAATGCCTCTTTACCTGTAAAGGGTTAAGAAGTTCACCTAGCCTAGCTGACACCTGACCAGAGGAACCAATGGGGGAACAAGATGTTTAAAAAGGAAGAAGGGAAGTTTCTTTTGTTTAGAGTTTCAGTTTCAGCAGGAGTGAAAAAGATCAAGGAACCAGCCTCTAATCAGAGTAGTAAATTTTAGAAAGGAATAAATAGATTTATGTTTATTTTCTTTGTAACTTGTCTTGGTATCATTAAGGGAATTATCAAAATTGGGTGTTTGGGTATTTTTTGTGTAACTAAATTTGTGCCCAGGGAAACATCCTCTGTGTTTTGAATCTATTGTCTGTGAGAGTAGCTGGTATGCTAATCTCTCCCAGAGGGTTTTCTTTTACCTTTCTTTTCTTTAATTAAAAGCCTTTTTCTTAATACCTGATTGATTTTTCCTTGTTTTTAGATCCAAGGGGGTTAGATCTGGATCCACCAGGAGTTGGTGGGAGAAAGGAGGGGGGATGGTTAATTTCTCCTTGTTTTAAGATCCAAGGGGTTTGGATCTGTGTTCACCAGGAAATTGGTGAAGTCTCTCAAGACTACCCAAGGAAAAAAAGGTAGTACTTGGGGGATGGTGGCAGCTATACCAGATCTAAGATGGTAATTAAGCTTAGAAGAGGCAGAGGATGAATTCTCTGGGAGAAGGAAGATAGTCAAATGGCTGAGGAGGGCAGAAGATCAGTTTATGATTTGAAACAGGGGAAGCAAAGAACAATTCGAGTAATGTTGGCTGGGACAACAAATTGGTAATATGGAGCTAGAGGCAAAAGATCAGCTGGATCAGAGAAGCTATGGGAATAGAAGATGCATCTCTGGGTTGCACAGGATCATTTAGTAACTGGGTGTTGTGTATTTGGTTGTCATCGGTTTTGTTACTATGGCAACTGAGTTAGACTATTAAGGGATAGCTCAGCCGGTTTCAACCGGCTGAGTGAGCTCTCTGTTTCTGTAAATAAAATGGAGGTTTTGGTTAGCTGTCTGCTCTCTGGCCTCAAGTGATTGCTTCCTACACCGGCTGCCCCAAGGATATAACACTGGAGACGAGGATGGGATCCTGGTGCTGCTCCAGTAACAGAAGGAAGTAGAAGTCAAGGTAAAGACCAAACAAAGAAAAAAAGCTGCTTGTTTGCACTGACTGTGAAAGTGAAACTAAAAATCATGGCTACTCTGACCAGGCCCCTGGAGCCTTTTGATGAGAATACAGAGCAGTGGCATGTGTATACTGAGCGTTTTGAGCTTTTTGGTATTGCACATGACATTACAGAAGCGAAGAAGGTGCCAATATTCTTAACTGTTGTAGGGGCTAAAACCTACTCTCTGCTACGCAGCTTACTACACCCTGTTAAGCCTGAGACTAAATCTTACAGTGACATTGTGGAAATCCTGGGGTCTCATTTCTCCCCAAAACCACTGGTAATTGCTGAAAGATATAGGTTCCACAAAAGAGACCAAAAGGAAGATGAAACAGTTGTACAATTTGTAGCCATTTTAAAAAAGCTAGCAGAACACTGTGAATTTAAAGAGATGTTAAATGATGCCCTGCGTGACAGGTTAGTGTGTGGCCTGTACAGTGAAGCTATACGGAAGCGCCTACTGACAGAGGCTCAGCTTACATAACAGAAGGCTGTTGATATTGCTGTCTCCATGGAACTGGCTACAAGGGAGGCACAATACATCGGTGCATCCCCTAGGGTGCAAAAAGTGTCACAAGAACTGACCCACAAAACGGTGCAGAGTCAAGAATGTTACCGCTGTGGTAAGCTGGGTCACCAGGCATCAGAATGCTGGTGTAAGGACGTGGTGTGTCGACACTGTGGCAAAAAGGGACACATTGAGTATGCCTGTTAACAAAAGAAAAAGAGGCCTGTGGTCTGGCCGACAAAAAGAGGAACCTTGCATACCCTAGAGCAGACCCAGGATGATCAAGGTGACACCTCCTCACAAGAGGAAGTGCCACTGCATGTTTTGTCTTTGGCAGCGGGCTCACATGAATACTGGGTAACCCCCTTATTGGAGGGCAAACCTATACGCATGGAACTAGACACCGGTGCAGCTGTCTTGCTGGTTCCTGAGACTGTGTATAAGGAAAAGCTACAGCATCTTCTGCTTAAGGCAACAAAAACTGTTCTGAAGACGTATACAGGTGAAGCTGTGCCCATGTTGGGCACTATTGATGTTAAGGTGGAGCTCAATGGACAGGCGGCTAAATTGCCACTGTTTGTGGTGAGAGGTGACTACCCAGCCTTAATGGGTAGGTCTTGGCTTGGGAAGATTCAGCTGAACTGGGCAGAAGTGCACCGGATGACTAAAGAAGAAACCAGTCTATCCCCTATACTAAGGAAACATGCTGCTGTTTTTGGAAATGATTTGGGAAGTATGAAGGGAATCACTGTGACATTGAACATTAAACCTGGCAGTCCACCAAAATATCTGAAAGCCCGAACTGTGCCATATGCCATCAGGCCAAAAGTTGAAGCAGACCTGGAGCGCCTGGTCACCAATGGAGTCCTAATACCAGTTACCCATAGCTCATGGGCCACTCCTATCGTTCCAATAGTGAAGAAAGATGGCTCTCTCCGGATTTGCAGTGATTTTAAAGTCACTGTCAACCCAGTGTTGTGTGCAGAGCAATACCCGCTTCCCCGCATCGATGACCTCTTTGCAGGCCTGGCTGGGGGACAAAAGTTCAGTAAGATTGATCTGAGTCAAGCATATTTACAGATGCATGTCGATGAAAAGTCCCAAGAGCTGTTGACTATTGTGACTCATAAGGGGCTTTATCGATACTGTCGCCTACCCTTCGGAATCACATCGACTCCTGCCCTGTTCCAGAGGGCTATGGACCAGATCTTGTGTGGCTTGTCAGGAGTTCAGTGCTATCTGGATGATATCCTGGTCACTGGAAGAAATGAAGAGGATCACTTAAAGAATTTAGAGGCTACCCTACAAAGACTGGAAGAGTATGGCCTACGAGTTCGCAAAGACAAGTGTGAATTCTTCAAGCCCTCTGTTGAATATTTGGGACACATCATCGATTCTTCAGGTCTTCATAAGGCCCCTGCAAAAGTTAAAGCTATTGTGGAGGCTCCCCCACCACGAAATGTAAGCCAGCTGCGCTCATTTCTAGGACTACTGAATTATTATGGAAAGTTCATCTCACAGTTAGCCACACTGCTAAAACCACTTCATGAGCTCCTTGGGCAGAACAAGGCCTGGAAGTGGACTGAAGCCTGTGATGTTGCATTTAACAAAGCTAAGGATGCATTGTTAAATTCTGAAGTTCTAACGCACTTTGATCCTTCCTTACCCCTGCAATTGGCCTGCGATGCTTCCCCTTATGGAGTGGGAGCGGTCGTGTCACACATTATGCCTTCGGGAGAAGAAAGACCTATTGCTTTTGCTTCACACACTCTAAGCAAAGCAGAAACTAACTACGCCCAAATCGAACGTGAGGCATTAGGAATTGTTTTTGGAATTAGGAAGTTTCATCAGTACCTGTTTGGGCGAAAGTTTACTCTTCTTACAGACCATCGACCTCTGACATCAATTTTTGGACCCTACACAGGCATTCCCCCATTAGCTGCTAGTCGTATGCAACGTTGGGCATTGATACTTTCTGCACACACCTATGAAATCAAATATCAGAAATCCACTCTGCACGGCAATGCAGATGGCCTCTCAAGGTTGCCTTTACCGGTCAAACATCAAGATAGTGCCCAAAAGGAAATCTTCTACTTTGAACAGGTAGAGAATACACCCATCACTGCTACTCAGATAAAGAAGGCAACCCGCGTTGACCCAGTATTATCCCAAGTTATGGACCTGGTGATGCATGGAAAATCTCGAGAAACCTCTCCGGTCTCACCCGACCTTGTTCCCTACATGTCCAGGCGGACGGAGTTATCGGTCCAATCTGGTTGTTTGTTGTGGGGGAGACGTGTCATTATTCCACCACCCCTGAGATCACAGATGTTAGAACAGCTACATTCCGGTCACTGTGGAATAGTGCGCATGAAGGAAATTGCACGAAGCTATTTTTGGTGGCCTAGATTGGACAGTGCTATTGAAGAGAAGGCAAAAACTTGTATGTCATGTCAGGGTGTAAGAAATGCACCCCAGTGGGCACCCCTACACCCATGGGACTGGCCTGAAAACCCGTGGCAACGTATTCACGTTGACTTTGCTGGCCCCCTTGAAGGAAGCATGTTCTTGGTGGCAGTAGATGCCCATTCTAAATGGCCAGAAGTCTCTATAATGTAGTCCACTACTGCAGAGAGTACTATCCAAAAACTACGAGGACTCTTTAGTCGTTTTGGTCTGCCAGAACAACTCGTGAGCGACAACGGACCGCAGTTTGTCTCTCAGGAGTTTCAAAATTTTTTGAAGGCAAATGGGATACACCACATCACGTTAGCACCATATCATCCGTCCACCAACGGATTAGCTGAAAGATTTGTGCAGACAATGAAAAACGCTTTGAAATCAGCAAAGGGACAACACTCCATTCAAAAGCATCTGGATACCTTCTTACTTTCCTATAGAAACACACCTCATGCTACGACCCAGGCTTCCCCAGCCTTTCTAATGATGGGATGACAGCTGCGCACTTGCTTTGATCTGCTGAAACCTTCTGAACCCAGACAAACTGTGCAACATCAGCAGCAATATCAAGTCATCAGACGGGCACCCAGAGCAAAAGACCGAACCTTTAGCCCAGGGCAGCCAGTTTTGGCTCGGAATTATACTTCCAGAGCTAAATGGGTCCCGGCCACAGTCATCACTCAAACAGGACCTGTTTCCTATACAATCCGGACTGCAGAGAATCTTACCTGGCGGCGACATGTAGATCAGCTGTTGCCAGGTCATGCCAGTCTTCAAGACCCATCTGCAGTTGAGGGGTCTGACTTCACCCCTCCTGGTGAGACACCGAATCATGAGTCACCTGTTCCTGACTGCTCTCCTCCATTACTGCCAGCAGCTGAGATACCCCTTTGCCCAGCACGAGCTGATACCACCTCCTCACCTATTCGTGCTGCGGACCCTGAGCCCCTAGTACTTTCGGGTGCAACAACACCAGAAGTTCGCCGTAATCCACCTAGAGACAGAAGGCCTCCTCATCGGCTGGATCTTTAGTTAGGGCGAACCCACGGTTATGGGGCAAAATAATCCCCAGGGTTTAGCTGGGAATGGAGGCAGTCTACCCTCCTTCTCTAGTTTAGTGTGTGTTTTATTTAGGGGATGTTCTGATTGGGGGGGAGGAATATGTTGTGTATTTGGTTGTCATGGGTTTTGTTACTATGGCAACTGAGTTAGACTATTAAGGGATAGCTCAGCTGATTTCAACCGGCTGAGTGAGCTCTCTGTATATCTGTAAATAAAATGGAGGTTTTAGTTAGCTGTCTGCTCTCTGGCCTCAAGTGATTGCTTCCTACACCGGCTGCCCCAAGGATATAACACTGGGAATCACAGGAAGCATTGTATATTTGTGTGTATACCTGAAGACTGCACTAGAAGATGGATTGGAGGGGTAGGGAAGGCTGAGAACGAATTGATGAGCAAGATAAATTACTGAGGTCTGGGGTTGCAACTGATCACTTAAGTGACTGGGAGTGGCTTGAGATCAGAGAATGAATTGTGTCTCTGTGAGTGCCTAGAGGTGTTCTGGTGGAAAATGGATTGCAAATTTGTGGAGGATTGAAAATGAACTGTTAGGGTAGGTTCAAGGAGGTAGAAGAAGAGTTATTGAGTGGACTGGAGATCTGACAACATATAAAAGAAGTTCATAGGAAGCTGAGAGATTGGGAGCATTGAACTGGATGAAAGTGGGGCAGAATATTGATTGACTAAGGACAAAGGATGGAAAAAGAATAAAAGTCAAACAATGGAGTAAAGGTCCTTTGGGATTAAGTGGAGTATATGATAGGACTGAGAAAGTGGCAGAAGTGGATGACAGAGATTAAATTATCCCATACTCAGCATTCTACCAGGGGGGAGGCAGCAAGACACGACACTGCTAAAAATAGCAGTATGGACATTGAGGCACTGCTTGGGAAAGTAGAGAGGAATGTAGTGTATATTCTTTGGGGGTTCAGACATGTGATGAAATCTTTTCATTATCTGAAAATTTTTAAACAAAAATTACTCGAACAATTCTCAACATTTTTCTGTTTTTTTTCTTTCAAAGTGTGCATTCTCCCCCCTCACCACCACTTTCTGATTGTTTCCCATCTTTTGCCAGTTAGAATACAGTTACAAATTGTGGGGTAATGTATTTTCTCTCACTTTGGCCATACAGGTTTTCTGTTTGTTTGTTTGTTTTGAAACTTTCTGCCCTTTTTCTAGTGGAAAAAGTTGTTTAAGGAAATGTTACTTGTCCGCAAAACCACAATTCCAGAATCACAAACACACACACACAAAGCTTTATTAGTTTTTAAAATATATAAATATATCCTGGTTAAGAAAGGAAGGAAAAACAACTATATAGATATATATCAAATGTAAAAGGGGAAGATGATAGCAATGATATAAAGTAGCAGTCAGGAAATTCAAATAACTAAAGCTAGTTTTCAGTGCAATGTGTGTGGACAGTAGAGTTAAGTATAATAAGAAAGATCTTTTAACATACCTGGAACAGAAGGATTTCTAATAATGATATAGGACAATTACTAGATCACAACGGAAGAATTGTTAATTACGATGCAGAAAAAGCAGAAGTGTTCAATGAATATTTTGTTTCTGTACTTGGAAAGAAGGTGGGTGATATATTCTCATCTTATAAGGAAAATTAAATGTGTTCTATGCCAACAGTATTTAGGGAGGATATTAAATAGTGTGACAGAGCTCTGACCTTGCTCCCGTGGGTCCTGCGCTTCTAGGCGGTTTATGCTTAGCCTCAGTGGCTCACTGTAACCCTCCACGTAGCCCTTCTCTTTCTAGGGCCAGGGTTACAGTCAACTGAGCTCTTTTCATCATAGGCTGCAAGGAGGTTGGTGAGAGAACTCCCACAGTCTCTGTTCAGCCTCCTGTCCTGACAGGGACCTGACTTCCCCTTCCAGGAGCTGTTCCTGTAGTGGTGGGTTGGGGGGAACCCAGGCCCACCCTCTACTCCAGGTTCCAGCCCAGGGACCCTAATGGTAGCAGTTGTTGGCAGCCAGCCTTTCACTGCCAGAGTTGCTACATTTCCCTGGGCCACTTCCCCACAGCTCTCCTGCTTCTCCCTTCTTCACCCTTACCTTAGGGCTCCTTTAACGATGGTTTGAGGGTGTCTTCAGTAACCAGCCCTTCAGCCACACTTCCTCTTCTCTGGCTCCCTGGCTCTCTTCTGCCTGACTGGAGTGAGCCCTTTTTATAGTATCAGCAGGGCCTTAATTAGAGTCAGGTGGTCACATTAGCTTAATGGCCTCACCTGACTCGTTACAGGTTAATTAGAGTCAGGTGTTCTCATTAGCCTGGAGCAGCCCCTGCTCTGGTCAGTCAGGGAACAGAAAATTGTTAATCCAGTGGCCAGTATATCTGCCTTCTGCTATTCTGCTGTACCCAACTGGCCTGGGTCTATCACAATACCTACTGCTAAAGGTAAATATTTTCAACTCTCCAGACCAGATAATGTTCACTCAGGAGTTTTCAAAGAATTGGCCAAGGAGCTCCTGAGCTATCTGTATTAATATTCTACTAATCTTGGGATACCGAGGAAGTTCCAGAACACAAGAGAAAACCTAATGCTCTTCCTATGTTTAAAAAGGGCAAATGAGATGACCCAGGGTACTATAGGCTGGGTAGTCTGACATCAGATATTGGATGCAATAAGTAAATAATTAACGGATAATTAATGCCATCCATCATGGTTTTATGGGAAATAGATCTTGTCAAGAAAATTGGATTTTTTAAAAGGAGATTACAAGTTTGGTTGATTAAGATACATGTGTGGACATAATATACCTAAATGTAAGGATTTGACTTAACCCCAAACAATATTCTGATCTAAAAAAATAGCACTAAGTAAAACCAATCCAGAACATCAGGAATCATTGTCCAGGGAGGTGTTCTGAGTGGACTCTCACAGTGATCTGTTCTCAGCCAAATGCTTCTCAATACCTTATCAATGACCCAGAAAAAATGCTGATACTATTCACAGGTGACACAAAAATTGATGGAGTGATAAATAATGATAAGAACAGATCTAGAAGATTACAAGATAAGATGGGCTTACTTGAACAATATACATTTGAATAGAGCTAAATGCGAGATCATACATCTGGAAACCAATGTCACACTTACAGGATGTGGGACTTCATTTTGGAAAGCAGTATCTCAGAAACACACTAGAGGTCATGTTGAAATGAAATGAACATGAGTTTGAAGTGTGATGCAGTGACTAAGAAAGTGAATGTGATCCTTAGCTCTAGTATATGTAAAATATTACGCAGAAGTAGTAATGTGTTGTATCACTGTATATGAGACTAGTAGTGAGGCTATTAATGGAATATGGTGTCCATTTCTGGGGTCCATACTTTAACAATATGTTAAAAAAAACAGAACAAGATTCAGAAAAGTGCTGGAAGAATGATTTCAGGAGTTGAAACCATGTCTGAAAGTGATGCTCAATCTTTTTATCTTAACAAAAGCATCTAAAGATGCATCTAAAGACCTCATCATGGTCTGTATGTACCGAATTTGCATGTGGGTCCCAATCCAGTCAAAGTGCTCAGAGGCTGCCTACATGTAGGCAAAACAGCCAAGGTAGAAGGAGGTGGCTAGAGTACTTACCCAGGATTTGGTCAATCACTAGTTCAGTCCCCCTCCAGCCTGAAAGTAGAGAAGGGACTTGAACAGGAATTTGCCACCTTTCAGATGAGTGCCCTAACCACTGGGCTACAGGTTATAAGGGAGTAAACTATTCTGGATACTTAGGGCTTGTCTTCAATACGGCGTTAAACAAGAGACAGAAGCAATGTCAGCAGTAGAGTGTGTGAAAGTAGAATGAATTATTGTAAAAATAAGAATGGATTAAAGAAATGTTGTATGTACCTTTAAGCAGAAATAAGAAATGTTGAAATACAGGTGCCAGGAAAAGAAACATTAGGCATAAACAATGGTGCTAATGGCGAAACATTAACAGAAGATGGGTAATAGTTAAGTAAGGAAATAAGATATGCATGCCTAGCCCAGGTAAACTTATCTGATTCTGCTTCCTTTGTTACCTTGTTAAGTTCTCACCCTTTTATCTGTATAAATAAGATAGTTTGTGTCTTGCATGGTGCTCACATTATCTGGGTGTTATTAGCAGAGCGCTGTGCTAATAAAACAGAGTGGTCTGACAAACTGTGAGTCCTGAGTCTAACTTTGACAATTTGGAGGTTCCACCGAGATGGCAACCGTCTTCACTAGGGCTGTGTGATTCCTGACTGTTTTTGTAGGACGACCGTGGCAGCCGGCACCTGGGCATTTGGCCCGAGCGGTCCTCCACCAGAACAGAAAGGTGCAAGACCACAGTGAAGTCTACGCCATTGAACCTGTTGGTTCCCACTCTGTTCTGGTAGGGATCCCGGGATCTGACATCAGGAATCTGGTCAGGTAATTATTTCTGTGTTTTGTCCAGACTGAGGACTGTTCTGTCTCTGTGTCTATCTGTCTTCCTGTGGAGTGTTTGAGTCTGGGTGCCATCTCCGTCCGGGGATCGGCCAACCAAGGAGTTCCTGTCCCTGCGGTCTGAGTGAGTGGAATCTGCACAATTGCAGCCGCACCACACTTTGGGTAAATCCCTGGGTGTGAAAGCAAGGGCAATTGAGGCAGTTGCCTGTGGGCTCCTTTTGTGTGTTGCACTGGGCATTGCTCTCACAAACCCGAATTTCCTTCTTGTGTGATTGGTGTGTGAAGTCCTCCTGTATGGGTAACCAGACGTCTAAGTCGGGACAGTTCCCTAAACGAACGCCGACTCATTTTATGTATTTAGGATGGGTCCAGACTCCTGTAAGAAGGGTCCGGACTCATGTAAATTTCTGGAAAAATGGTCTAGGCTAACTCAGGGGGATCCCAAAACTCAGTGGCCACTGTTAAAATCTTGGAACAAGACCGAGTGGACGTCTTAAAGGACAAACTCGGCCAACCTAAAACTAAATTGGCTAAAGAAGAGGTTAATTGTTTCATTCAGTGGTGGGAAGAGGCAAATCGTAGCTGGACAAAATCAAAAACTCGCCTCTCTCAAATATTCAAATAATAAGTTGAAAGCTTTATTAAAAGCCTCCTCTCCCACCACCAGACCGAGCGCTCCCCTTTACCCCGTTCTCAAAAACCCACCCTGGATCGATCCAACCCCCTTAATACTCCCATCTCATTGTAAAAAGGACAAAAAGCCCCTTGTTCTGTTCCCCTTTGTTGTCTGCCTCAAAAACTGATTCTTTAGTGTTCCACTAGCAATTCAGCAAGGGGGGGGGCTCCTCAACTAGCCCCCACCCTTCCTGGTCCCTTTCCTTGAACATTTATTTCAAAATTGTGAAGTGACCACAATATCACTCACAAAGGGTTCATTGAAAAAAAAAAAAAAGCAGGATCAGGCCCAGACAAGCAGGCAAGCAACAGATAAAGAAACTGTAAAACAGGTTGGAAGCCCTAAGGGCCTAATGTCAGGAGTAAGAAAAGCAGTAAGTGCAGGCATGAACCCCTGGAACAATACTTAAAATGGTGAAATCTGAGGTGATAAAGGTGTCATTTTGGGAGATAAACAAGTGATTTATGGAAAGAGAGTGAAAAGTTAACTCTACAAAGGCTAGAGAGAATTAAGCAGTTAAACTTTGTGAAAATGTTAAAAAGGACCATGTTAAAGAGAGAATTCTTGGTTTCTTTGCAGCCATTCTGAAGGGAAAATGGGCCCTTTTCCAAAAGAATGCCTGTAAATAATCCAAATATATATAGAGCTATGTAAAAAAAAAAAAAAAGTGTAAAGGAATGTTAAGAAAAAGAAAATGTGTATGTATCTATTTGTCTGTGAAAATATGTAAAGTTCTAAAAATCTAAACCAGCACATCTGGTTTGTAAAACTCCTGTTTTGTAGGTGTAAGATAAATTGGTTTTGTTTTTGTTTTTAATGCCACTAAAAATTCATTTGACTCTTAATTCAAAGTTGCAAAACTGACAGACCTTTTTGCAAGACACAGGTAATTAGTGTTGTTTGGCTTTAGGATTTAGCATTTAACCCTTAAGGGGTAACTTGATTCTTTATAAAATTTAAAATGTTTTTTTAAATAAAAACCAAGTCATGGCTGCAATAGGGCAGTCAAAATCAGGAGAATAGGGAGAGATTCTGGAGTCTTTTTTGTTTGGTTGGTTGTTGTTGTTTTTTTGTAACAATAGCAGATAAGAGCTGTAGTGAAAGAATAAAAAAAAATTTAACAGTGCCCCTCTGAAGCAACAGCAGAGATAAGGTGCACAAAACAAAAAGAAGCAATGTTAAAAATACTGAGCCTTAAAATGGCTCTGTGTAATCAGACTGTCACTTTTGATAAGGGTACATAAAAACTCTGTAAGAAAAAAAAAGAAACAGTTACATCATATGTAACAATTGATATGGCTAATGTTTTAAAAAAAAAAGTTGTAGTATAGAAGGAATGTGCTTTTTCCCTAGGACATGTGCAGTGTATATTGTAAAAAGGGGTAAAAGAAATACAAATGAAATATGCTACTGAATTAAAATCCTACTAGGGCTCCAAAAAGAGCCGCAATAGACTGTGTTTTCTTTTTCAGATCTCTGTGTGTTTTGTAAGCAGGAGTTGAAAGTGGAAAGAAATCAAAACTCTGGTGGAAGTTGATTGTGTCCCTTTTAAGACAGAGTCTCTGAGCTCTGCTGATGGCTTTGAATCCAAAAGCCAAGCCTGTGTTGAAGCAAATTACCTAACTGATAAAGGAAGGTGAAAACTGCCAGAACAAAAGAAATTGCCTAAATAAAAGACATGGTATAACAAGATACCTTTAAGAGATTTGATGCTAAATGTTATTGTTAATATTAAACATTGAAATAAATTTAATGTTAGTAAGTACCCCGGTAACAACGTATAGTGTGTATGATTTTTGGAAAAATCCTTGAAGGTAATATGGTAATGATGCTTCTCAGCTATTACCTGTGAATAAACTTAAAGCTTAACACAGCAGGAAAAACATTACAAACTTGGTCTGCTATATAAGAAGAAAAACTTGAGGTACACCACCTCATGAATTTAATAACTAAACAGTGAAATAATTTCCCCATAACCCTTAAAAAGTAAAAGCCATTAAAACCTGGCCTGCCTATATTAAAAAAAAACAAAAAACAAAAAAACCACAGGAAAATATGGAGGTAATTCCTCTGTTTTGCCAGCAAGGGTATTTGTAAAAGAAAGGAATATTTTAAGCAACAATCAATGCCACCCTGAAAGGGGTAGAAACATGTTATTTTTGTCTTTCAGAAAATCAGAAAAAGCTAATACCAGCTACAGAACAACCTATTACAAAAACAAATAAGTTAAAAAAACAAAAACAACATACTGCAATAGCTATGGAATGTACTAAAATGCAGATATTTAGAACATAAGATGTTTTGGGTAATATCAGAAAATATTAAGGTTTTAATACATCTGTTAAAGCAAAGAAAAAAATAATTGTTTAATACCTATCAATATAACTGGATGCAGTATGTCTCCAGTACGGTAAGACAAAATTTGTTAAGTGAAGAAATTGTTAAAATTGCACACCAACAGGCTCTGGAAGCAAAGAGATGGAAAGTTAGCCCACTCCACAGATTGCACCTGGGATCCTTCTGGCTACCTCAAACCTCAAGCCAGTGGGCTGGGGAGGAAGGGAAACTATTGGACACTAAAGGTTGTACCAAGTGAACTCCTCAAAAGTGGGTATGCTTATCCATGCCTGTCAGAGTCTACCCTCACTTGAAACTGGGCGGTTTCAAAGTGAGGACCCGCATGTCTTCCCCCCACCCCAAAATCCTAGGGTAGGTCTCCCCTTCGGCTGCCACCACCCGGTCAATTCCGTGGGCCGGGACACCCCTGTTTCCCCCCTTGGGAACACAGATCAATTCACAGAGGAGGAACCTCCCCCCTCTTCCCTCTCTCCAGCCTGCTCCGGAGACAGAATGCCTGGATTCAAACGCCTTGAATCTCTACACACAGGGAAGCAGTCCACTTCCCCCTCCCCTTCCCCTGAATTTCCCCAAGGGAAGGAATTAACCAAGTCCAAAGAAAAGAAAAGAATTTATTAAGAGAACAAAAAGAAAATACAGAATCTCTATGAGCCCAAGCTGGACACTCATAGGGTATAACCTTATCAATCTCTGGAGAGAATCCCCTCTCCCCCTTTTCTCAGTAAAAGCAATATCAGCAAACAGGAATAAAGCATTTCCTTTAGCAAACACACAATTGCGAATATAGAAATCAAATCATAAGACTAATTCGCCTTTCTAATTAATACTCACTATTAATTAGTAGAAACTACTCCAGGAGAACTTGGAGACATGACTGTCCTCTGTTAGATTCAAGAACAGTTCTCACACAAAGAACCACAGACAAAGGCTTCCCTCCACAGAGATTTGAAATTATCTCGTCTCTGATTGGTCCTTTGGTCAGGTGGTCACCAGGTACTGCATGTTAACCCTTTACAGGTAAAACAGACTTTAACCCTTAACTATCTGTTTATGACACGCCCCCCAAATCGCCAACAGTGGGAACTACTGGTGGTGATTTCCTTCTAGAACTGTAAAATAAACAGATAAACAAAACACATGCACTATTACATATACTACTAAGTATGTAAACAACAAGATATTTGACATTGAAGAACACTTTGTATGCATTTGACCGGACATACTTGGCAACGTCCTTGCCCATTCTCCCAGTGGAAGGACTTCCCCAACCTGTTTTTGGTTGTGTTCACCCCAGAATGACCACTGGGATGTCATGGCCCAAGCTTAAGAGCTTGTACCGGTACTTAGTTGGAACTACCAACTGTTTTTGAGGATTGTGGCCTTTCTGGTGTCCACCAGAAAGAATGTCCTTATATAAAAGTCCTTGTTTTACAACAAACTGGAATTGGGTAGAAGAGCTGAGAGGCGGTGGGTTGCTTCGTGCCGCCGCCCAAGCTTTCTTAAGGCTGTCATCGGCTTCCTGCTCTGTCTGGAACTGTTCCCTTGAGGCGGGAGACACCAGTTCCTTTGGGAGCGATGTAGGTGATGAGGTTGTTTCCATTGACTGTGGACCGCTCTTCGCTGGTGCACAAGGTGATATTTCAGGCTCTGGCTGAGCCTCTTGGGTAGAGTTGTCTGCTGCTTCTGCCAGTTTAGGCCCGTTGGCGCCCCCTGGCGGTGGAGTTGCAAGCGCTGGCGTCAGTGCTGGCGCTGGTCTTGCCGCTGGTTGCTTTTCCAGTTCCGGTCCTGGGACTGGATGTACTATGGCTGCTGTAGTTGTTGGCATGGGATCCGGTTCCACCACCTCTGTCTGGGTCTCTGGTAACACAGACGGGGTATTGGTGGATGGCTCAGGAACAGGGATGGGAGTGCCTGCTTGTTTGGCCTGGCCGCGGGTGACCACTCCCCCCCTCTTGGCCAGCTGCACATGGTTGGCCAAGTCTGCCCCCAGTAGCATGGGGATGGAATAATTGTAATAGACAGCAAAAGTCCTCTTTCCTGACCAGTCCTTGTACTGGTCTTCAGGGATGCTGTACCCATGGCAGGTCCTTTTAACCTTTTTGAAGAAGGCCTTAGTGTCCTCACCTGCCATGTAGGTGGGAAATTTCTTGGGATGGGGAACAGTGCCTTCTGGTGCTGGCCACACCCCTCTGCAGTCAGTGAATTTTATGTGTGGCTTGCTGGTGTTGCTTTTTGGTGCTGGCCACACCCCTGTGCAGTCAGTGAACTAGTTTCCCCAATTCCTAACCCTTTCTATTCCCGAGAGACTGAATAGAAAAGAAACAAAACCTTTTCATTTGCAAATGTGTAGTTGCTGTTTGCTGATATACTGAGAAGACCAAAAAAACTGGTTTGTCCTGTTTCTAGCACTTGCTAAGTACCTCACAGTGGGGGTCCTTTCTAACAAGCCTCCTAGAAAAACTTGCACCTCTTTCCTAGCTGTTTTTAAGCAGACAGAAAGAAAAAAAAAAAGGAGAAAAAAGAAAAGAAGAAGGAAAAAAATCCTTTTCTAACACAGCCTGTTAGAAACCTTATGCCTCAGCTAAACCCAGCTGAAAATCTGTTTCCAAAAAAACAATCTTCCTAATAAGCCCAGCTGACCGGCTGGTGCTACTTAGTACCTGCAGAAAAGTGTAGTAAATTCTCTCAGAGATTTGTATTCCCTGGCTCCAGAGGATTTGAAAAGACACAGGGAAAAAAAAATCTGGCTGGAGGGTTTTTGTCTCCCCCCCCCAAACCTGTTTTCCCTGTTGGATGGGAATGTACTTTGTCGAGCACTTCCCCCCACCTTAGGAATCCTGAGTGATACCTGATATCACAAAGGAAGGACACACCTCTAGGGAAGAGTTTTTCCTCAGCATAGCCAGCAGAGAAAAAAACTCCTCCTAACCCTGAAAACTGCTTGAAACTTGCCTTTTCCTCAAGCTGCCTGTCCAAGCAACAAGAACGAAAATATGCTTCCAACAAAGCCTGCTGGAAAACTAAATTGCCTCCAGCCAACCTGGCTGAAACTGTAAACTGCCTCTGCTCTGAGTTGCTGTACTCAGCAGCCCAGCTGAAAGGCTGCTGCTAACAATACCCCTGAGAAAAATCTGGTCTATTTCCTCAGGGATCTGTTCTCCTGTCTCCTGATCCTTTCAAAAGACACAGGGAGAAAAAAAAAACCTGGCTGGAGGGTTTCTGTCTCCCCCCCCCCCCAAACCTGTTTTTCCTGTTGGATGGGTCTACCCTCACTTGAAACTGGGCGGTTTCAAAGTGAGGACCCGCATGTCTTCCCCCCACCCCAAAATCCTAGGGTAGGTCTCCCCTTCGGCTGCCACCACCCGGTCAATTCCGTGGGCCGGGACACCCCTGTTTCCCCCCTTGGGAACACAGATCAATTCACAGAGGAGGAACCTCCCCCCTCTTCCCTCTCTCCAGCCTGCTCCGGAGACAGAATGCCTGGATTCAAACGCCTTGAATCTCTACACACAGGGAAGCAGTCCACTTCCCCCTCCCCTTCCCCTGAATTTCCCCAAGGGAAGGAATTAACCAAGTCCAAAGAAAAGAAAAGAATTTATTAAGAGAACAAAAAGAAAATACAGAATCTCTATGAGCCCAAGCTGGACACTCATAGGGAATAACCTTATCAATCTCTGGAGAGAATCCCCTCTCCCCCTTTCTCAGTAAAAAGCAATATCAGCAAACAGGAATAAAGCATTTCCTTTAGCAAACACACAATTGCGAATATAGAAATCAAATCATAAGACTAATTCGCCTTTCTAATTAATACTCACTATTAATTAGTAGAAACTACTCCAGGAGAACTTGGAGACATGACTGTCCTCTGTTAGATTCAAAAACAGTTCTCACACAAAGAACCCAGACAAAGGCTTCCCTCCACAGAGATTTGAAATTATCTCGTCTCTGATTGGTCCTTTGGTCAGGTGGTCACCAGGTACTGCATGTTAACCCTTTACAGGTAAAACAGACTTTAACCCTTAACTATCTGTTTATGACAATGCCTGTTGCTCCAAAGCCCTGTAGTAAAGACATCTCACTAGGATCCTGTATGTGGAATAAATTTAATAATTAGACCAAAGTATTGTATAACGGGCAATGTGTGTGTTAATTCTTGGAAAGAAGTGTTTTAAAAGGATAAAAGTGTTAACAACCCACCAGTAGACAAATGTACATGTAATGTAAGTACTGTGTTTACCAATAATCACATTTACTATTTGCCACAACCAAAAAGTCTCAGCTTACTGTAAGCACTCATTTAGCTGAGTTCTCTATCAGTCTTGGCATTAAATGGCAAACAGTTACCAATTATCTGTTTAAAAAGGTAAAAAAAGGTAACATAGTTCCTAAAAACAAACAAAACAATGTGGGAAACAGAACCATTCATATTATCTGGATGGACTCCCACAACTACTGGCATACTAATGTTACTACCCCTAATTGTTTTTGGTTTTAAATTGCATGTGTTTAACTGAAATGTTTAAAATATGCTGGTGAATAAAACAAATGTATGCAAAGCTAGAGCCTCAGGCCCAAATCACCTCCCAGTATTTTTACTACATAAGAAGTGACACTGGCGATTGATAATCTTAGTGTCAAAAGGGGGATATGTAGGAGCTGGACTTTATAATGTATAATTTGATTTCATCCTACCAGCTACCCTTTTTGAATAGCAGAAAGAAATGACCCTCTGGGACTATAAGATTCTGTTTTCCCATATGCATTACAAATTGGGCCCTCTCTAACTCTTTGTTTTAAGATTTAGGTAGTAAGAGACAGGATTCTCTATTGTGTCTATGTTAAGTAAATTAGAGAAACATTGAAGGCCTGGGTCTCAATGTAAATTGTCTTGGTTAATTGTAAAACTTAGCAAGGTTTAATTTGCAATGCCTTTTTGCTCAATATAAAATACTACTGTTTGTATTCTCAATCTGTTTGTGTGAATGAGGAATGAATGCATCAGGAAAAGATAAGGTGTGAAGGCCATTGTTATAGCCAGAGTCAAGGAAAGAAGCAAAAAGACTTAAAGAGTATCAAGGAATCATCAGGCACTGCTTACTACCCAGATGGCTGTTAAACTGTCTGGCATCCGTAGCATGAATACATGCTTTGCCGTGTAAGAATGCACCACCCTCAGCGAACCAATCATCACCTCAGGACCACGCAGAGTCAATTTTGACTCCAGAAGATGACGTAGAGGAACAGCCTGCAATACCTTACAATCTACGTTCTCGTAAGGGTTGCCAGAAGCAGACAACTACCTAAAGCAAGGCCCAAGAAAAAGCAGTAGTGAGCCTAGCGCCTGCTGCCTGGTGGACATAAAACTGTGACTACAGTTCCCTCAGTTGAGGTTGTCAGAACCAGAAGGGCCCTGCCTCCAACATGTGGTGCCTGTTCCTCGGCTGTTGGTGTCTGAAGGTCTGGGGAGTCCACAATGACAATTCTTTTATCCAGCAGCAAGTGTGTATAGCTCAGACCCTTAATATTTCTAAATGCTGGGTCTGCAGCCACATCCCAGCCCACTCTCAAACTGATGTTCCTGTCCTGGCTATCCCACTCAATTCCCCAGACCTCACTGGAGGACCTTGTCCGTTTAACACAATATGGAACAGTAATGACACCTGGGAAGAGACTATTGGCAGTTCCTTTAGCCCACTTGGGGGAGTAATACACCAGGCAAAAAAAAAAAAAGGCTCCTGAGGTTAAAAGAAGTAGTTAAAATAATGGCAAATAAAACTGGAGAAAGTTTGAGCCCTGGCCAAAGAAACAGGGGCAATCCGACAGGTGGCCTCCAAAACCGTCAGGCATTGTACATAGTGCTGGCGGCCAAAGGAGGGACCTGTGCTCTCATTGGAAAACAATGCTGACGATACCAATGAGGTAATAGATCATGCTAGCCACTTAGAACAAATCACATATCTTCCCCATGAAGAGCCAAGTTTTTTATGGAAGTGGCTAAGTATTCTCTGGCATAGGAAACTGGGTTGTTTCAGGGAGCCCTGACTATCCTGTTTGGAATCCTAATAATTTTTGTATGTTTTCAGTTAGTCTCCTGTTGTACCCAAAATTGTGTAAGGCATGCCACTCAGGTGACTGCCCCAGAACAGAGTGCTAATATGATGATTTTGAATATTGCTGATGAACAAAGAGATAAAGCGGTTAATATGTGGAACCCCGTAAAATTTTGGTCATGGCATGAGCTTGACCAAAAGGAGGGATTGTGAAAGTAGAATGAATTATTGTAAAAATAAGAATGGATTAAAGAAATGTTGTATGTACCTTTAAGCAGAAATAAGAAATGTTGAAATACAGGTGCCAGGAAAAGAAACATTAGGCATAAACAATGATGCTAATGGCGAAACATTAACAGAAGATGGGTAATAGTTAAGTAAGGAAATAAGATATGCATGCCTAGCCCAGGTAAACTTATCTGATTCTGCTTCCTTTGTTACCTTGTTAAGTTCTCACCCTTTTATCTGTATAAATAAGATAGTTTGTGTCTTGCATGGTGCTCACATTATCTGGGTGTTATTAGCAGAGCGCTGTGCTAATAAAACAGAGTGGTCTGACAAACTGTGAGTCCTGAGTCTAACTTTGACAAGTGTCTCCTGTCAACATAGTGTACTGTGGACACAGCTGCAAAGCAATCTAAGGTACATCTACTTAAGTTACGTTATTTACATTACTTAAGTAGTGTACCTTACATTGACTTACAGAATTGTTGTGTATTTGGTTGTCATGGGTTTTGTTACTATGGCAACTGAGTTAGACTATTAAGGGATAGCTCAGCCGGTTTCAACCGGCTGAGTGAGCTCTCTGTATATCTGTAAATAAAATGGAGGTTTTGGTTAGCTGCCTGCTCTCTGGCCTCAAGTGATTGTTTCCTACACCAGCTGCCCCAAGGATAGAATACTGGCGACGAGGGTGAGACTCCGGTGCTGCTCCAGTAACAGAAGGAAGTAGAAGTTAAGGTAAAGAACAAACAAACAAAAAAAGCTGTTTGTTTGCACTGACTGTGAAAGTGAAACTAAAAATCATGGCTACTCTGACCAGGCCCCTGGAGCCTTCTGATGAGAATACAGAGCAGTGGCATGTGTATACTGAGTGTTTTGAGCTTTTTGGTATTGCAAATGACATTATAGAAGCGAAGAAGGTGCCAATATTCTTAACTGTTGTAGGGGCTAAAACCTACTCTCTGCTACGCAGCTTACTACACCCTGTTAAGCCTGAGACTAAATCTTACAGTGACATTGTGGAAATCCTGGGGTCTCATTTCTCCCCAAAACCACTGGTAATTGCTGAAAGATATAGGTTCCACAAAAGAGACCAAAAGGAAGATGAAACAGTTGTACAATTTGTAGCCATTTTAAAAAAGCTAGCAGAACACTGTGAATTTAAAGAGATGTTAAATGATGCCCTGCGTGACAGGTTAGTGTGTGGCCTCTGCAGTGAAGCTATACGGAAGCGCCTACTGACAGAGGCTCAGCTTACATTACAGAAGGCTGTTGATATTGCTGTCTCCATGGAACTGGCTACAAGGGAGGCACAATACATCGGTGCATCCCCTAGGGTGCAAAAAGTGTCACAAGAACCGACCCACAAAACGGTGCAGAGTCAAGAATGTTACCGCTGTGGTAAGCTGGGTCACCAGGCATCAGAATGCTGGTGTAAGGACCTGGTGTGTCGACACTGTGGCAAAAAGGGACACATTGAGTATGCCTGTAAACAAAAGAAAAAGAGGCCTGTGGTCTGGCTGACAAAAAGAGGAACCTTGCATACCCTAGAGCAGACTCAGGATGATCAAGGTGACACCTCCTCACAAGAGGAAGTGCCACTGCATGTTTTGTCTTTGGCAGCGGGCTCACATGAATACTGGGTAACCCCCTTATTGGAGGGCAAACCTATACGCATGGAACTAGACACCGGTGCAGCTGTCTTGCTGGTTCCTGAGACTGTGTATAAGGAAAAGCTACAGCATCTTCCGCTTAAGGCAACAAAAACTGTTCTGAAGACGTATACAGGTGAAGCTGTGCCCATGTTGGGCACTATTGATGTTAAGGTGGAGCTCAATGGACAGGCAGCTAAATTGCCACTGTTTGTGGTGAGAGGTGACTACCCAGCCTTAATGGGTAGGTCTTGGCTTGGGAAGATTCAGCTGAACTGGGCAGAAGTGCACGAGATGACTAAAGAAGAAACCAGTCTAACCCCTATACTAAGGAAACATGCTGCTGTTTTTGGAGATGATTTGGGAAGTACGAAGGGAATCACTGTGACATTGAACATTAAACCTGGCAGTCCACCAAAATATCTGAAAGCCCGAACTGTGCCATATGCCATCAGGCCAAAAGTTGAAGCAGACCTGGAGCGCCTGGTCACCAATGGAGTCCTAATACCAGTTACCCATAGCTCATGGGCCACTCCTATCGTTCCAATAGTGAAGAAAGATGGCTCTCTCCGGATTTGCGGTGATTTTAAAGTCACTGTCAACCCAGTGTTGTGTGCAGAGCAATGCCTGCTTCCCCTCATCGATGACCTCTTCGCAGGCCTGGCTGGGGGACAAAAGTTCAGTAAGATTGATCTGAGTCAAGCATATTTACAGATGCACGTCGATGAAAAGTCCCAAGAGCTGTTGACTATTGTGACTCATAAGGGGCTTTATCGATACTGTCGCCTACCCTTCGGAATCACATCGGCTCCTGCCCTGTTCCAGAGGGCTATGGACCAGATCTTGTGTGGCTTGTCAGGAGTTCAGTGCTATCTGGATGATATCCTGGTCACTGGAAGAAATGAAGAGGATCACTTAAAGAATTTAGAGGCTACCCTACAAAGACTGGAAGAGTATGGCCTACGAGTTCGCAAAGACAAGTGTGAATTCTTCAAGCCCTCTGTTGAATATTTGGGACACATCATTGATTCTGCAGGTCTTCATAAGGCCCCTGCAAAAGTTAAAGCTATTGTGGAGGCTCCCCCACCTCGAAATGTAAGCCAGCTGCGCTCATTTCTAGGACTACTGAACTATTATGGGAAGTTCATCTCACAGTTAGCCACACTGCTAAAACCACTTCATGAGCTCCTTGGGCAGAACAAGGCCTGGAAGTGGACTGAAGCCTGTGATGTTGCATTTAACAAAGCTAAGGATCCATTACTGCCGGCAGCTGAGATACCCCTTTGCCCAGCACAAGCTGATACCACCTCCTCACCTATTCGTGCTGCGGACCCTGAGCCCCTAGTACTTTCGGGTGCAACAACACCAGAATTTCGCCGTAATCCACCTAGAGACAGAAGGCCTCCTCATCGGCTGGATCTTTAGTTAGGGCGAACCCACGGTTATGGGGCAAAATAATCCCCAGGGTTTAGCCGGGAATGGAGGCAGTCTACCCTCCTTCTCTAGTTTAGTGTGTGTTTTATTTAGGGGATGTTCTTATTAGGGGGGGAGGAATATGTTGTGTATTTGGTTGTCATGGGTTTTGTTACTATGGCAACTGAGTTAGACTATTTAGGGATAGCTCAGCCGGTTTCAACCGGCTGAGTGAGCTCTCTGTATATCTGTAAATAAAATGGAGGTTTTGGTTAGCTGCCTGCTCTCTGGCCTCAAGTGATTGTTTCCTACACCGGCTGCCCCAGGGATAGAATAAGTATAAACCTGGCCTTAGGAAGGAGATAAGAGCCATAGCACTTTAGGGTACATCTATACTGCACACTAATCCCTGAGTCTGATTCAGGTTCGAGCTTAAGCCCCCTTCTGTCCACACACAAATCAGTCTGACTCAGAACCTGAGACATAGGACCTTGCCTGTGAAGTGGGTCAGAGCTCAAGTCCTGCTGTGGCTTGTGTCCAAGCCCTGTTATTTTGCAATGTGAGTGTAGGTCAAGTAACAAACCCAAGTTAGAAGGTCTGCATAGTGCAGTATAGATACATTAGTAGAGCTGTGAGACCTGGCTCCAGCAGCTGCAAACCCAGACCTACATCACCATGTGGATGCTCAAGCACAACAAATTCACAAGCCCAGGTCTCTCAGATCTGAGTTTGTATTGCAGCATAGACACACCCTTAGATGAAGGCAGCAGTGCACAGCCTCAAAGGCAGGAATATAGGATCCTAGGGAACATATATTGTAAAAACTCAGGTGCCAAGAGAATTTGAGCTCCTATAGAACTACGCAACAAATGAGTAGGAGTTTTGAGGATTGGAATGTGGCCTAAAATGGGACTTAGGCACCAAAATCTGGGGTTAGGCACCTAAGTACCTTTGTGAATGCCACCCACAGTTATTAGGAAATGCTGCCAAACCTATGTCCATGAAAAGAACTTTCAACCATATAAATGACATTTGCCAAAGAAACCCCTTTCTACCTTAAAAACCTCAAGCAGCCAAAAATAAAAAACAACCTAAAATAAAGAACCTAACATAATTAAATCTAAAAAGTTTTTTTAAAAAGACCTTTAGCCTATACAGAATTTTTATCACAAAAAGGGAAATCTATCAAAGCCTCAATAAAGTCCACTAATAAGTTTGCTGTTGCTATTGATTTTGTATGCAAGATATTCAGATATTACAGTGATGTCTGGCAGTAAAAATCCCTTCAACAGATATCTAGGACTACAGTTCTGTTTACATTATAGGGTCAACAGAAGCAACATTATAATTAAGATTCAAAAGCGCTATTGTGTTTAATACCTCATTTTTGCAATACAGTAAACAATAGTAAAGTTAGGGTTGTACATAGTGTAGTTGTAGCCATGTTGGTCACAGGATGTTAGAGGGAAGGTGGGTGGAGCAATACCTTTTTCAGACCTGAAGAAGAGCTCTGTGTCGCTTGAAACCTTGTCTCTCTCACCAACAGAAGTTGGTCCAATAAAAGATATTCCCTCACCCAGCTTGTATCTCTAACGTCAGGTTTGGCTGAATTTGATTTCTATATTTTATATAATATCATTAAATACTGCTGATTTTTACTTTTAAGCAATTTTTATTTTCATCAATTTAAATTTTCACAGTTGTGGAAAATTATGGGAGGGGGGTCACACAATAGTGGGGTCAGCAATAACATTTTAATGACAGACTTTGAGATTCAAAAAGTTAAAGCTTTATATCCATTAAAATACAAAATGTTAACATCATATGCTAAAATATACAAAGTAAATATTCTTAAATCAAACTCTAACGAGTTTTGAAGCAACATTTTTTTTATTTTGCCTATCTGTACATCTGTATTATTACTGAAGGAAATATTTTTCTTGGGTTTGTGTGTGTCCAGTGAAGTTGATGTTTATGGACATTTGTTGATAAAAATAAAATGCTTTGAAGCCTAAGTATAATATTTGCTTTTTTGAATTTACTGGGACCTCTCCAGGTCTTTGAAAATTACCTGTTACCTGAAGTAGCCATTCAAATTATCTAGGTTTCAGAGTAGTAGCCATGTTACTCTGTATCAGCAAAAACAATGAGGAGTCCTTGTGGCACCTTAGAGACTAACACATTTATTTTGGCATAAGCTTTCATGGGAATTCGTAAGGCAACTCCCTCTTTTCATACCTGCCTCTGTATTTTCCACTCCATGTATCAAATTATCTAGTTATTTTCTTAACTGAATGTTTTTACAGGATCTTCATTAGTTTCTAACTTCCTAAATGTAATATCTTTGGTGCAGATCATTTGTTCCTAGGAAGAGGCCCATCAGAGGTGAACTTAGAGCAGGAATATAAGTCTGATATATTACTAAAAGCCCTCTTGCATTCACTCTTTTTGGGAGTAGTGGAGAGGGGAAAGGACACTTTTCCCTTATCCTTTCTCTTTAAGGCTGACCAGATACTGCAAAGGATTTTATCTAGGGTAACAGAACCAGTGGTGACCTCTTTGACACAAGTTCCAAAACAATATTCTAGTCTCAGCCACAGAAAAAGAAAACTGTCAGCAACACCTAAGTCCCTTTTTTGGAACCAGGCCTAAGACAATAATAAATAACAAACTTTCTTATTAAATATTCCTTCTGTAGACCTAGGCTTGCTCACTGACTTTAATGGGACCAGGTGTGGGAGTTAGGGGAACAGGATTTAGTTCACAATTTTTAATTCTAAATGTTAAGGTGTTTTAGGATTGTTCAATGATAGTCAGTGCAATGATGATTGTGTTTCATTTCTAGGGTGACCAGATGTCCCGATTTTATATGGACAGTCCTGATTTTTGGGTATCTCTCTTATATAGGCTCCTATTAACCCCAACCCCCATCCTGATTTTTCACACTTGCTGTCTGGTCACCCTACTCATTTCCATGTATTTCCCATCTGTCTGCCTCTGTCTCTTGTCTCGTATTTAGGTTGTAAATCTTTGGGGCAGAGACTGGCTTTTTGTTCCATGCTTGTACAGCGCCTTGCACAAATGGGGTCCTGGTCCATACCATAGGCTCCTAGGCACTATGAGAATACAACTAAATAATTTAAAAAAAGTAACAAGGATCCTGCAAAGTGCTCTGATACTGCAAAGTATTTCAGTGCATGCTTAAACTGAAGTAGGTAAACTGATCTCATTGGGACTACTCATGTGCTTTAGGTTAATCTCTTACTTAAATGTTTTCCTGGAGCAAAGGGCTTCACATCTTGTAGGAACCGGTGCTAGGAAAACTAGAAAATCATCATGTAAAAGGCAGAGAATAGATCACGTGCCATAAAAAACACAAGACAAAATGTAGCTTTGTTTATGTGGGAGTGGGGGCGAGGGCAGGTAGTCATAACCTGTGATAAATAAACCAATTACCTGCATTCTTAAAGGGTTTTAAGAAATAACTAACACAATCTATTTAAAAGTGCACAATAGCACTGAACAAGTTCTGACCTTAAATCTATTTAAATTATTTTACATTTTTTAAATTATTTACTATATTTTAATCTTTTTTTTCAGGTCGTCCATGGATAAGAAATATAAATTGGACAAAACTGAATGAGAAGTGCATATGTTCCATGTATCCTGTTAAAAGAGGACCAGGTTTTATTATTTTATTTTTGATCTTTGGACTTTTTTTTCTTTCAGGTTAGCTTCCTTACTGCTCATTTCATCATAATTGGTGGAAGTCAATTTAAAAACTGACAAAGATGTTTCTGAATGATACAATGTAGTAGCACTTTAGTGCACTGTGAACATGTAAAACTTTAGAAAAGTCCTCTCAAGTGAAAAATACATAAGGAAAATAAGTGACACCAAATTAGGCAGCTAGACAGCACCATTGATGATAACTCCAGTTGCAGAAACTAAATGGCTGAATATGGTCAGACACACTAATTAGTGACCAGCTCCCAATAAAGCAAGATGTTAGGATGGAGTCAGACTCTGGCAAGGAAACAACATGAATGAATCTGCAGCAAAGGAAAGAATCTCTAGGTCGTGTGTGACAGCAGATATAGATGGTAAATAATAACTTGTCTATACGCTTATCAACTGCAACCCATGGGATGCAGCCTGTGGAAAGGGGCAGTGACCTCCCAGGTGCAAAACCTCATAGAATGCTCAGGTGAATGGGTGAGCCCAGATACTGCAACATACCTTTAAGAGGTGACACACAGTCTCTCTTTCAACCTACCTAAGTGTGGGTGAAACCAGGGCTTTGCTCACTCCCTGTCTCTTCCCAACTCTCTTGGCACCATTCAGTCCTGGGTAGTAGATAGAAAACTGCAAGGATTATGGCCTGAACATGGGGATGCCCTTTACCAGGCCATGCAAGAGGGAAGTTTCTTAGCCCTCTTTCCCCTCTGGGCACCGTGTGACAGCAAGGCAGAGTCTAGCACTAAATGTGGCTCCATTCTAATTACCTTAATATTACAGAAATACAGTGTGACTATCTTGTGAATGTGCAAAATTACTAAAATGTATATAATATATCTGCTGATTATATTTTTAAGCTTGGGCTGCACCAGCTGAGATCAGAGATTACTCTGGTAAGTAATCTGAAAAATTCCATTTGGGCTACATGTGTCTTAGCCATACCTTATAACAGATTCATTTAGTTTGGAGAATAAAATCTGCAATAGGGTGAATTTCACCCACAGAGACCAGTGTTACTATAAACATGATAATTACTGGTAAATGAAATTGTAATCTGTGAAGAATATTATGGTTTGTGGGACAAACGTCAGAAGCTGGAAGGTCAGAACAAAGATAGTAAATAATACATTTCATTTTAGAGTCCAGGTACTTTAAATACACCGTTGTTGTTTTTCCCAACACCACAGTTACTTTGTAGTTTTATTTTGAAATATACACACCTACCACAAAATGTATAAAAAAGTGTAACTTTGGAGTAAATATATTGTAAATGCAATATAATTGATGTATCTGCATTCTAACAAACCAAATCATCCTCCAGTCTAATCAATAGCATATGCATAGCCAGAGACTTTCAAAGACACAAAAGGGAGTTCAGTACCCAGCTCTCATTGACTTTCAGTGGGAGTTGGGAGCCTAAACCCTTTAGTGCTTTTGAAAATCTCCTCCAAAATGAACAAGATAGTTAATTGGAGAACTAGTGGTGGGAGGCAGAGGTCTGAGGTGAGAAGTGAGAAGAAGGGGAAAGGCTGGCACTGCAGGGAAATAAGATGTTACCCCACTGCATGACTCCAGTTCATGGAAGTGGCAGTTGCAAGTGTTTCCTCACCTCATATATGTTCAGTATGGAGGCCTACAGAGGTTCTGATGCTGGATCCTATGCAACATGCAGCTACCATGTAATGCAGCATCACCCTGAGCAGTGCATCTGCTTGGGAGAGAGAGAGTCCATCCTCTACAAGAGCAAAGACAATGGCAGGCTCTGGAATGGGGTCCTGGTCTGTGACTAGGGCTCCTAGGTACTGTAGAAACACAAACAAATATTAATAAGGGAAGTACTAACTATCAGAGACAGCTGAGGAGAAGCAGAGGCAGGAGTGAGCGTGACCCACAGAGATTCCTTGTCTTTTGACTGGCAGCTATATATTCAGAACCACATGATCTGTTCCTCTGGCCATAGCTGAGGGAGGGAGGAGGGAGGAGGGAGAGATGCCCTCTAGGGGAACAGGAAGGCTCTGGAGAGGGGAAAGAGCTTTCTCAAGGAGAGAGATTTCGTATTTCATGATCAGCGCCCCCTGTTAGCTGTCTCTCCCTCTCTTTTAACTTGGCTTTGCCACATCCAGGATCCTTTGTGGTTTTAATATCCTAGCAAAGGTACGTCTTCTTAAAGTGACCTAAAAAGGGGGCAGAGGGAAAGTTGGCTTTTCTGCCCTTTTTAGCTTCTATATAATGGCTGAAGTAGTCCTGCATTTTCGCATATTTCTTCTTATGCTTGCATTTTTTAATGACAAATACCAGTCCTGTCTAAGCTAAAAGATTCTATGGTAACTGACGAAGAACTGTAATTATGACATCAAAAGAGCCAAGACTGTGAAAGTCAAGCAGTTAAGAAAGAAAGGGATTTTTATTCAGACAATTTATAATACATTGGTGTTTGTTTATTATTGTTGCTACTTAACTTCAATGACTAACATTTTGGAGGAAAAAAACCTCTTTGTTAAAGAGCAAATACCCTAATTCCCTTGATTACAGCATGTGTAGTTAACAACATGCATCTTCTAAAACCCTCATCAAATCTTTCAGAAAACTAGAGAGATCAGAGTTGATATTCTTGTTAATCTGATTTTTCTAAAATAAAAAGCAAGCAGGAATAGAATACAATACTATAAAATAAAAAATACTTTCAGGCCCTGTGTATTAGGGTTAAGGTTAGGGTTAGGGTTAGGGTGTGAATATAGCTAAACTTCTTAGTAATAGCGACCATAATGTAACTAAATTTACCAACTTCATGGGGAGGAAAATACCAAAGAAGCCTAAGTAACATTTACTTCAAGAAGAGGAACTACTCAAGAAGGAGAAAGCTAGTTGAAGAGAAATTAAAAGGAACAATCATTAGAGTGAAAGGCCTGTAAGCTGCAAAGAAACAATTTAAAAAACACCATTATAGAGGCTCAAACTAAAAGTATACCCCCAAATTAAAAAAAAAACAGTAAGAAGATAAAAATGTCACTATGACTAAATAACAGAGGAACAGAACGCGTTGATCTCAAGAGGCTCTTCACTTCTCCTCCTTGTTCTTCTCAGCTCCTCAGTTGTTGCCATTCACAGAAAATAGCACTTGGTCTTGTTCTTTGGAGTTAGGGACAGGCACCATCCCTGCCCATCCTGGCCAACAGATATTGATGGACCTAACCTCCATGAATTTATCTAGTTCTCTGTTTCTTTTCATGTCATAAAATTCAGTGGGACTCTTTTTCATTTGACTGACATATGTGTGATTGGTGCCAAAGTACAGGGTGCATCACTCACTGATATTTCCACATCGTAGTGCTCCAGGACGCTGTATGTATGAAGCAGAGCATGTGGGGAATGAGAGGTGTTTTTTCCCCATCTGCATCAGCAGTGATCCCACCATTCAAAGAAAGCACAATGGAGTGCCATATGACGTTAGAGCCCACTGGTCAGATTTGGTGTGACATGGAGCTTGCAATTGCTCATGGGACTAGAAACCTGGGATCCTTTTGTTAAGGGTCAGTCTCTTAACCTCATCGTTCCATGTGATTTTAGACTTTTTAACCCTTGAACCTTTAGCAAGTCAACTGGGGACAAGAAGGCAAGTTGAGCTCTTGGGCAATCTTTCTTCTTTTCACATCCTATGTGATACTTAGTATGCCACTCAGAGGCACCATGTTCTCCATCATTGGTAGCGATTGAATGTACAGGAATCACTCTGAGTATTTAACCAGTGGGATGTTTTTATCTTTCCCCATTAAAGAAGTAGCTCCAATTCGACTGGTGAATGGCTCAACTCGCTGCGCTGGGAGAGTCGAGGTGCTTCATAACCAGCAGTGGGGAACCGTGTGTGATGGTGGCTGGGACTTACATGATGTTGAAGTGGTTTGCAGGCAGCTGGGCTGTGGGACGGCGATATCAGCCCCAGGGGAAGCTTGGTTTGGACAAGGATCTGACCCTATCTGGCTGGATGAGGTTCGCTGCACAGGAATGGAAGTTGCCCTCTCTGAATGCAAGGCTAGACCTTGGGGAGACCACAATTGTAACCATGGAGAAGATGCTGGTGTTGTGTGCTCAGGTAACCCTCATGCATGTCACCTCCTACATAGCACCACAGGGCGCTATGCTGCAGGGAGACGTGTTGGTGTTGTCACAGGTCAGGACAGTTGCACCTGTATTCACCCTGTGTGGTCCAGAAAGCGCCCGCACTCTCAGGCTTCTGACTCCACTGCCGTCACCACTCTTGGGCACAGAGCCACGTCTCTCTTGCTTCTCACTGAGGGGTTTCCAGGTTGCACAATCTCTATTTATATCATAAAGGTGGGGCAGGATAGCTCAATGGCTTGAGCATTGGCCTACTAAGCCCAGAGTTGTAAGTTCAGTCCTTTAGGGGGCCATTTAGGGAATTAGGGCAAAAATCTCTCTGGGGATTGGTCCCAATTTGAGCAGGTGGTTGGACTAAAGGACCTCCTGAGGTCCTCTACAACCCTAATATTCTATGATTCTATTAATTTTCCCCAACAAGCCAGACTGGCTAAATAGGGCTGCTTGCTTTGCCTTCAGAGACTAATAATAGAATCACTGCCCACAGTTAAGTTATCCCACATCTCTTTCTGAGCAAGCACATTTATTCTTAAGGGGAGACCATTACAGAAGAAACATATTAAAAATAATAAAAGAACCTACAAGCATGCTAATCAGCCTACTGGAGATCACCCCATCTGCAATGTGAGCTCTGGCAGGAACTTTCCTTCGCCACACACAGGGGGTTTTCCAGTGTCACACTCTGCCCCGAGCAAGAATTCAGTCCTATGGGATCATAGAAGGCCAAGCACTTCCAAGCCTTCCCTAAGCATTGGAGCCTTCTATGCACTTGAAGTCCTGTCCATTTCATGGGTCAGGAAGGGAGGTACTGAGTCAGATTCAACACAGGTTATTTATCCCAAAGTCGTTTCTTGTCTGCTGGTCTCAAGAGAATCCAGTTTCACTCTTTAAAAAGACCGTGGATGGGTGATTAGCTACCCAGTGGGTTCCCTCCCCAGAGCCAAGCTTCAATGGGCTGAGAACCAGAGGGATCAAATTATCTTACCCCTGCCTCCTAGAGAAGTTACAAACAATTTCACAATCCTGGAGGAGAGGAAGAGTAAGCTGACCCAGCAAGAGAGAAGGACCTAACTTCTCATGAGCAGGCCTTCTTCAGCCAAATGAAGGGAGTTAAGGCTGCCTCTTCCCTTTCTGAACCTGTTCTGCTGAAAATAATAATAATAAACATATAAGTTAAGAGGGCTTCCTGGGGCAGTGTGCCAGGGGAGGGATTTGTCTAGTCCTGTGTCTCCCTACTGATGTTTTGTCCATAGGTAGTTGGGGGGTCTGGGAGCACTGCATTCATGTGAGCTCTCAAACAATACACACAGTGTCGCTTTCCCCAGCCCTCTCCTCTTTGGGTCACTGTTGTGGGGCCTTCTCCAAGCCCAGGCTCTGTTGATGGCCCTTCCTGGGGCTACTACTTCCTCTACCTCATTGGCCTCTTCCATTTCTTTTTTTCTGAGGGTACCAAAGGCAAGTAAAATCCAAAATAAAGTATAGACCCTAAGCATGGAACAGACATTTCTAAAGCACAGCTAGAGTCAAAGTGGCATGACAGATCTAGGCCTGGATCTCACTTCTGCTTTGTGGTCCTGAGATGGGCCAGGCACTATTCCGGTTTGTATTAAAACAGTGTATTACTGCTGGAATGGCAGCAGCCCTGGAAATGAGACAACCCTTCTTTAGATATGTGGTAAATTCTATGCCGCTGTGGTGTCCATCCATGTAAATCCTAGATTTTGAAGTTTAATTTCTATGGTAAACCCGTATTCACAGTATAAATACAAATATGCTCTGATATAAATGATCAATTGTAATATGACTCACCCATCAAAGAGACAACAAGAATCCATCAACAACTGTAAAAAATTAGTGCAAAACAATGCACATCATTTACATTTTGCTCAATTTCCTAATCCATTTGTTTTCCAGATCCTCTTCCTCCTCCTACAAATTTCAATGCTAATGGTAAGTGAAACTACATTCTGTGAAAAATATCATGGTTTTTGCCATAAGTATTAGAACTTGGAGGTCTGAATAGAGATATAATTAATACGTTTCCTGTTACAATTCAGGCAAATTCACACGTATTCATACTGCATAACAACTACTAAAATCTTTGGCAAAACTGAAAATTTTTATTTTTTCATACCAGTCTACTTTCTCATTTTTCATCCCCTCCCCTCACACCTAAAACTACTTTAAAATCAGAAAGTTTCACTCTGGAATGGAAGAAGAAACAGAAAATATGATATTTTAAAAAATCTGATAGTGGGAGAATTTGGTGTGGAGGAGAGGTGGAGTACTGAGGCAAGGAGAGGAGAGATAGTGTCTCTGGAAATACAAAGATGTTTGGAGGAGGCTGAATAGGGGATGAGGGGAAGAAGAAGGAGGAGGAAAAGGGGATTTTACTGCATTGCACATCTCCAATTCATGGAGGTGGCAGGTGCAATTGTTTCCTTATATGGCACCTTCTCCAAATGGAGGTCTGCAGAAGTTACTATGATGGATTATATGCAACATGCAGCTACCACATGATATACTAACACCCTGAGCACCCTGCCTGAGGGCAGAGAGGCCATCCTCTGCTGGAGGAGGAGCAAAGGCAGACACTGGACTGGGGTAGAGATGGCAAATACCAGCATCTCCTCAGGAGAAGTAAAGGCAGGGGAGGGCGTGCCCAACAGAGATCCCTTCTCTTTGACTGGAATCATGTATTCTCCACCATGCAGCACCACAGTGTCCATGCCACAGCCCATAGCTGTATGATGGAGGAGGATGGCTGCCCTTTAGGGGGAAAGGAGGGCCGTAGAGGAGAGAGAGGCTGTCCTTAAGGATGAAGAGAAATTTTTTTGTTACTGTCCTCAGACTGTTGAGAACAGTAGCTCCATATGTTCCAAATCTGACTTGTCACATGTAGGATTCTTTGTAGTGTCAGTATCATAGAAAAAGGGTGGTCTATTAAAGGTGACCTGCAGAGGGACAAAACTAGGCTTGTTCTTTTTTCAGTTTTTTCATGCTGGAGAAAGTAGGTTTGAAATGGCTTGTTTTCTTCTTCTCCTCCCTTCTTCTGCTTATACTTTTACATTAAAATATCTTCCAGCCAAGGCAGGACATTGTTGTATGGGAAACTGGTGAAATAACTACTTTACAAAAGCTAAGAAAGCAAACACCGAATTGTTGAAGGGGAAAGATTTTTTATTTTGAATATTCACAAATTGTTTGGTTATTTAAACATCTTTTAGAAAACTGGGGAGGGAAATCAAGGTTGATATTCCTATTAATCTGATATTTCTAAGACAAACAGCAAGCAGGAATAGAATACAATACTATAACATATAAAATACTTTCAGGCCCTGTGTATGCAGCATGAAATGTGTGTGGGAGGAAGATCTATCTATGTTGTTTTCCAAAGTCCTTTCAAGGTCACCCTTAAGTTTTGCCATTTCTCACCTCTGTAGCTCTCTGTATCTAAAACATTTTATGAAGAGGTGCAGAGGAAGTGAGCAAGGAGGTGAGGGGATGTGAGGCACAGAGGGTTCTCCCACTACCTGAAGGGAAGGGGTAAGGCACACTTAGTAGTTGTTTTGTTACAGCCTCTCCTGGCTTTTGTTATGGATGTTTGCTTGGTTTAGGACTTTGAAACAACCATATTGCATCCAGGGATTAGGGACTGCTATTGCTTACCAAAGGGCTTTTCATTTTGCTTCAGGCCACCACATGAGGAACAGGATTTGTTCCCATGGGGTGCAGGGGAGGTCTGGGGTAGCCAGAAGGATTCCATGTGCAATATGGGGAGTGAGCTAACTTTTTATGTTTTCGCTTTTAGAGCCTGTTGGTGTGCAATATTGACAACATTTTTTTTTAATTAAAAGGTTTGGCCTTATGATGCTAAAAACATACTGCATTTATTTGTCCTGATAAGTATTAAAGAGTGATATATATTTTTTGCTTTAGCAAGTGTATTAAAACCTTAGTGTTTTCTGATAATATCCAAAACATTTTGTGTTTCAAGGTGGACAAAGCTTTTTAGTACATTTTATGTGTAATAGCAGTATGTTTTTTTTTTTATTTGTTTTTGTATTAGGCTGTTTTGTAGCTGGGACAGAGAGCTTAATTTATTTTTAATTATTTTTAGGTTTACAGTATTTATAATTTTTGCTTTAAAACCATTTTTTTAATATAGGGTTTGCTACTTGAGGATTTTTTTTTGCAGCATTTGATACATAACAGTGCTAGCAACGAGACAAACAACACAAAACAAAACATAGAACACAAAACACAATGTTTATTGTGACAATAGATTTATGGTATTTTGGGGTTGCTTTTTAGGTGGTATTAGCTTTTTCTGTTTTTTTGAAAGACAAAAATAACATGTTTTACCCCTTTTGGGGGTGGCAAATTATTGCTTAAAATATATATATATTTTTAATAAATACACTTGCTGATTGCAGGCAAAACAGAGGAATTACCTCCATATTTTCATGTGCTTGTTTTACAGGCAGGCCCGGTTTTAATGGCTTTTACCTTTATTAGTTAGGTAATTTGTATTAACACAGATGCTTTTTGGTTTGCCTTTGGATTTAAAGCCATTAGCAGCTCAGAGACTTTGTCTTAAAAGGGACGTAATTAACTTTCACCAGAGTTTTGATTACTTTTTACTTTTAACTCCTGCTTTTAAAACATACAAAAATTTGCAAAAGGAAACACAACCTATTGTGGCTTCCTTTGGAGCCCTAACAGGATTTTAATTAAGTAGTATGGTATATTTGCACTTTTTTGACCCCTTTTACAATATACACTGCACATTTTTTTTACTCTCCTTTGTTTTTACATAGCTGTATATATATTACATTTTTTATATATATATTTGGGGCAGTTAAGTTCCAATAGAACCCCCTTATTTTTTTTAGCAAATTTGACTAAATTGTTTATAGATAAATTATTTAAATGAGACAGTTTTTTTGCCTGGCTTATTTACAGACATTCCTTTCGAAAAGGGTGCATTTTTCCTTGAGAATAGCTGCAAAGAATCCTAGTATTTTTTTATATATATATTTTTATATTTTTACAACATTTAACTGCTTAATTTTTTTTAGCCTTTGCAGAGTTAACTTTTGACTTATTTTTAATTACTTGCTTTTTTAAAAAAATGACAGATTTATTAACTTAGATTTTGCCATTTTAAGTATTGTTTTAGGGATTTGAATTCCCCATGCCTATACTTATTGCTTCCCTTACTCCTGACACTATGCCCTTAGAGCTTTTAACCTGTTTTTTGAAAAAAATTTATTTGTTGCCTCCCTGCTTACTTGGGCCCAATCCTTTTTTTCTTACTGCACTGTCCCTTTCCCTGAGCACAGGCTTTGTTTTACCAATTTAGCAAGGAAGGCGGGCTTTTTAACTAGCCCCCACCCTCCTGGTCCCTTTGCTATTTAAATTCTTTTTAGTTAATGGCGAGGACTGGTATTTGCTTAGCCAGTGCTTCCAGGCGGGTGTGTTTTGCCTTTTCCGCCTGGATGTTCTGTCTTAAGGCCTGCAACTTATTCTGGGCATAGGCTTGGATTGCTGCCTGGTTAGTGATTTGCACTTTTAGTTGCTTGATATTTACTAGCTGTTGAGTACACACCTCTTTCCTTCTCCCCAACTTCTCTTTCTGTCCAGACAACATTTGATACCACATGGCCGCCAAAGTCCAAATTAATTCCACAGCTGTCCCAAGATTCTTACTTTCTGCTTTTTATACTCAGCGTACAGGTTTAATAAATTTTGCCAAGTATGCACACTTCTTTGAAGCTCTGCAATGGAACCCCAGGGATTGTATCCCACCTTGGTGAGAGTCCTCCCAAGGAGAGGTCCTCACCCCTCCTTTGAAAGAGGTAACAGGGTCCCATCCCTTTTTGTCGCCCCTTCCATGGCTTGGCAATCAGGTCCACCAGCCTCCTGTGACACCAGTGGGCCGGGCAGCCGGACTTCCGCACCCCCTAATGTCTGTGCGTCCAGCCTTGAATCCATCATTGATGCCATCGCCCATGACTATAGGACTCCCAAGTCCGCAGTTGTACCTTCTGTTTCCTGAACATGTTATTACAATTTGTTAGTAACACTTTTAAGGTTTTTTTAATTACTTGAGATTTTATGCTGCCCATGACGGCACCAGGACTTGCAATGCTCATCCATGGGCCGGAGGGAGAGACGCTAAGCCTCCCTCTGTATTACTTGGTCCAATATCACCAAGGGTCCATACACCAAAACCCTTCCTGGGCAGAGTGTTCCCCTCTTTTGCTCAGTCATATTACGACTGAGGGTGCATGCACCGAGGATTCTCTCTTTCATTTGGAGCGAGGGGCTTTAAGCCCTCCTCCCATTGCTGGATACTTTTATGACTAGGGGTAGACCCACCTGCACCCTTCCCCTGCTGACCGGTGTGGAGAGAGGAATGCTAAATCTCCTTCCGGTTCTCGGTCATGCTACAACAGAGGGTGGGGCTGTCAAGGTTTCCTCCCCACTCTGAACTTTAGAGTACAAATGTGGGGACCTGCATGGACCCTTCTAAGCTTAATTTCCAGCTTAGACCTGATAGCGCTGCCACCAACCAAAAATATAGTGTTTTGGTACACTTTTCATTGCCCCCAAACCTTCCCTGGGGAACTCAAGACCCAAACTCCTTGGATCTTAACACAAGGAAAAATTAACCATCCCCCCTCATTCCCCCCCCCCCCCCCGCAACTCCTGGTTAGTCCAGACCCAACTCCTTGGATCTTAACACAAGGAAAAATTAACCATCCCCCCTCCTTCTCCCCCCCCCCCCCCGCAACTCCTGGTGAGTCCATACCCAAACTCCTTGGATCTTAACACAAGGAAAAATTAACCATCCCCTCATTCCCCGCCACTCCTGGTGAGTCCAGACCCAACTCCTTGGATCTTAAAACAAAGAAAATCAATCTGGTTCTTAAAAAGAAAGCTTTTAATTAAAGAAAGAAAAAGTAAAATTTATCTCTGTAAAATCAGGATGGAAAAATGTATTACAGGGCACTTAAATTTATATAGCCAGAGAAATCCCCCCTAGCCTCAGGTTCAAAGTTACAGCAAACAGAGGTAAAAATCCTTCCAGCAAAAGAAACATTTACTAGTTGAGAAAACAAACAGAAGACTAACACACCTTCCTGAGTAGGTACTTACAAATTTGAAACATGAGACTGATTCAGAAAGATTTGGAGAACCTGGATGGACGTCTGGTCCCTCTCATGTCCTGAGAGTGAACAACCCCCAAACAAAGAGCACAAACAAAGACTTCCCTCCACCAAGATTTGAAAAGTATCTTGTCCCTTCATTGGTCCTCTGGTCAGGTGTCAGCCAGGTTTACTGAGCTTCTTAACCCTTTACAGGTAAAGGAGACATTAACCCTTAATTATCTGTTTATGACAGGGGCACACCATTAATCATATACAATTCTTAACGTGCAATACCAATAGTGCCATATAGAGCATGCATGAAATTTCAAGGGCAGACCAGTTGGTGCACCCCGCAGGCCCCTCCTCCCCGCTCCCCCCCCCCGCAATTCTCCACCAAAACTGTGACAGATTTATGTTACGTATCTGCCTGGGGCATCAGGTGATCAGGCTGAGGCTGCAGGACTTTTAGGGGAAGAGATGAAGAACACACCATGTGTCTGAATTTTAAAGCTTTATTAATAAAATAACAGTGGTGAGGGTTGGGACTGCTTCCACAGCACTTAAAGGATGAAAGAAAGCGTTAGTGCCCCAGCCCTAAACCACTTTCATACTTACACATGCACGACTGGAGGCTGGTCAGGCCTGGGTGTAATGTAAGAAGAAAGGGTGGGGAGGGTGGACGGGAGTTTTTGCCCCGTGCATGGTCCACTGTGATCTCAAACTTGTTGTGGCTCTTGGGAGGGTTTTTAAGTCCTAGGTTTTTTGAGGGGTGTTTTTGTTGGTGGCTTTTTTTCCTGGTGCTTTTTGTACCAGTTTAAACTGGCTCACTGTGGCCTCCTTGGCTTCCCAAAACACACTGGCATTAGAGACTTTGTTCCCCCGCCCTTTGGCCTTCACTGTTTTGCAAGCAGCCCAGCGCTGGTTGTGTGCTGTGGTCTTGGGCTGGAGCCGGCGTCTTATTTTTGGACCTGGAACATCAAGTTAACCCATTCCTTTCTCCTTTCATCACTTTTAGGCCTCTCGCAAGATGCAAAAGAATCTTCCACTCCACACTCACACCTTTAACCCTTCCTCAACACACCTTGCTTGCAACAGTGTTAGCAACATACAATGCAGATTTGCCTCCCCAGGGGGATCCCCTGAGGGAGGGGGACATTGGGTTGTGACATCCCCCAAGAACCTCTTCTGTTTAAAATAAAAGTAAAACTATACGGTAAGATGGCTACTTGCGGAAGTGTTCAGGAGGAGGGATTTGTTCAGCTCTGTGTTTACCTACCCATGTTTTGTTTGTGATATATTTTGGGAGACTGAGAGCACTTCATTTATGGGAGTTTTCAAACAACATTACTTTCCCCAGCCCTCTCCCCTTTGGGCTGCTGTTGAGGTCTTTCTTCAAGCCCACACTGTGTTGCTCGCCCTATCTGTGGCTACTCCCTCCTCCAGTTCATTGGACATGGGCCTTCCTCCATTTCTGAGGGGCACACAGCACCAAATGTAAGCAAAGTCCCTAACAGAGTAAAGACTTACATGTGGAACAGCCATTTCTAAGGCAGAGCTGTAGCCAAAGCAGAGGTAGGCCTGGACCCCACTTCTGCTCTTTGGTCCTGACTTAGGCCAGACACAGTCCAGGCTTGTATTACAACAGTGTGCTACTACTCCAGGGCAGCAACCCCAAAAAGGAGAGAACTGTCCTCTAAATATATTGTAAATTCTGTGCATCTGTGGTGTCCATCCCTGTAAATGTTAGATATTGATGTGAAATTTCTCTTGTAAACCTGTATTTATGTATACAATTGTAATCTACTGGGATAGAAATCATCAGTTGTAATATCACTCACCCATCAAAGCAATGGGTGAGTGATATTGTAATACAGTATTGTATTGTAATACAGTAGTGATAAACTATGCACTTCATCTACATTTTGCCGACCCTCCTATCATTTGTTTTCTAGATCCTGCTCGAAATCGTAGAAATAGAAATTCCAATGCTCCTGGTAAGTAAGACTTAAGTCAGTGAAAAATACCCTGGTTTATGCAACAAATATCTGAATTTGGAGGGTCTGGATGGAGATATAATACATTTCCTATTAGAATGCATGTAAATTAATACAGTGTAGTCACACTGCAAAACAACCACTGAAATATTTGGCAAAACTGAAAGTTTTCCTTTTTCATACTGGTCTAGTTTCTTATTTTTTATCCCCTCTCCTCAAAGCTAAAATTGATTTTTCCATTTCAAAATCTGCAATTACCACTTTTTCATGAAAGCAGAAACATAGAATAAGGGATTTTAAAGTTCTGATCCTGGGAGAGTTTAGAGTGGGGGAGAGGTGGAGTACTGAGGAGAGGAGTGGGGAGATGTCCCTGTCCCTTCCAGAGATGCTAAGATGGACTGGTATTTGGAGGATGATGAAAAGAGGGAGGAGAGAAGAAGGAGGAGGCAAAGGAGATGTTACTGCATTGCATGATTCTGACTCATGGAAGTGGCAGGTGCAATTATTTCCTTACCTGGCACCTTTTTCGTATGAAGATCTGCACAAGTTCTGATTCAACATGCAGCTACCACATGATACAGTAACACACTGAGCACCATGCCTGAGTAGGGGAGAGAGTCCATCTCTGGCTGGAGGAGGAGCAATGGTAGGCAGTAGAGTTGGGTGGAGATGGCAAATACCAGCAGCTCCCCCAAGAGAAGCAGAGGCAGGAGTGGGTGTGCCCACCAGAGACCCCTTCTCTTTGATAGGGAGCACGTATTTTCTGCCATGCAGCACCACAGCATCCATGCCTCAGCCCATAGTGTGTGATGATGTGGAGAGGGATGCCCTCAAGGTGGGCAGGGGAGCCCTGGTGGAAGAATGGGGTGTCCTTAAGGATAGAAAGAAGGGTTTTTATTTTGTTTTATTTTATTTTATTTTATTGTCCCTCTCCTCAGACTGCTGAGAGCTGTCTCTCCACCTGTTCCCAATCTGATCTTGTCACATGTGATATATGTTGAAGTTTTTTAATTATTAGCAGGAAGTTCTTTTTCTAAAGTGAGCTGCAAAGCGACAAAGTAGGGCTTGTTCCCTTTTTAGCTTTTTCATGATGAAGAAAGTAAGTTTGAAATGGCTTGCTTTTTCTTTTCCTTTCTTGTGCTTATTTTTTATATTAAAACTCTGTCCTGTCTAGGCTGGAAGACTCAGTTGTGTGTGGCGAACTAGTGAAATAGCTACATCTCAAAAGATAAGAAAGCACACACTGAGGGTGGATGCATCCTGGCTGCTCTGTCAGAGGAAGTGGGTCTCATGGAAGGAGGGGAGCATCTGCAGAGAGCAGCAGCGGAAGTGAGAAAGGAGGTGGGAGGATAGGGTCACAGAGGGTTCTTCCACTGCCTATAAGGAAAAGGAAAGAAACACTCAGGAGTAGGTGTGACATGTGGTGGCAACTGGGGAGTCAGGATGTGGTCCTGGAGGAGTGGGAGAGGGAGGTTACCCAGCAGGAGAAGGACCTAACCTCTCATGAAGAGGCCTTCTCCTGCTGGAGGAAGGGAGTTAAGGCATCTGCACCCTACGAACCTCTTCTGTTTAAAATAATAATAAAACTATACATTAAATGGCTTCTTGTGGAAGTGTGCAGGAGGAGTGATTTTTTCAGCCCTGTGTTTCCCTATCCATGTTTTGTCTCTTGTTTCTTTGGGGGAGACTGGGAGCACTTCATTTATGGGAGTTTTCAATCAACAAACAACATTATTTCCCCCAGCCCTCTCTCTTTTGGGCTGCTTTTGGGGTCTTTCTCCAAGACCACACTGTGTTGCTTGTCCTATCTGTGGCTATTTCCTCCTCCACTTCATTGGACATGGACCTTCCTCCATTTCTGAGGAGCACACAACATGAAATGTAAGCAAAGTCCCCAATGGATTAAAGAGCTATGTGTAGAATGTCATTTCTATGGCAGAGCTGTAGCCAAAGCAGAGGTGACCCCGCTTCTGCTCTTTGGTCCTGACTTAGGCCAGTCACAGTCCAGGCTTGTATTACAACAGTGTGTGACTACTGCGTGGCAGCAGCCCCGAAAAGGAGAGAACCGTCCTCTAAATGTGTTGTAAATTCTGTTCATCTGTGGTGTCCATTCCTGTCAACGTTAGTTATTGATGTGAAATTTCTCTTGTAAACCTGTATTTATGGATAAAATTGTAATCTACTGGGATAGAAATTATCAGCCGTAATATCATCAACATCAATCATCCATCATCAACACCTGTAATACAGTAGTGATAAACTATGCACTTCATCTACCTTTTGCCTTCCTTCCTATCTTTTTTTGTTCTAGATCCTGTTCCAAATCCTACAAATGCAAATTCCAATGCTCCTGGTGAGTGAGACTTCAATCTGTGAAAATTACCAAAGTTTGTGCAACAAATATCTGAATTTGGAGGGTCTGGGTGGAGATATAATAAATTTCCTATTAGAATTCATGTAAATTACTATGGTGTAGTCACACTGCAAAACAATATTGCACTGCACACTGAAATATTTGGCAAAACTGAAAGTTTTTCTTTTTCATACTGGTCTAGTTTATCATTTTTCATCCTCTCTCCTCACAGCTAGAATTGAATTTTCCATTTCAAAATCTGCAATTACCACTTTTTCATGAAAGCAGAAACATAGAATAAGGGATTTTAAAAGTCTGATCCTGGGAGTGTTTAGAGCTGGTGGAGCACTGAGGAGAGGAGAGGGCAGATAGCATCTCTGGAAGGGACAGGGACAAGATGGACTGTTATTTGTAGGATGATGAAAAGGGGGAGGAGAGAAGAAGGAGGAGGCAAAGGAGATGTTACTGTGTTGCATGACTCTGAATCATTGAAGTGGCAAGTGCAATTGTTTCCTTACCTGGCACCTTTTCTATATGGAGGTCTGCACAGGTTCTGATGATGGATTATATGCAACATGCATCTACCACAATATATATTAACAACCTGAGCACCATGTTTAAGTTCGGGAGAGAGTCCATTTCTGGCTGGAGGAGGAGCAATGGTAGGCACTGTCAGTGGCGGCTCCAGGCACCAGCGCTCCAAGCGTGTGCCTGGGATGGCAAGCCATGGGGGGGTGTCCTGCACATCCCTGCGAGGGTGGCAGTCAGGCAACCTTTGGTGGCATTTGGGAGGTCCACTGGTCCTGCATCTTCGGTGGCAATTCTGCGGCAGGTATGCCAAATCCAAGGGACCGGCTGACCTCCCCGGGGCATGCCGCCGAATCCACGGGATCGGGGACCACCTAATTGTAGCCTGATTGTATCTTTGGATGGACATAAGTTTCACTGATAAAAACTTTGCTGCTGTAAAGGCTGTCGTGTAGAAATAGTCTAAGCCAGATTAAATAGTTTCTTTTAAAAAATATTTGTGCTGCTTCATAAGTTGATGTTAAAGCTTCCTGTCTGGTGTGAATCAGGGACTAAGCCTTGGTATTCACTTTGAATTATTTCCCTTTTCTCCAGAAAAGAACAAAAGATTCTCCATGTTGTTTTTCTATCTTGCATCAAACAAAATCACAGAAATAACTCTAATGTGAACTGTCTGAGCAATTTTTTAAATCTGCAATGGGCATATATTTCCAACAATATAGTACTGTAACTGGAATTTGTAATGATTCTTGGATGATACTTCTTCTACCACAGACTCGATGCAGATACTAATATTGATAGTAGTTGGCCCAAATTTAATCATATCCAGCATCACCCTGTTCATCAATTACAGATGGGAACGTCGTGGTAAGAATTTATACTTTAAAAACTATTGATTTATATTATATTTTGAATAGATTTGGGATATGAGCGGAAAGTTTGTCTTAAAATTGTTACAATTGCTGAGTTCTCATATTGCTATAATGACAAATGGATTAGGCATATTAAATGCCAAAGACATTGTTTTAACTGTCCTTCTTCAAGTGGCCTTTGCATATTTTCACTTGTAGGATCATGGCACCTGTGCCAAGAGATACCATAATGTTCTGGAGGGCAGTGTCTCTTGGGTTTGCTCACCCTTCTCTCCTCTCCCCTCCCAGAGTGCTTGGAGGGTGTAAAATGGGAGCAGCCCCATCCAGCCTTCAGTTCCTTTCTACCGTGGAAAGTGCAGTGAGCTTGGTTCAATCACACACAGAATCTACAATGCTTTTCTCATCAGCTTTCTTTCTTTCAGCCCTTGGGAGGCAAATGCTATTTATAGTAGATCAATGGTCACTTAGTTTGATTTCCTACAGGAAAGGAAGAGAAAAGGAGATGCTCATCCTGCATGGGCTTTTTCTGTACCCTCGGAAGTGGGGGGGATACCTCGTACACCCCGCAGGTCCAGTCAGTTTAAGTCTGATCATCTGTAAGTCCAGTATCCATTTAAGGATCCATTCACTCACCTTGGAAGAGAATGAAAGGCCTGTGTGATGGGGTGCTACCACAGGGACTGTGAGCACTTGGCTGACAATCCCTGAGTTAACAAAGTAATTGGGGAGAATATAAAGGGAGGAAGCAGGAAGCCAGGGGGAACTCAGGAGGAGTTTGGAAGGAAGCTCAGAGAATGAGCCTGGTATGGGGAGTGAGGGCTGCAAGGAAGCCTATCTTTTTTGTAAGCCTGTGTTGTAATGTAAGCAGGAAATAAATACAACCTTGGTATTAGATAAACAGTCTGGTGTGTGTTTGTGACTGTGAAACCGTCTGAGTTGGTCAGGCAGTGAGGTCCACCGAGTAGTGACAGAGGTGCCCTGTGACAGTCTGTATCAAGTCTTTGAAAAATTATTAGTTAACTAAGCTGGAGCTCTTGCACTGACACCATGAGTGGTGTGAGAGGGAGATGGCTTGTTGAACCCTCTATGACCACATAAGGATGAGGCACAACATGGCCTTTATTTTGTTTCATTGGAGTGGGTGGGAGGGTGTGGGGGTGGGAGGTGGGGCTGGAGATTAAAATAAAAGGGAGGAGGAGACATCTTGCCAGAAATTGTCAGTTTAACTTTTGGGAAAGTGGTCAAGATGCTGAGCAAAGAAGGATGTACGTTCAATAAAGCCAAGTGGAAAGAACTAGACTTAGAAAGTAAAAATAAAATGCACAACTACAAAATGAGAAATAACTGGCTAGACAGTAGTATTGCTGAAAAGAATCTGGTGGTTATAGTGGATTACAAATGGATTATGAATCATCAGTGTGATACTGCTGCAAAAAAGGCTAATATGCTGCAGTGTATTATCAGGAATGTTTTAAGTGTAAGACATGGGATGTCACTGTGCCATTATGTTTGGTAGTGGTAAGACTTCAGCTGATGCCACACTTTAGGAAAGATGTGGAGAAATTGGAGAGAGTCCAGAGAAGAGCAACAAAAATGATCAAAGGTTTAGAAAACCTGACCTATGAAGAAAGGTTAAAAATGTTAGGCATGTTTAGCCTTGAGAAAAGAAGACTTGGGGGGAGCACATTAACAGTCTTCAAATGTGAGAGCTATTATAAAGAGGACGGTGATCAATATTCATTAAAGGTAGGAGAGGAAGTAATGGGCTTAATCCGCAGCAAGGGAGATTCAGGTTAGATAGTAGAAAAAACTTTCTAACGATAAGAGTAGCTAAGCTCTGGAATAGGCTTCCAAGGGAGGTTGTGGAATCCCCATCATCAGAGAGTTTTCTGAATAAGCTGGACAAACCCCATGTTGGGGATAGTCAAGGTTTACTTGGTCTTGCCTCAGCGCAGAGGGCTGGACTTGATGACTTCCCAAGGTCCATTCCAGGCCAACATTCCTATAATTCTATAAGGAGGAGACTGTAAAGACAATTATAGAAGGGAATTGAAGGCAGAGACGAGGTGGTGGGGACAGGTTGTATGAGAAGCATGTATGGAAGAAAATAAAACTGTTTTGAAAGGAAGAAGGCTGAGATAAATTATGAGAAAATGGAGTTAGGGCTATGTGGAGACTTGCACTGTTTTAACGTTAGATGTGATTTTTAAATCCATTTAGTTTAATCGGTGCAAAAGGCCATGTTTTATTTTAACGAGGTTTATCTCAGGTTAGCTGGATTCAGAATAGGTTTAATCTTACTCAAAGTAAATCACTCATACCAAAATAAGAGTCTGTTGTTGGTTTAACTATATCAGATTAAAATAATTCCTTAAATTAAACTGGTGCCACTTTCTCATGTAGACAAGCTTGTTTAATTGGTACAAAAGTCTGTATGGAAACTCATGTTTCAGGGTAAAATAGGCTTATTTCAGTTTATTTTGCATCAGTTAGGAACAAGTTTAAATTAAACCACAGAAGCTGTTCTTCAACAGAAATAATATTGCTAGCACTTGGTAGGGTTGCACTGATTTAATAGAATGGGTTTCACTGAACCAGAGTAAATTTGTTTGCAGACAAGAGCTTAAGCAGAAGGAAGTTGTTACCCACACAATCTAAGGCACCCCACCTATATCCTACTGAGGTCTCAAGGTGTGACATGATCAATTTAAGTACCCCCACCCTTTCCCTTCTGAGGGCTCAGGGAGTAAGGCACTGTCATGGGACTGTTCACTATTTGGGGGAGGAGTGAGAGGTGTTATAGCCTTACATCTGTGTCCTAATGACCACCCTTAGCCTCAGGGAAGTATGGCCTAATGGCCAGAGTCAATAAAGCAGTCCTCCTCTTCAGGGCTGCAGGCCTAGCATCCAGAGTCAACAAAGCGGCCCTCCTCTGCGGGGCCTAGCAGTCAGAGTCATTATGTCTGCCCCACTCTGCAGGGCTGTGTGGCCTGCTGGCTGAGAGAGAAGTGGGCTGCCACCCAGGGATGGATGGGTTTGGGGTCGGGGAGCCCTGGACCTTCCTGCTCAACCAGGTCCCAACCCAGGGCCTTAATAGTAGTGAATGGATTAGTGACTAGCTCAGCGGAGATCCATCAGAAACACTCTGCCTTTATCCCAGTTCCATAGCTGGACCAAAGTCCGGTTTCCCAGGGTTATCTGCTGTCCACAGGGCTCCTGGTCCTCTGGGGTCATTGGCTTGTGAAGCTCCAAATGACTCTGTCCCCTCTTGGGCTTCCACAGGCAGCCAGGCATCTGGCAGGGTCTCGGCACACTTGGTCTCCACGATCTGGGGCTCCAGCAGCCTCTGCAATGTGTGTTCTCTCTCCCCTGCAGTCAGATCTGACTGAGCTGGGATGCTCCCTTTTATACTGAAGCTCCAGTTGGAGCATGCCCAGGAGTGGCGAGGAGGCGTGGCTTTCTCTGCCCACAATATACGGTTAGGCCTTTCTTCTCCAGTATGGGGCTGTTACACCCCATCACAGGCACCTACTCTTACCCATGGGCTCAGTGATAAATCTGGTCAATTTAAGTACCCATCTTTACTCACGGGGCTCAGGGCTCTATGGGTTTGTGGGACCTTTTCCCAGTGAAAGAGACTTGCACAGCTGTGTTCTACACATCTATATGTATGCCACACAAAATACATATGCCAAGCAAGTCTATTATGCTTACCACTCCCAATATACATACAAATTTCACTGGATGGCCAGTCAGGATTCTCTCATCTGGGGGTTCCCAGCACCCGTACACCGCACGTCACGGGGGAATGATGTCTTGCAGCTTGTTGTTGTACTGCAGTCTGGAGTTGATTCCCGAAGAGATTTGTTCTTCATTTACATAATACAGATAAAACTAATTACTTCCTTCAGATTTACTAAACCTATCACATTATCCCATATCCTCAAGTAACAAAAAATTTAACCAAATACACAGTGGCACCTATGTGTCCTCCTTCCTGCCCAAGTTTTTTACATTTTATCTTTCTTGCCCAAATTGTAACATATTTGTGATCTTCTCTGTTTATACAGATGATCAGCATAAAAACGCTGACCAGAGCTTATCTTGCCATTTATTGAGTCTCCCTGTATCCTCCCTAATTTCCCAGTGCCTAGGTGTCTCTACTTTACAACCTTGGTGGTTATAACTCTTGTTAGGGGCATTGCTGAGTTGTGGTGCTTTAGCAGCAGCAGAGCTTTCTTTCTTTCTTTTTTTTCTTTTTTTTTTTTTAAATTCTAGTGGTGAACTCCCTGAGTTTCACCCAAGGCTGGTTTAACATGGGAGGGGTTGATTACATCCCAGGCCTAGAAAGTGACCATTGTTGAGGTACTGAGAACAAAATATGAGAACAAAAATGAAATACCCAGTGAGAGCAAGGCGGGGAGTTTAAGGCCCTGATTCAGAAGAGTTCTTAAGTACATATTTAACTTTAAACACATGCTCCAGTTCTACTGGATTGGATGAAACTTAAGCATGTACTTTAATTTAAGCATGTAGTTCAGTGCTGTCATGAATAGGAATGTTTTCTTGAATCAGGGCCTAGAGCTGCTGACACCAGTGTCAAAATGGTCTAAACCAGTCAAAGGTAGTGGAGAGTACAGAGTGGTACATGTATGGCACCTTAACCATACTATAAATACTTAATTATTATTATCTGAGTTAGGCTCACACTTGTAAAGTAGTGAACACTCTGCTTTCAATACAGCAAAGCACTTACACATGAGCCTTAACTTTAAAAGTTGAGTAGTGCACTTTAGTCAATGGGACTGCTCACATGCTTAACTGAAAGCATGTGTTTAAGTGTCCTCTGGAGCAAGAAAATAGTTTTCAGTGTCTTGGAAGATTGTGTTCTTAGTGACTTGCATGATATTCCAAAGAACACTGAAACTATCAATTTGAGGGTAACAAACTTGCTTTTTAAGAGCAAGATGACATTACCATGAAATATGGTGTATTCTTAAGTACTGCAGAAGTTATTTCAGAAGGAAGAAAAAAGGGTAACCTTTACTGACTGGCAGATTGCTCTCTTTCTCTGCATCTTGTGTTTGATAAATTGGATAAGAAGATCCTATGTGGTTCAAATGTGGAGCAGTACTGGAAAATTATCTTCTCTGCTTGATTAAATACCTTTATATGTGTTTTCTATTTCAGGACATCCCAGGAGATTGAGTGATCATGAAGTAGGTAAGAAATATTGTAGACTAATCTAAAATCTTAGTAAGTTTTAACTCATGCCAAGTATAATATTTTTGATTGATCATATTGTCATAAAAGGGCAATCCTAATGACACAAGTCTGCCCAGACTCAGACCGTCTGCCATATAACTGGCATTATATATACTGAGGACAATTGGGTTGCACAGAGAGTGTTAGTGGAGAATTTTTACATAAACATTGAAGCCAAAGGGAGTATTCATGTACTGTACTTAAATTTAGGCCTGTGCTTAAAGATCTTCCTGAAATGAGTTTTGTCAGTCTACACACCCCTAAACTTTGGTTGGACAGGGAGTGCAACTGTATTTAAACAATACTGGAAAGTACATAGAAAAGCTATACTAAAAGGCAGTTATTAGGCTGCAAAGTCAAGTGCTTGAAAGTTAGACAGTGCCAGATATACAGTTGTCAGTGCAACCTTAATTCTGTCCACTTTGGTATCCATCCTGGGCACTGAATGACACTGGGTTCCTATGGAAAAAATAGTATTTGATCATAATATTAAAGACTGTATCATAACACGTGAAAGTGATAGCCTCAAAAAGCTCAATCTTTACAAAGCTTTACAAAGAAGTTTAATGGGCTTATAAGTTTATTATAGTTTATGTCTCTGTATGGAAAAAAATATTTAAAAATGGGCTCTACAATGCAGCAAAGAAACTATAACACAATCCAATGGCTGGAATGTGAAGCTAGAAAAATTAATACTGAAAAAAAAATTGTAATTTTTTACCAATGAGGGTAATTAACCAAGAATAAAATAGAATATAACAAAATTGTAATTAAGCATTGGAACAATTTAGTAAGGGTCATGGAGGGATTATCCATCACATACATTTGTTAAATCAAGATTGGGTGTTCTTTCTAAAAAGATGAGCTCTGGGAATTATTATGTGGAAGTCAGATTAGATGATCATAATGGTCCCTTCTGGCCTTGGAATCTATGAACCTGTGTGTGCACAGGCAATTGCAAATCTGGTATTTCCTAACATTAAATGTCTTGATTTGGGCCCTTAAATAACATTCATTTAATGTAGAATTTTTGTGTATAACTTGTTAACCTTTCTAAGGTTGTTTTTTTAAAGAAAACAAGTTCAAGCAACTTCTGTGATGTGCAAGTGTAACAACTCCTCCATGATCAGCGGGTTTCAATGCTGACTATTCAGCACGGCAGCACAGAATATGACTGTTTGAGCTATTGGATTAACTCTGCTAGCTGGCAGCAGGAAAAGCCTGCCAGAGGGCTGAGTGTCTGGATGGGACCACTGGGGTCATGTGGTGAATTTGGGGTATTAGTGGAGTGTGAGCAAAATCCTGTTGTCTTCCACTCATTCACTAACTGCGGTAGTTCATATGCTGCTTCCAGAGAGAATATGGGCCACTTGGGATACGTGCAGATCAGGGTGGGTACTGGCCAGCCCAGCTCACTCCTCCCATAGTTAGAGCTGGTCTGGCAGCTCCCAGTGATACCCAGTGTAGGGTGTGCTGCTGCTGAAGTGGCAGCAGCATGGTTTTGGCCTTAGAATATTTCTGTTTAGCATTTGTTTTGGGGTCTGGCAAAATGTTCCTGAAGAAGGAATGCGAGAGAAAAGGAAATGGTGATTTTTTTAACAGTTTTGTTACATGTTTGAATTTTTAATAATAATAATAATAATTAATAATTAATAATATAACATGTCAAATATCAGGTTCAAGTAGAATTTATTTAGTTAAAGATTAACCCAGAACAATACAGAGTACAGAAAGGAAGGTTTTATACATTGCAACCAATCTGAAGACTGGGGCTTGATTCGCTCCTAACTAAATTCCCAAAGTCCTTGTCTTCAGGGGCGGCTCTAGGAATTGCGCCGCTCCAAGCAGGGTGGCACACCGCGGGGGGCGCTCTGGCGTTCGCTGGTCCTGCGGCTCCGGTGGACCTCCTGCAGATGTGCCTGTGGAGGCTCCGCTCGTCCCGCGGCTCCAGTGGAGCATCCACAGGCATGCCTGCAGGACGTCCACCGGAGCCACCTGCTGCCCTCCCGCGGGATGCCGCCCCAAGCGCGCGCTTGGCGCGCTGGGGTCTGGAGCAGGCTCTGCTTGTCTTATATACTGTTCAGGACGAAAACTTCATTTTCCAAAATTGATCTAACTGTGAATTCTGTCCCGGATATCTCAATTTACCTAATCATTAATCTAAAGACATCTGCAATTGAGCGATCTGTGACAGCAGGCCATTCTTATTCACCTAACAATCAACCAATATGTTATTACGGTATCAGTCACAGAACACATTACAATTATTAGTAGACTCTGTTTTACCTCTAGACACAGTTACTGCAGGTCAGTGTGGCCTGAGTAATGTATAACACACACTGCATTATTGATTATATATATTCCAATGTTTTGTCACCCACTAACATTTAATCTAACTCCACAGAACTTTTTTAATAGGTGCAGAGCCCTCAATTTGTAGATACAAAACACTTTTATGTATACACAAAGGATTTCTGTCAATATCTATCTATATGGTTATCCATCTAACTAGCTATACAAAAGAACTGTAGAGGTTTAATATATACTAACAGTTTATATCTCAACAAAACCTGAAAGCATTTCATGGGGGAAAGAAAAGGCGCATCCCTAATCCCAGGGTTATCCCCCTGCTGAATTTTAGGGGCTAATGAAAAAAATGGAGCGATGAGAGCTTCTAAAAAAGGCAAATAATAATAATAAATAATAATAATTAACTAATTTAATTAGGAAATCTTAATATAAGAGTCCCTGCCAGATCTCTCTATAAATAATATTTTCTAGTATATATGTGCAAGGTGTAGAGGTTGCTGTGAAAACCATGAGATTGAAATTTCCCTGATTTTTTGGTCACTAAAATCTCAGCAATAATAACAGAAGAGGAGTAATCTTTTTTCTGCAGTAAGAGGCTGTACCTTCTGTCCTCATTCAAGAAAAACTTCCACTGATTGTCTCATATATACAATTAGAAATAAATCACTCAAAATCCAAAATCTTGGACATGTTTCTGACCTCAGATACATAAGCTCAGATACATAGTTATTCCACTGACTGTAAGCCTTTGTTTCTGGATTCACAGAATTGCAACTGAGAGCAGATTCTGTCCCTTTGCCTCCATCTATCAAAAACATGACCCACATAGGATAAAGGACCAAATTTGTCAGTGTTTGTTTCAGAAAAAAAATATTGTGTAGATAACTCTGTGGAAGTCAGTGGATTTACTTTTTTTATACTTGTTTAACTCAGACCAGAATCTGATTCTGATTCTGACCTAAAGTTTTGTATTTTAAGTGTTATTTTTTCTGATTATGTATGGAATACTTTAGTAATATATTTAGCTAATCATTCTTTTTTATTTCCCAGTTTAAAATAATATATAAAATGTGTTCTTTTTCAGATCGAAACACTGATGAAAACAGTAAGTTACCATTGAATTTTGAGTATTTATCCTCACACAGCACAAATGAAAATGAAATGAAATGAAATGAAAACCTTATCCATACACATGGCCATGAGTCATGCCTGCTTCCTCCCCTACCCAGATTTCAAGCATGCCATGATTCAAAAGCAGTGGAATTGTTGCTGTTCAACTGCATGGGAAGGAAAGCAGGCCATGTAAAGACTAAGGCCCAGATAAGCAAAGGTATTTAGGCACCTAAATCCCATTGATTGTAGTGAGAGTTAGGTGCCTAAATACCTTTATGAGCCTGGGCCTAGATTAAAAGATCCATATATTTTAAGACGAAAGGGGATCATTGGATCATATAGTCTCATGTCCTATATAACACAGGCCATAGAATTTCACCCATATACTCTTGTATTGAGCCCATCAACTCGTGTCTGGCAAAGCATCTTCAAGACGATCAAGATGGTCCTTTCTGACCTTAAAGCATCTACTTTTGATTTAAAGATATCAAGAGATGATGAATCCACCACTTCCTTTGGAAATTTATCCAATGATTAATCACTCTCATGTTAAGAAATGTCTGCCTTAGTTCTAATTTGAATGTGTCTGGCTTTAACTTCTGGTAATTGGTGCTTGTTATGCCTTTCTCTGCTAGATTAAAGACCCCTTTGTTACAGCATGGCCTACTATACAATTGTATAGAAACCAGTTTGTTGCTATGGGGGCCCACTCTGTCAGTGAATGGGATGTGGGTGGTCGTGCCTAGTGGTAGGAACAGACATCAGGCCTAGTGTTTAGAGCTGGCATCAATAGCCAAGAATCAGAGTCAAAGTCAGGGGCCAAATGCCAGACCCAAGGGTCATAGCTGGAGTCAGGAGTTAGGAGTTAGAGCCCTGGGTCAGAACTGGAAGGCAGGAGCAGGGCTGGGTCCAAGCCAGGGGAAAGGCTGAAACAAGGCAAGGTCAAGGCTGAAAATGAGCAGGAGCTATCACAGCTGTGGGTGAATGCTTTGAGCAGCCACTAAACTATTGCTGCCAGTCTTAAAAGCTTATCAGCTGACCCTTCCAACCAATCAGGCAGTGTAGCCAATTAGGCAGCACTCATTACCTGTAAACTGGTTCAGCCTCAGCTCTGATTTATAACAGTAATCCCCACAATTGGAGGTGCTTCCTTGAGGGCTCAGGGCCCCCAGGACTGCTCCTGTGGATCATAGCCTTCCCAGTCCAACAGGTACTGGAGCCTTCCCCTAACTCACTGAGATCTGAGGATTCAGTGGGCCAAGTACTCCTCTTGTCCACAGAGTTTTACAGGCGGTAGTGGGAGGTTGGAGTGATTTGGGTGTGGGTTCGCAGTGTAGGGATTTAAAAGTGACATTTGAAAGATGGGATGGATCTTCAAGGACTCAGGCAAGTGTAACCTGAAAGCCACTGCGTTCACTTGTTCTGTAATCTTGAAGGAGCCCAGATACTGGAGACTAGTTAGGTGGATGGACAGCTCATTTTAAGGTTCGGGGCAGAGTGCTGCACCTTGTCCTCTATGGTCAGACGGGGGGCAGCCTCATGGTGTTTATAGGTTTGTTTGGTGGACTGCAAGTGTTTCACACACTCCTGGTTCACCCACTGTCATTGGGAGACTAAATCCGTGGTGGCTTGTATTGGGGAACACAGGGGTAAGTCTAAGTGGAAGTGGGCAGGAAAGCAAACTTTTGCAAAGAATGGGCTATGTTGGCTTGAGGTTTTATACGCAAATTCACTGTAGTACAGCAGGGGAAGGCAGTCATCCTAGTGGTAGCTCAAAAAGTGAAAAAGATATTGCTCCAAAGTTTGATTGACTCTCTATGTTTGCCAATTAGTCAGGGGGTGGGATGGGGTGATAGGAAGATGAGTTGAGGGTCTTAATGCCAAGGAGTCTGAGAAATTCCCACCAGAACTGGGAGATGAACTGAGGACTCCAGTCCAATACAATGCCCACCAGAAACCTGTGGTGGCAGAAGGCATTTTCCAGGAAGAGTCAAGCCATCTCCCATGTGGCGGGAACTGTGTAGCACAGGATGAAGTATTCAATTTTTGTTAGGAAATTGATGAGAAAACAGAAGAACTCAGTATCCCTGGGAGTATGGCAATTCTACAATAAAGTCCATTGATATCACAGTCCAAGTCTGTGGAGCATGGGCAGAAGCTGTAGGAGACCTAAGGGCTTTGATCTTGGGTTTTTGAAACAGGTACAGTCGTTGCAGGACGGTCAGGACCGTATATAATCCTTGATGTAAACTCATAGGCCTGTGCCCACCAGAAACTCCTCAAGATCAGATTCCAGATCTTGAATTGGCCAAAATAGTCCACAAGCAGCAAATTGTGTCATAGTTTCAAAACCTGAAGCCAACATTGTCCCTCTGGAACATAAAGGCAACCCTTGTGATAGAGGAGGCCTTTTCATAGTCAGAACTCAGAGTCAGGTCACACACCCAGATCATTCAGAATCTGGCAGATCTGGATCATAAATGCATCATTTGGGAGTAGAGAACAAATGGAGGATGTCAGAGTGCTGTTGATCGTCCTATTGACAAAGTTGGATGCCTTGGGCATGGTGGCAGAGAGCTCTTTGCTAGGTTCAAGATATTAAAAAAGTATTAAAATGCCTGCGGATGCTCCACCGGAGCCGCGGGACCAGCAGACCCTCCGCAGGCACGTCTGTGGGAGGTCCCCCGGAGCCGTGGGACCGGGGACCACCAGAGCGCCCCCCCACAGCATCCCGCCCTGCTTGGGGCGGTGTAAATCCTAGAGCCACCCCTGATGGATTGACTGGTGGTGTCACAAACATAAAATAAAATAAAATAATTAACTAATTAAATACAAAGATAAGAGAGCCTCTATAATGGAAAAAAATGTCTTGAACTTTGTCTTGTCTCTTCCTCCCCCCTCAGCTCAAAAATATCTTTTAGTGACAAGAAATCACATTTTTAATACTTTTTTTTATACTTACCATTGATTTTGCATCTGTAACTTCCAGGGCTGGCTCTACAGTTTTCGCTGCCCCAAGCAGCACACCAAATTGCCTCCGCGGGTGGCGGGGCTAGTCCCTGTGCTCTTAGTCGAGTTCAGGATCCTGACACAAGGAAAAAAGGAAAGCAGTAAAACAGAGACCCTGGACTTCAGAAAAGCAGACTTTGACTCCCTCAGGGAACTGATGGGCAAGGTCCCCTGGGAGAATAACATGACGGGGAAAGGAGTCGAGGAAAGCTGGCTGTATTTTAAAGAAACCTTATTGAGGTTGCAAGAACAAACCATCCCGATGTGTAGGAAGAAAAGTAAATATGGCAGGTGACCAGCTTGGCTTAACAGTGAAATGCTTGCTCGTCTTAAACACAAAAAAACAGCTTACAAGAAGTGGAAGATTGGACAAATAACCAGGGAGGAGTATAAAAGTATTGCTCAGGCATGCAGGTGTGAAATTAGGAAGGCCAAATCACACTTGGAGTTGCAGCTAGCCGGAGATGTTAGGAGTAACAAGAAGGGTTTCTTTAGGTATGTTAGCAACAGGAAGAAAGTCAAGGAAAGTGTGGGCCCCTTGCTGAATGAGGGAGGGGAACCTAGTGACAGAGGATGTGGAGAAAGCTAGTGTACTCAATGCTTTTTTTGCCTCTGTCTTCACAGACAAGGTCAGCTCCCAGACAGCTGCACTCTGCAGCATGGTATGGGGAGGAGGTGACCAGCTCTCTGTGGAGAAAGAAGTAGTTCGGAACTATTTAGGAAAGCTGGACGAGCACAAGTCCATGGGGCCGGATGCACTGCATCCGAGGGTGCTAAAGGAGTTGGCCAATGAGATTGCAGAGCCATTGGCCATTATCTTTGAAAAATCATGGCGATCAGGGGAGGTCCCGTGTTGCGTCGCATTGGCGGACGTGGACAGAGCTCAACAATCAGTTTGATTGGTAACAGAGTCATTTATTTCTCTCCAGCATACATCTTTATACTTTTGAAGCAGGCAAGCAAGCAATTGCTAATTGGTTAACAAAATACACACAGGCACTGCTATAACTTCATAGGGTAACATCATCCTAGACAACTTCAAATTTATTATCCTATTATGCCTGCTAGAGAGAAGCTAGCCAAGGCCAACTTCTCATAACAAAACTCACAACTTAATTAACCTAATCTAGAAACCTAAACATTCTAGGTTTCCCACACTATCTCCTAGAAACTTAAACATCCTAGCTTCCCACACTACCAGGTGCTAGCTAGCAAAATATTCCAACACCTCCCCCCATTAACTCAAATCAAAGCAAAAATTTTTAGCAAAACAAATCCAGCTAATAATATCAAACTGCAAGCTACACAAGCCAAAGCAAAAGGCAAATTAAAAACACAAATTAAAAACACCAACTGTCTGACTAAACCGTAACAATATCTTCCGCAGTGCCCTGCTCTCACCTATCACATTCTCCCTCCAGGTAATGCAAGTGGCCCAAGGGGCCAGGAGGGGCCTGCCAAGGTGCGTGCCACACAGCAACAGCGGCGGGCACACCCATAGCAGAAATACAAAAGGCAGGCAACAAAAATACAAAGCATGCCTAACATTAACCCTTGTAACAAATGTGCAGCCCAGCCACGTAGCGACGACAGCCATGACCACAACCAGAAATCACCCTGGTGCTGGCGAATGCCCTCCGCTAGATGGCGCAAACGATCCAGATCTTTTTCGATAGCGGCACTCGCATCTGTAATATTAAAGCAGCACATACCCACAAAATCAGAACAGGGATGACCATGTCGCAGCAACAAATAATCAATGGCTAAGCGATTTTGCAAAACTCCTCGGCGAACTTCTCCCATCTCTTGAGTTAACAAGGCAAGAACAGTGGAGGTCAAATTCAAGGCCTTTGCCACAGTACAGGCAAGGTGTGCAACGGCATGGTAATTATGCACCACCAAACCAGGGATGCCCACCAGGGTAAAGGCAAGGGCTGCTGCCTCTTGTTCTGAAAACAAGGTAACATCTGCCTTACAGGTAGGGCTCAAGGGAATACTGTCACGCCGTTGGCGAGGCCCTCTCACACTGGGATGGGGAAACAACAAAGGGGCCACACGGCCAATAGCACAGGGGCCACCTGAACTATTAGCTGGAACATAAGTAAAGGCTGTGCGGCCGCACAACAAAAACCACCCCAGGGGTAACTTCATGTGTCCGTAGGCAAAGGATACATCCCTCTTATGGCGACAAACAAGCTCCACATTATCATGATTAACAGCTACATGCTTAGCATTAACAAAATTCATACACGTAATAGCAGCTGTCACATTAGCCAAACGAAACGAATACATGCTGGCATCTAACTTATCTACAGCGGCTCCAGGGCCCAAGGCATACAACTCTGCATGAGGTATATCCTTGGGGATACGAGACAACCAAGTGTGCTGCTGCAGCACCTGCAATTCAGTACACACACCCACAAAGCAGGTTTCCATAAGGGCCCCCACTGCAGGAACATGGGGCAGGCAGAAGGCCGTTGTATTTATGGCACTCTGCGCCAAAGTCAGCCAGGCATTCACTGGGGGTATGAGATCATACGTGGCGCCTCCCCTCACAAGGAGCGCCAAAACAAGCAACAGAGCAGAACCAGGCGAGGCTGACTCTCCGCATCCAGCAGAATAGGAGCCCAGGCCAGGATCACGGCGGCTTGTGGGACGCAGTGAAAGACGGGCCATGCTGTACTGCCCGGGGCGCACGTCTCCAAACCTATGGGCAACAAAAGGGTACACAACAATTAGTATACAATCACACAGAATCAAAAAAGGCAGGCAGAAGTCCTGGCGTGGCCAGCGAGCAATTATTCTCCAGGGGCTCTGGCTCCTCGGCGTCTGGGCGCGTCTCGTGTGGCTCTTCCGAATCTGTCTGTTGTTGCGCCCGAGGATGCAGCCAAGGTCGGACCCATTTCGCCGGTATCCACCTAGGACCTGCGTCAGTGGAAACACAAGCATAACCCCTCCCCCACGTTAGCAAGTCGACTGGTCCTTTCCAAACTTGCTGCTGATAATCGAACCATTTGACCGAGGGTCGTGGGCTTGTAGCCTGCTCGTCCCCGGTTATCCCACCAACATGTTTAATCGCGGGGGGTACTTGGCTGTCTTTCCCAAGCTGTAGCCAATTGAGCACATAAAGAGCTTTCAGCAAACGAGCGGCAGGCGTCTTGTCCAAAGCGTCTGCCCTTTCACTCCGAATGCCCCCTTTCTGTCTCAAAAGAAGCGCCTTTAAGGACGCATGGGCACGCTCAATAATAGCTTGTCCAGTGGAATTGCCAGGAACACCGGTAGAATGCTGCACACCCCACTGTAAAAGAAACTGGGCAGTGCGATGCGAAACATAACCTCCGCCATTATCAGTCTTAATGAGCGCAGGAACCCCCATAACAGCAAAACAGGCTTGCCAATGCTTAATCACATCGCGGGAGCTGGTAGACGTAAGTGCTGTTGCCCAAATAAAACCAGAAAAGGTGTCAATGGTAACATGAAGATTGCGCAAGGTGCCAAACTCAGCAAACGTGGTAACATCAGACTGCCAGATCTGAAGGGACAAAAGGCCACGGGGGTTAACACCGGAAACAAGGGGCAACACATGTTGTTGACAATCAGGGCAGGAGGCCACAATAGCACGAGCATCAGTGATAGAAATCGCAAACTGGCGTGCCAAAGCACGAGCAGACTGGTGGAAAAATTCATGAGAGACCCGTGCCTGAGCAAAGGAATTTGGAACTTGGGCAGCGCCAACCAAATGATCAATCAGGGCATTGCCTTCGGCAAGACCATCCTGCAGTCCCGAATGGCTCCGAATATGCATAACAAAATAAGGGCACCGGCGAGCATTCAGCAAATGCCATAGCTGAAAAAGAGCAGTCCACAAAACGGAATTTGTGACTCGGCCCAACAGGGATCGTTCCAAACGACGAAGCACACCCACAGCATACAAGGAGTCACTAACAATGTTCAATGGAGTATCGGGCCACTTTTCAAAGGTTCGAACAATAGCACGAAGCTCCAGAACCTGCAAGGAGCCATCAGCAAGAACAAACTCATGGTGCCAGCGATTATCAGCAAACCAAAGAAGTCCCGCACGCTGAGCACTGCCGCTGGCGTCAGTAAAAACGGTGAGGCCAGCAACAGGACTGGATCGTAACATCAGGGCTTTCTCCAAGGGCAGCATAGTAGCAAAAAACCGATGTGGGGGAAAATGGCTACTAAACTGACCGGCATAATCCATGGTGGCAAGTACAAAGGAAAGGTGAGTAACAAGCAACTGAGTCACGGTAACATCATCAAAGGGCAGGTAAATCACGTGCGGATCCATGCCCGCAATGGCTAACAAACGCTGTCGGGCCACTCGAATAAGATGAGCGACTGCATCAAGTCGCGTGGTCACAGTGGTGGCATAATGCGAAGGCGGAAAGACCCACTCAATGCCCACAAGTGGATCTAAAAGGGCTTCATGCCACTGAAAAAGCAGGGCTGTCAGGGAAACATCTGTGGACAAAATGGCCAAAAAAACAGGCAAATCCGGATAAATGCGTCCAGAGTACCGCGTGGCTAACTTATTTGCAATGGTTTGCAGGGCAACATGATGTTCAGCTTGAAGAGAGCGAGGCTCCTCCGGGGCACGACCACCCTTAAGCAAAGAAAGGAAGGGTGCAAGATCCTCATTTGTAATTCCACAGAGACCGCGAATCCACTGTAGGTCACCCACAAAACGTTGCACATCATGTAAATTCCGAATATCCAATTGAATGGTTAAATTCTGTGGCCGCACAATCGAATCGGTTATCTCCATGCCAAGATACCGATACGGGGCTTGCTGTTGAATCTTTTCTGGGGCAATAACCAAACCAGCCTTTTGTAACACAGAGTCAATCTCAGCAATGGCTGCTTCCATTGAAAGGTGGGCGCTGGTAAACAAAAGATCATCCATGTAATGATAAATAATCCAGTCAGGATGTGCCGCTCGCAGGGGCGCTATGGCCCAAGCAACATACAACTGACAAATGGTAGGAGAGTTTTTCATACCTTGTGGCAAAACAGTCCATTGATACCGCTTTACAGGCTCAGTCTTATTCACAGAAGGCACGGAAAAGGCAAACTTCTCTCGGTCCGCAGGATGCAAAGCAATGGTAAAAAAGCAGTCCTTGAGATCAATAACAAGCAAGGGCCATCCATGCGGAAGCATAGTAGGTGTGGGCAGCCCAGGTTGGAGGGCGCCCATGTCCTTCATCACAGCATTAACAGCGCGCAGATCTTGTAGCAAACGCCAACGCCCAGATTTTTTGGGTATGATAAAAATAGGAGTATTCCAGGGGCTAAGGGAAGGTTCAAGATGACCCTTAGCCAGTTGTTCCTGCACAAGTTCATGTACTCGGGCGAGCTTGTCTTTATGCAGCGGCCACTGAGCGACCCAGACCGGTGTGGTAGTTGTCCATTCCAGCTGAAGGATCGGTCGCCCCTCAATGGCCGCTAGGCAAAAGGTGAATTCTGCAGCACAACGCCCCACTGACTTAAGCAATCTCGACCTAGTAACCAGATCGGAGCCTGCATCACGTAAGGGCGAACCTTCGCGCTTGTGGCCGGATCTTCCACATCAACAATGGTAATAAAATCCACACTAATGCGAATCAACTGAGTCCCGCCAATCCCGCTCACAGGCGTGGCGGCATCCCGCAAGGGCCAAGACTCCGGCCAAAATCGAAAGGGAATTATAGTCACATCAGCCCCCGTGTCCAAGAGGGCATCATGAACAATCTGTCGCCCATCAGAGCCCTGGAGATGAACAGTTCGAATGGGCTTACGCGGGGTGACTTCCATGGCAAAGGCAATTTGGGGAGGGCCAGTAGATCCAAACCCCCGAGACCCGCGGTCAAGCTGGGTCGTCCTGGGCACACACCCCTTAAAAGGTATCAATTGAGCCAAACGCGTGCCAGCAGTGATGGTTATAGGGGGACAAAGGGCACGTACCATTATCCCAATATTTCCCGTATAGTCAGCATCAATAAGGCCAGGCAAAACAAAAATACCTTGTTTTGATGTTGACGAGCGGCCGATCAAAAGGGCACTCAGTCCAAATCCTAGTGGGCCATCAGTATTAGAAGAAAGAACATGGACTTTGTCATCCTCTATGACTGTGTCTGTCGCTGTGGCCACATCCACTCCGGCACTGCCACGGGTCGCTCCGGTGAGGCGTTCCAGGCAGCCGGATTGGTGGCTGGAGGCATTTGTGTCGTCGCGCTCCTCCGAGGGGCGCTCTGCGGTCCGTTTCCCGGCAGCAGTGTTCCATCCTTGCTGCGGCGCGACCAACACTCAAAGGCGCGATGGCCATACCTTTGACATCGTGCACAAACGCCGGTAGTGGCTTTAGGCGACACATCAGGGGGTCGCTGCCCACGTTGCGCAGGGCAGTTCCGCCGAATATGTCCGGGCTTCCCACAAGCAAAACAGAGGCCGTTTGACCGGGCAGGCCATCTGGCCCCTCGCTTGCGCCCGACCAACGGTTGTAATGCAACGGCCAGTGCAGTGGCATGTGCCTTAGCATGAATTGTAGCTTTATCCGATTCTTCAAACATAGCGGCCCTGTTACACGCCTCAATCATGTCCATCAGGGTCGCAGTCCTTGGCAAGGTGGCTAGTATGCGGCGGCAAGTGGGGTTTGCATTCTGGGTGGCCAGATCAAGTCCAACTGCGGTTCTGGCCTCTGGTGTCAGATTAGGAGATCTATCAATAGCCTCTCGGAGGCGATCCAAAAAGGTAGCATAAGGTTCCAACGGGCCTTGTGTAATTTTAGCATAGGGAGGGGCCGGCTTACCCATCTGGGGCACCGCTTTAAGGGCAGCTAGAGCCAGTTCCTGTGATTGCTGCAGGATTCGGGGATCAAGGCGGGCTTGCAAATGCGGTTCAACAAAGCGGCCGGTCCCCAAAAGCATATCGACAGTAGCCACACGCCGAATATCACCGTCCGGTAAATCCAAATTGCGAACAAGGGCCAAATCAATTCTTTTAGCCCAATCATCTTTCCACAAAAGTCTCTGGGTAGGCGTAAGAAGCATATCAGCTAGCTTAATCGCATCATATGGGCACATTGCCTGTCCAATAAACACCTGTTCAATTATAGACTGTACATACGGGTTATCTAGTCCATAAGCCATAATCGATTTCTGTGCCTCACGAATCAACTTCCAATCCAAAGGAACCCACTGCCGACGGTTTGGCTGTTGAGGGTCTGGCGTAATCACTGGAAAAGCCTCAGGTGTCAAACCTTCAAGGATGGCTTCCTTTAAAACTCCATGCCAGCGCTGTACCGGATCCGGAGGGTCCCCAGTTGAAGGGTCCCCTGGGGCAGGCGGGGCGGAAGGACGAGTCGGATGAAAACACTCGTGAAGATGCGAACGCGATGATCCAGGTGGAAAACCTTGCATTTGATCCAACTTATTATAAATGTCTTGGAGCTGTTGACCCTGGCGCTCCATCTCCTTATAAAAGGCATCAGGCTGAGTAAATTGGGTAAGCGTAGTCAAGTCAGGATATGTCTTTGATGGCGCATTGTCCAGCCGAGCCCCCTCTGCTTCCCCGCAATCATGGCACCCCCAGACCCCGTGAACACGGCATGGCTTTGGGGGGGGTGCATACGGCGAAGCTATGTCCATAGGCTCGGGCGTATCGGGGGGTAGTGGAACTGTAGCAGGATCAATCTCGTCGGGGCCAAGAGCCACATTGGAGGGTAGTGGGTCCATAGCAGGGGCAAAATCATCCGGGTCGGAAGCCAAAGGTATCACCGTGGGCTCGCCACCGAAAAATTCCCGGGCTCCAACCGGCAACACAGAAGGCACTTCGGGCGGTGGGTGGAAAATCTCAGAGAGAGCCGCCTGCACTCCTGCCTCGGCCGCGAGAGTCTCCACTATCTTCTTCGTTTTGTCCCACACTGGGCTCAGGGAGAAGGCTTCCTTATCGCCCTGAGCCACCGACTTCCAAAGCTCGGAGCCTAGCTGCTCCCAAACAGCTTTATCAAAAATTGTACTCGGCTTAACGAAAAGTCCCCTTTTCTGTCCCCACCGTAGCAGGCGGGATAACGTGTCAGAGGGGAGCTTTTCTCCCTGCCGTTCCGCGATGCGTATCAAATATTCATGCACCGTTCTTTCTTCCGCTGATGCAGCGGTCCCCATGATAGCCGCTCACCTCTGAGCTCAGATGCGCCTCTCCTTTGGACGCCCGGGGGCCGGCCCTTCTCCAGCACTTCCCGCCGCGGCTCCTCCGCCTGGGTCAGGCCACCGACACTATCACCATTCGATTCGAATCACGTCGGGGTCACCATTTGTTGCGTCGCATTGGCGGACGTGGACAGAGCTCAACAATCAGTTTGATTGGTAACAGAGTCATTTATTTCTCTCCAGCATACATCTTTATACTTTTGAAGCAGGCAAGCAAGCAATTGCTAATTGGTTAACAAAATACACACAGGCACTGCTATAACTTCATAGGGTAACATCATCCTAGACAACTTCAAATTTATTATCCTATTATGCCTGCTAGAGAGAAGCTAGCCAAGGCCAACTTCTCATAACAAAACTCACAACTTAATTAACCTAATCTAGAAACCTAAACATTCTAGGTTTCCCACACTATCTCCTAGAAACTTAAACATCCTAGCTTCCCACACTACCAGGTGCTAGCTAGCAAAATATTCCAACAGTCCCGGATGACTGGAAAAAAGCTAATGTAGTGCCCATCTTTAAAAAACGGAAGAAAGAAGATCCAGGGAACTACAGGCCAGTCAGTCTCACCTCAGTCCCTGGAAAAATCACTGAACAGGTCCTCAAGGAATCAATTCTGAACCACTTGAAGGAGGGGAAAGTGATCAGGAACAGTCAGCATGGATTCACCAAGGGCCTACTTATTTAAACTGATTAAAGGTTTTCTGATTTTGCAGGACCACTCCTGGGGGAACATAGTAAGTGTGTTTGCTTCTGAAAATCTGAGAAGAGTTCTACAATCAGGGAGATTTGGGGAAATGCTTTCAGTCCTTATTTTTCTTTGCAATGCGTCTGACCAATTCACAAACCTCTGCAAAGGGAAGATGAATTTTAAGGCGTCATCTTCCTGAGATTTGTGTGGGTATCACACTCATCAACAGTATTAGTGCTTTGAGCCCATTTTGCTCTACTTATTCACACAAGTACTCTTTAGAGGTGGTTGAAAAGTCAAGATCCCCCCTAGCCCCCCAAAAAACCCCAAAATATTCCAGCTGAAATGAGTTTTCATTTCAAAATGTAAGGTAAATACACTAAACATGGGTTAAAAAGGAAGATAAGGTCAAAATTGAAATGAAACATTTCAAAATTATTGAAGCAAAATATTTCAGTTGACCTGAGCTGAATATTTTGGTTTGGTTTTGGCTTTTTGTTATGTAAATATTTTCAAGATTTTGTCCCCATTGAAGTGGGAAAAACATCAAACTCTTGAAAATGTTCCAGGAATGGGAAAAATATTTTCCACCCAACTCTAATTCAAAACTCTGCACTGACATGTGAAGGGTAACTCTTTGAACTCTCAAGCCACCTCCTAAACCCCTACATAATAACAGCATCTGATCCACACATAATCCTTGGGTAGGTTCCCTCTATAAAACCTGCCTACTTAGGGACACAATTTCTCCAGATCCTATCATGAGTGTGGAGGGACAGCACAAGAGGCCTTTTACCACTGTCCCTCCTCAGCACCGAAAGCCTCAACCCTTGGACTAGATTCAGTAACTGTCTCTGGGAAATGTCATAGTTGCAGTGCAGCCACCTGGTAAAAAGAACAGTAAAGGACTACATTGGTTTAGGGGGTCTCTGTAAAAGATACAATGTGGGGTAGCTGGCTCTAAGTCCCCTTCAGCAGTCTCTAGTGCAGAGGTTATGTTGCTTCAGGGCAGATGGGGCCATAGCTGGGGCATTCCTATAATCTGGCTATTCTCATATAGTGCAACCATGCAGAGGGGCTGTTATAATCAAAGTGCAATTTAGAGGAACTCTCAAGGCTGTTCTAAACTTCATCAGGGACTGATCCAGCAGCCATGGAATAGGTGGGGATATAAGCGAGTTTACACTTTTTAAATCTTTTGCCCATCTTGACATTGCTGAAGGCTGAAGTAATAAATTTCAAACTCATCAGGGTTATTCAAATTACTACACAAACTTAAGGGGCTGAGTTATTTTTATGAGTGAGGCTCAGATTTAAATCTTGATTTTGTTTGTGTACAAACAAATATAACATGAAATATTAGAGGTGATATTTTAAAAGGCACAAGTAGGAGATAGGCACCCAACTTCCAATTTCTTTCAATGGGACTGAGGCACTAAACTTTGTGCCTTTGAAAATCTCCCTCTAATTTTTATTGTATTTAATTGTCCTCAACTAATTTGGTCAATTACAGATGGTTAGAGACCTGATTTTGTATTTTCATTTAATCCATTATCAGAGAATTTTGCAACATCTCTAGATGATTTAGTCTGATTAAAGATTTGCTGATTTTTGCAGGATCACTCCTGGAGGAACATGGTAAGTGTCTATTGCTTCTTAAAATCTGAGAAGAGCTCTAAAATCAAAGGCATATTGATGTTGCTGTTACTTGAGAAATGTTTTCAGTCTATCTTTTGTTACAATGTGTCTGACAAAGTAACAAACTACACACAGGGAAGATAAATTTTAAGACTCCATCTCTTGAGTCTTAAAGAGACTCAAGAGATGTCTTTAAGGTGATATGATAGAGCTCCCATTGATTTCCCATGCACCACGGTACTGAGTGCTTGTGCTATTTATACTCACCTTACCACATGAGCTGGTTGAAAAGTCAAGGACTTTTTCCCCCTCAGAAAAACAAATCAATCAAAATAAAACATTCAATTCCAATCTCAATGAACATCTTCATTTTGGCTTAAAATTTCCTGACAAAAACAACAATACCCCGCCCTCCCCCATGTTATTTTCCTGAAAACATTGGAAAACATAATCCCAACTATGCATACAGAATGATGGGATCTAAACTAGCTGTTACCACTCAAGAAAAAGGTGTGGGACTCTTCCTCACATCCTCTGCACTTAAAATCAATGCAGAGAAAGCATTTAGCTTCTCTGCAATGGCCTTATCTTTCATGAGTGCTTGTTTGTCACCTCGATCATCCACTGACACCATTGATTGTTCTGCAGGCTTCCCACTTCTAATGTACTTTAAAAAAATTGCTGTTAGTTTTTGAGTCTTTGGCTAGTTCCTCTTCAAATTCTTTTTTCAGCTGCCTAATGATACTTTCACACTTGACTTGCCCGAGTTTATGCTCCTTTCTATTTCCCTCAGTAGCATTTAACATCTGATTTGTAAAAGATACTTTTTTGCCTCTAACCACATCTTTTACGTTGTTGTTTAACCATGGTGCCTCTTTTTGGGTCCTCTTACTTTTTTTTCTCTCTCTCTTTTTTTTTAATTTGGACTATAGATTTAATTTGAGCCTCTATTATGGTGTTTTTAAAAGTTTTGATGCAGGTTGAAGGCATTTCAATTTTGTGACTCTACCTTTTAATTTCCATTTAACTAGATTCCTCTTTTTGGTGTAGTTCCCCTTTATGAGCTTCAATGCTACTGTGGTGGGCTTCTTTGGTGTTTCTCCCCCACAAGGAAGTTAAATTTAATGATATGATCACTATTACAAGGCAGTTCAGCTATATTCACCTCTTGGACCAGAACCTGTGCTCCACTTAGGACTAAATCAGGAATTGCCTCTCTCATTGTGAGTTCCAGGACTAGCTGCTTTAAGAAGCAGTCATTGACGATGTCAAAGAACTTTATCTCTACATGAGGTGACATGTACCCAGTCAACATGGGGATAGTTGAAATTCCCCATTATTACTGGGTTTTCTATTTTTGTAGCCTCTCTTATCTTCTGGAGCATTTCACAATCACCATCAAAATTCTGGCCAGGTGTTTGGTAGTATATCACTACTGCTATAATCTTATTATTCACACATGGAATTTCTATCCATAGACATTCTATGGTACAGTTTTATTCATTTAGGATTTTTATTGTATTTGACTCTATGCTTTCTTTCACACATAGTTCCACTCCCCTACCATCATGGCCTACTATATATTTTGTACCCTGGTATTATCATGTTCAATTGATTATCATAATTTAACCAAGCTTCTGTGATGTCTATTATATCAATATCCTTGTTTAACAACAGGCACTCAAATTCACCTATCTTAGTATTTAGACTTCTAGCTTCTGTATACTCACATAATAGAGATTGTCCCCTAACACTGGATATTGCTGTAACTATACAACCTGAGCACTGGATAATAAAAGATTCCATATGTACAAACCTGGTGTATGGTAACTCAGAATTCTCTGCTGCCAGCTAGCCTGTGCAGGAAAAACAGACCCATAAAGATGAACAGCTTCAGTTCTCCTGCAAAAAGGGACAGGCAACAGAAATGCTACACAGTGGGCTCTTCAACCCTGCTTCTTGTGGAGCACTTATGTGTTGCAGCTCTCCCTGCAACAACGAGGAAAGGGTGGATTGAATAGAGGAGTGCTCACCCTGTCTACAGACTGCATGGATCCTCTGGCTAAACTGAGTTGATGTGAGGCAAGCAGCATGCCACTGGAACAGCCCAGAACTCACTGCCACAAAGTATGATGGAGGGGAAAAAGCTTAGTAGGTTTCTAGGAAAGGATTATATCCTTACATGAATAGTAATATTTCTCAACCAGATGTCCCTAAAATTACTGTGGTTGCTTATATAGAAAACAGCTGTTAGGCTATTTGATTGCTATTCGGAGGAGAGGTGTCCATGGGATGATATCTCCATGAAGATGTGGACTGCACTATTAAAACGTTTTATAACCACTGATTAATAAAAATATCCAAAGTTACATTAGTTAGGATAAAAATGTACACAGAGTCTAAACCAGGGGTAGGCAACCTATGGCATGCACGCTGAAGGCGGCACGCGAGCTGAATTTCAACGGCACTCACACTGCCCGGGTCCTGGCCACTGGTCCTGGGTGCTCTGCGTTTTAATTTAATTTTAAAAGAAGCTTATTAAACATTTAAAAAAACATATTTACTTTACATACAACAATAGTTTAGTTATATATTATAGACTTACAGAAAGAGACCTTCTAAAAACGTTAAAATATATTACTGGCATGTGAAACCTTAAATTAGACTGAACAAATGAAGACTCGGCACACCACTTCTGAAAGGTTGCCGACCCCTGGTCTAAACCCTTTTGCTTCAGGGCAAAAGCTGACTGCTCACTGAAATTTGGGAAGAAAATTCCCATATGGGCATGTTTATTCCACATTTGCGTCCAACAGGGTTTCTTTCTTATACATTCCTCTGAAGCATCAGGTGCTGGCCACAGAATGGACCCCTTGTGTGAGCCAGTCTGGCAAGCCCTGGGTTGCTACATGTAAGCAGGGGAATAGTTCCACTCTTGTGGAGAACTTTCCTGGCTACCCAGGTGCAATCCACTAGTGAAAGGATCTGAGTCCTCATTCCTCTTACCTGGAGGCCTTCCTTATCTTGAGGACTCAGCTTCCATTCTCCTATGCAGCAGAGTCCTTGTAACCCCAAAAAGGCTGGGGCCAGTATTCCTGGGAAGCTCAACCCCCAATTTTGTTAAGGTCACTTAGGACAGGGACTGGGATGTCCTCACACCGGGGTGCTCTCTCCACACCAGATGCTTTCCTGACCTGCTTATCATTACATATAGTTCAAACCAAATACAATTCATTAAACAAGTGTAAGAAAAATATGGGAAAAATGGAAAAGGTTAAAGGAACAAGGGACCCCATCCTGTGGACATAGGGAATACCTTAAACAGCTGTCTGTTTACATAAGAAAAGTTCATAGTCCATTCTTCACAATCATAGAATCATAAAAGATTAGGGTTGGAAGAGACCTCAGGAGGTCATCCAATTCAACCCCCTCCTCGAAGCAGGGCCAAACCCAACTAAATCATCCCAGGCAGGGCTTTGTCAAGCCTGACCTTAAAAACCTCTAAGGAAGGAGATCCCACCACCTTCCTAGGTAACTCATTCCAGTGCTTCATCACCCTCCTAGAGAAATAGTTTTTCTTAATATACAATCTAGACCGCCACCACTGCATCTTAAGACAATTGCTCCTGCTTCTGTCATCTGCCACCCCTGACAACAGCCTACCTCCATCCTCTTTGGAACCCCCCTTCAGGTAGTTGAAGGCTGCTAACAAATCTTCTCTTTTGCAGACTAAATAAGCCCAGTTCCCTCAGCCTCTCCTCATTAGTCATGTGCCCTGGACCCCTAATAATTTTTGTTGCCCTCTGCTGGACTGTCTCCAATTTGTCCACATCCTTTCTGTAGTGAGGGGGGGTTCCAAAACTGGATGCAATACTCCAGATGTGGCCTCACCAGTGCTGAATAGAGGGGAATAATCACTTCCCTCAATCTGCTGGCAATGCTTCTACTAATGCAGCCTAATATGCTGTTAGCCTTCTTGACAATAAGGGCACACTGCTGAATAATATCCAGCTTCTCATCCACTGTAATCCCCAGTTCTTTTTTTGCAGAACTGCTGCTTAGCCAGTCGGTCTCCAGCCTGTAGCAGTGCATGGGATTCTTCTGTCCTAAGTGCAGGACTCTGGTTGAACCTCATCAGATTTATTTTGGACCAATCCTCCAATTTGTCTAGGTCACTCTGGACCCTATCCCTACCCTGCAGCATATCTACCTCTCCCCCCATCTTAGAGTCATCTGTGAACTTGCTGACGGTGCAATCCATCCCATCATCCAGATCATTAATAAAGATGTTGAACAAAACCGGCCCCAGGACAGACTCCTGGGGCACTCCGCTTGATACTGGCTGCCAACTGGACATCGAGCCATTGATCACTACCTATTGAGCCTGAAGATCTAACCAGATTTCTATCCACCTTATAGTCCATTCTTCCAAACCATACTTTAACTTGCTGTCAAAAATACTGCTAGAGACCATATCAAAAGCTTTGCTAATGTCAAAGAATATCACATCCACTGCTTTCCCCATATCCACAGAGCCAGGTATCTCATCGTAGAAGGCAATCAGGTTGGTCAGGCATGACTTGCCCTTGGTGAATCCATGTTGACTGTTTCTGATCACCTTCCTCTCCTCCAAGTGCTTCAAAATGGGTTCTCTGAGGACGTGTTCCATGATTTTTCCATGGACTGAGGTGAGGCTAACTATATATAAATGGATACTATATTTGCCTTTTTCCAATCATCCAAAACCACCTCCGATCACCGTAAGTTTTCAAAGATAATGTCCAATGGCTCGGCAATCACATACGCCAACTCTGTCAGCACCCTCGGATGCATTGCATCCAGCCACATGTACTTGTTCATGTCCAGCTCTTCTAAATAATCTAAATTTCCTCTACTTCTCTTTGCTGCAAGTTACCTCCCAATGGACCTATCCTGCAACCCCAGAATCAGACAAAAACACACACATATTAACAGAGCGCAGCTGAGAGGGCTGTGTTAATCAGCACTCCGAAGCTGACCCTTTATATGTCCCTGGACTCAATAGGCTTGGTCGAGCAGCACTTCCAAGCTGTCACCTTCATATGCCACATGCACTGCACTGGAATAGAGTATGCCTGAGCAGGTTGGGTAGAGCACCACTTCCAAGCTGTCACCCTCATATGTCCCAGGTTCAGCACGTCTCTATCCCCACTTTCACGTTACAATTGTTCTGGTAGTAACCCACTTGATGAGCAAACCCCACAGGATTTTTGGGTGCTGCAGGGATCTTTTAGCTTATGTACGAGAAGCATTGCTGTAGAGCGAATGAGGAAACCAAAAAACACCCACGAAGGGGTGAGAGAGAGAGAGGGAGAGAGAAGCAACCATCTTAATCATCAAAGTTATTTATTGCCAGGTAATAACCATAGGGGAGCCAAACAAACAAAACATTCATAATATTAAATCTAACTTAAACTTGATTACAAAAGTCATGTTTAGAAAACTATAACTTCACAAAAGTCAGGGTCAGAAGGCTATACTTAGAGGATTTATTACTCAAATTGGTCTGATAACTACTGAGCTGGGTGTGTGCAGGCATTAACATCTGGAGGAGCAATTCCCCCATCATGCAGTGCTTCCCTGCTTATTTGGTCCCAGAGTTCCATGTGGTTCTTGGGTTGGAATCTCTGTTCGCCATTCTGTATGCTAATGGAGATGCCTTCTTGTCCCATCTTCGATGCAAATGAGGCTAGAGGAGTTTCCTTTATCCTTTCATCCTTATCCCAGGTGTTTAGGTGTGTCTCCCACTGCCTTTTCATTGCTTTTTGTAAGTCTTTCTTCTGATTGGTTTTGGTTCAGGCAGAGGCTGGGGAGGGTGGGGAGGTCTTTCCTGAGTCAGACAGGCTGGGTACTGCGCCCTGGTTCCCCAAGAACACAATGCTGCTAGGTAACATAACCTTGCACATCCCTTGCGAGCTGCAACTCCAGTTGTGCTTTGGCCTTCTTGATTACACCCCTGCACACTTGAGCAATGTTTTTATACTCCCCCCTAGTCATCTTTCCAAGGTTCCACTTCTTATAAGCTTCTTTTTTTGTGTTTAAGCTCACTGAAGCTTTCTCCGTTAAGCTAAGCTGGTTGCTTACCATAGTCGCTATTCTTTCTGCACATCGGGATGGTTTGTTCCTGCACCCTCAATAAAGCTTCTTTAAAATACAGCCAGCTCTCCTGGACTCCTTTCTCCATCATATTAGCCTCCCAGGGGATCCTGCCCATCAGTTCCCTGAGGGAGTCAACATCTGCTTTTCTGAAGTCCAGGGTCCGTATTCTGCTACTCTCCTTTCTTCCTTTTCTTAGGCTCCTGAACTTGACCATCTCATGGTCACTGCTGCCCAGGTTCCCACCCACTTCTACTTTCCCTACCAATTCTTCCCTGTTTGTGAGCAGCAGGTCAAGTGGAGCATGACCCCTGGTTAGTTCTTCCTGCACTTGCACCTGAAAGTTGTCAAGACTCTTCAAGAACTTCCTGGATTATCTGTGCACTTCTGTATTGCTCTTCCAGCAGATGTCAGGGTGATTGAAGTCCCCCATCAGAACCAGGGCCTGTGGTCTGGAAACTTCTGTTAATTGTTTAAAGAAAGCCTCGTCTGCCTGATCCTCCTGGTCTGGTGGTCTATAGCAGACACTCACCACGACATCACCCTTGTGCTCTCACCTCTAAACTTAACCCAAAAATTCTCAACAGGCTTTTCTCCAGTTTCATATTGGACCTCTGAGCAATCATACTGCTCTCTTACATACAGTGCAACTCCTCCACCATTTCTCACCTGTCCTTCCTGAACAGTTTATACCCATTCATGACAAGTATTCCAGTCATGTGTTTTACCCTACCAGGTTTCTGTTATTCCAATCACATCATAGTTACTTGACTGTTCCAGGCCTTCCTATTCTTCCTGCTTGTTTCCCTAGCTTCTTGCATTTGTGTACAGGCACCTAAGATAACTATCTGATTGCCCTACTTTCTCAGTATGAATTATGAGGTCTCCCCTGTTGCACCCTCCTCCTTTCCTTTTGTTTCCTCACAGTAGCCCCTTTCCCCACTTGCCTCAGGGCTTAGGTCTCTATTCCCTGGCAAAACCTAGTTTAAAGTCCTCCTCATTAGTTTAAAGCCTGCCTGCGAAGATGCTCTTCCCTCTCTTCATTAGGTGGATCCCATCTCTTCCTAGCAATCCTTCTTCATGGAACAATATACCATGGTCAAAGAATCCAAAGTCGTCCCTCTGACACCACCTGTGCAACCACACATTTACTTCCACAATTCGATGGTCCCTACCTGGGCCTTTTTTATTCAACAGGGAGGATGGACAAGCACACAACTTGTGCTTCTTCCCAGAGCCACATAGTCTGCAGTGATCCACTCAAGGTCATTCTTGGCAGTGTCATTGGTGCCCATGTGGAGAAGTAGCTCTAGGACTCCCTTCCAGGCCCTGGCTGTGCTACGGTGACAAAATGGGTCAGACTCCTCTAGTGGTGATCACGACTTCAGGCACTTGGTGGCAGGACCATTCTCCCCACTAACAGCCCCCCCTGTTGGGCTCAAATCCCCACCCCCCTCCAAATCCAGCCTGAAAGACCTCATCTCTGGCAACATCTCCCTGTGCCCTTCCCAGCCACTTACTAAGCTTAGCTGTAATAGCTGGCCTTCCTTGTAAATTGGGCTGATTTGAAGCATTGGATTCTCCCCATTGGCCGTGGAGACTATCAGTCTCAGGATACTGATTTCACTTCAGCCCTTCCCCTTTCTTTTGGTATTGGAAGAGGGCCAACCAAACCCACTAAGTTTCAGGGCGTCCTTCTTACATATCAAATGCTGATGAGAGATTTTTTAAAATGCAGCAATTATATTTTATTCATTGTTAGATGAACTCATCAATCATATATAAAAGCACCATCTGTCTGCTCTTCCACTATCTGAAGTTACACAGGTTGAGTGAACCCATGATATTAAGGTGCTATGTGAGTATCTCACACACCACTTTTTCTCATCCTTCTATTAAAACAGTAGGTTACAGACTGTATGATAAATGGTGAGTTAATTTCATTTCCAGAAATGGTGCTGAAGCAGTGACTGTACAACCATCTGTTTTAAGATGTATCTCAGTTAATGACACTGTACTGAGCTGCACCAGAGAGAGCCATAAGATTTGAAACATGAAACAGGCTCTGAATTTATTTGCCCTCCACTTTCTCTACAATTTTCCACACTAAAACCTCAGATCTGAGCCTCCTTATTCCTTCCCTTACCTGAAGCTTTGGGGCTTTGAGATTGGGGTCCATATTTTGTGATTGAGACCCATTCTATCTGAAATATATCAACAAAGGAAAACACTACTGGCATGCCTGGTGCAAGCAGTTAGTTCAGGGGTTGGAAACCTTTGAGAAATGGTGCGCTAAGTCTTCATTTATTTACTGTAATTTAAGGTTTCGCATGCCAGGGGCTGGCGGCCGGAACCCCTGACTGGCAGCGGGCTGAGTGGGGCCGGCGGCTGGGACCCCGGCTGGCAGGGGCCGGCAGACAGAACCCCAGACTGGTAGTGGGGCGGCAGATGGAACCCCAGACTGGCAGCAGACTGAGCAGCTCAGCCTGCTGCCGGTCTGGAGTTCCGTCCACCAGCTCCTGGCACGTGAAACCTTAAATTACAATAAATTATGGGGCTTCCATCCATCCAGGCTGGCAGTGGGCTGAGCGGGGCTGGCAGTGGGCTGAGCGGGGCTGAACCTTTCAACCCGCTGCCGGTCTGGGGTTCCCTCTGCTGGCCTCTGCCAGGCGGGGTCCCGGCCGCTGGCCCTGCTCAGCCCGCTGCTGGCCTGGTGTTCCGTTCGGCTGGCAGCAGAGTGCCACTAAAAATCAGCTTGTGTGCCACTTTTGACCCTTAATCACCATGTCAGGCTGGCTGTCATCAGAGCTAGGGTTGTGCATGCAAGACAGAAGATTCACAGTCCTTCATGAGGCAGGGGTCCCTAAGAATATATCCCCACCTAGGGAGGGGATTACATAAAATGTTTTATCTCCATTTTGTATTTTCTTCTACAAACAAACTCAGCTTCTTTGAGTGAGAAAGGGAAGAGTGAGAGAAAGGATAGAAAGAAAAGACATAGATATTAAATGCTAAGGTATTTTCTGTCCAGTCTGCACTCTCATAAATTAGAAAGGTAAGAAGAGAAGACAAATAAACCTTTCCTTCTTGAGTTCTCTAGGACCCAGGACACTGAACTATATTATTAGTTCCTCTGGTTTTGAAAAGTAAATATTGGTTATGCTAAAACAGTGGATGGGAACCTGGGAGGCAGTGACCATGAGATGGTCGAGTTCAGGATCCTGACACAAGGAAAAAAGGAAAGCAGTAGAACAGAGACCCTGGACTTCAGAAAAGCAGACTTTGACTCCCTCAGGGAACTGATGGGCAAGGTCCCCTGGGAGAATAACATGACGGGGAAAGGAGTCGAGGAAAGCTGGCTGTATTTTAAAGAAACCTTATTGAGGTTGCAGGAACAAACCATCCCGATGTGTAGGAAGAAAAGTAAATATGGCAGGCGACCAGCTTGGCTTAACAGTGAAATCCTTACTCGTCTTAAACACAAAAAAACAGCTTACAAGAAGTGGAAGATTGGACAAATAACCAGGGAGGAGTATAAAAGTATTGCTCAGGCATGCAGGTGTGAAATTAGGAAGGCCAAATCACACTTGGAGTTGCAGCTAGCCGGAGATAAGAAGGGTTTCTTTAGGTATGTTAGCAACAAGAAGAAAGTCAAGGAAAGTGTGGGCCCCTTGCTGAATGAGGGAGGGAACCTAGTGACGGAGGATGTGGAGAAAGCTAGTGTACTCAATGCTTTTTTTGCCTCTGTCTTCACAGACAAGGTCAGCTCCCAGACAGCTGCACTCTGCAGCATGGTATGGGGAGGAGGTGACCAGCTCTCTGTGGAGAAAGAAGTAGCTCGGGACTATTTAGGAAAGCTGGACGAGCACAAGTCCATGGGGCCGGATGCGCTGCATCCGAGGATGCTAAAGGAGTTGGCCAATGAGATTGCAGAGCCATTGGCCATTATCTTTGAAAAATCATGGCGATCGGGGGAGGTCCCGGACGACTGGAAAAAAGCTAATGTAGTGCCCATCTTTAAAAAAGGGAAGAAGGAAGATCCAGGGAACTACAAGCCAGTCAGTCTCACCTCAGTCCCTGGAAAAATCATGGAACAGGTCCTCAAGGAATCAATCCTGAACCACTTAAAGGAGGGGAAAGTGATCAGGAACAGTCAGCATGGATTCACCAAGGGCAAGTCATGCCTGACTAACCTAATTGCCTTCTATGAGGAGATAACTGGCTCTGAGGATGAGGGGAAAGCAGTGGATGTGCTATTTCTGGACTTTAGCAAAGCTTTTGATACAGTCTCCCACAGTATTCTTGCCAGCAAGTTAAAGAAGTATGGGCTGGATGAATGGACGGTAAGGTGGATAGAAAACTGGCTAGATGGTCGGGCTCAACGGGTAGTGATCAATGGTTCCATGTCTAGTTGGCAGCCGGTATCAAGTGGAGTGCCCCAAGGGTCGGTGCTGGGGCCGGTTTTATTCAATATCTTCATTAACGATCTGGAGGATGGTGTGGACTGCACCCTTAGCACGTTTGCAGATGACACTAAACTGGGAGGAGTGGTTGATACGCTGGAGGGTAGGGATAGGATACAGAGGGACCTAGACAAATTAGAGGATTGGGCCAAAAGAAATATGATGAGGTTCAACAAGGACAAGTGCAGAGTGCTGCACTTAGGACGGAAGAATCCCATGCACTGTTACAGACTAGGGACCGACTGGCTGGGCAGCAGTTCTGCAGAAAAGGACCTAGGGGTTATGGTGGACGAGAAGCTGAATATGAGTCAACAGTGTGCCCTTGTTGCCAAGAAGGCTAATGGCATTTTGGCTTGTATAAGTAGGGGCATTTCCAGCAGATCGAGGGATGTGATCATTCCCCTCTACTCAGCACTGGTGAGACCTCATTTGGAGTACTGTGTCCAGTTTTGGGCCCCACACTACAAGAAGGATGTGGATAAATTGGAGAGAGTCCAGCGGAGGGCAACAAAAATGATTAGGGGGCTGGAGCACATGACTTATGAGGAGAGGCTGAGGGAACTGGGATTGTTTAGTCTGCAGAAGAGAAGAATGAGGGGGGATTTGATAGCTGCTTTCAACTACCTGAAAGGGGGTTCCAAAGAGGATGGATCTAGACTGTTCTCAGTGGTAGAAGATGACAGAACAAGGAGTAATGTTCACAAAACTGAGTGTCCTATACATTTTCTCTCTTGATTTTCATAGTTAATGCTAAGGTTTCAACTATGTATCATATTGGAAAATGTAGGCATAAAACAGAAAGGGCCATATTTTTTTTAAGTAATGAGGTATTGAAAATCCTTCATCTCTCCTGAGGAATTCATGCTGGAGCAGCATCTCTGCCTCCCATGCAGGGAGTTCAGGTACTTCTCAAATTCCTGCTCACTTGGCTCCATTGGCTGGCATGGAGAAGTACTTGGGATCACCCCATCCCACCCACTTCTGAATACCCACAGAGGTACCAGGCAGGAACATGGACTATAATTCTCATGGAGAGTCTGAATGGCCCTGGTTATAGATGTATTTTGGGTATCTGCAGGAATATCCTTAGCTGATAACAGTATTTACCTATTGTGTCCATTTCTGAAGAAAAGAACATTTCTATTTCAAATACCCCTGCTTGTAGCTCCACTAATTTCCATAGGAGCCATTTGTGCTTATCTGAGGGAGAGTTTGGCTCCTATGGGAATGCTTAAATATGCATCTTCTTTCTCAGAAAACTGTCAGGGAAAAAATGTCTAGTATTGATGGGATTGTCTGGTGGTTTCACACAAATACAATAAAATGAAATAAATAATTAAAATTAAAACATAAGAGAAAACCTCTATAATGGAAACAAATATTTCTGGAACTTTGTCTTCTTCCTTCCCCCTCCCTCAGCTTGGAAATGTCTTTTACTGACCAGGGATCATGTTTGTTTTTATAGATACCATTGATTTTGAGTCTGAAACTTCACAGAACCTGGGATTGATTTACAAAGCTGCTGAGAACCCACAACTCCAAATTAAATCAAGACGAGGTATAGGATCTCTGGACACAGGAGGTGTCTAATTACACATGGAAAATTTTATTAAAATTTTAAGTCCTAGATGTACAATTAAAGGGAGGTTACCTGCAATTCTGAATTGATCTTTTCATTTTACTTGGTTATACTATTAGCTTTTTCTACAAAACATTCTTTTTACTTTGTTGTCAGATTCCAAGGTTTTCTTCATCGTCTCTGTTTTAGTCCTCTCCTTTCTCATCTAAGAGATAATATAACAAGGAATGCAGTATAAAAATCTAGATAGCATCTGTTTTCCATAATATCTTTCCATTATTAAGATATTTTATCTATCTCCTAGCTCAGGTGAGGTTATTGGTATACTTTGTCCTGTGTCATGCCTCAAACACTTGCCTTAATGTTGGATTCCATAGTGCTTCAGGGTTAATTACATCAAGTTAAATTTAGGCTTTGAAGTTCTGACTGCTCATTTTTAACTGCTCAGTAAGAGTAACCATATTCATGCTCCACAGAAAAGTGGTGTTAGTAATGTTCAGTTGAATTTTGAAACATGGCTGCTTTGATTCTAACATTTGTTCTTCTCCCACAGGTGATCTCCAGGAAACAATGAGTAAGTTAATATTGGTTTGTGAATGTAACAGTTTGGGACTCACCACTGCGGAGCCTCCTGCTAGTCATTCTGGGAATTAGCTCTGTCCTTCCACAGGGCGCCCTCCTCTGGTGGTGTGTTGCTGCCATCACTTCTGCTCCAGACCTGTGTCACCTCAAGGATCGTGGCATCTTCTTCAGGACACAGCCCTGTGGCCACGCCCCATTCCATTATCCTACCCCCTCTGCATGGAGACCAACAGTCCTCAGTCCTTCCACTTGCCTCAGTGGCAAATAGCAGTCTTAGTCTAGCCACTTTGCACAGTGACAGGCTTCAGTCGATACTGGCCACTCCCCTCCATGGCAAGTGGGGGAAAGGGAGGTGGGGAGACCCGGGCTGGCCCAGTACTCCAGGTCCTGACCCAAGGACCTCTATGCAGCAGCCACATGCTGCATCTCCCTTCTACCCCTGACGTCTGTTATCCTGGGCCACTTCCCCATAGCCCTAGCACCTTCTCTGCCCCTGTATCAGGGCTTCAGTCTGTCAGCCAGTCAGGCTAGAGGTCCCTCTCACTCCCCTGACCCTGCCCAGCACTGCTCTATCTGAGGTGCTGCCCCCAGACACCGGTCCTTCTCCCTTACACTCCATGGAGACACTACCCTCTGCTTTGCTGAGCAGCCCTTTTAATATGGCCCTCCCTGGCCCGGATCGGCTGCTCCAACAAGCCTCCTCCTTACTGGGTGGCTCAGTAAGCCCTCTTCCCATTGGTTGGGGTTCTGCACAGCTTCTCTGAGGGCTGCTTTATCCCCCCCTGTCACCTGCCGCCCCACCACAGTGAACAATTTCACTTTCAGAGAAGCAGGCTGTGGGCTGAAACTAAGAACTGTGGATGTATTTGTCAGAGAGTCACAGTCTCAGTGCTCTGAAACCGCTCTGAATGAAGTCAGTCAGGACTCTAGTGCAGTGTCCCCCTTAGGGCACACTTTCACCAGGGCAAGAAGCCGCCTAGGCTTCAGCACTGCCTGGTCCTGACCTTGGAGCATTCAACACCACTGTTCACATGATGAGCTTCCCAGTGAGTCCACCTGGATGGGATATCTGGGGAAGGCTTACACACTCCCAAAGGACCATGGACCCCAGCTTCACAGTCAGAAGTGACTCTCAGCCAGTGATATAAAACAGAAGTTTATTAGTCTATGGGAACACAGCATAGAACAAATCTTAGTAGCACAGAAAGCCGGAAGTCACAGCAAAGTCCATCTTGTGGGGGAGTACCAGAGTCCTGGGCTCCCCTTCCCCCACCCCCAATGCTGCCTGAGTCCCAAAACCAGAAGACTGAACAGTTTCCACCAGTCCAGCCTGAGTCACACCCAGTGGCCTCGCCTACGGGCTTTGTCTCTTTCCTGTGCAAACAGGTCACCTGGTCTCTTTGTTCTCCAACACCTTTGAATGGCTCCTTGCAGAGGACAGGGCCTGGCCATCAGTTGCCAGGTTACAGAGTGTCGGCCATTCTCTGTGCCCAGGGAGCCAGTCGGCAGTCACTCCTGCCCCCTAGGGTCTCTTCAGCAATCACACGCCTTTATGCCACCACCTAGACACTTGAGTACATATAGGGGAAACTGAGGCATACATAGTATTCAGATAAAACATGAGGAACTTTCCCACTTCATCACAGTATTCTTCTCATTGTCCTTAAAAAAATATTTTTTATTTGAATGTCTCTCTCTTTATTTTTGTGGAAGATAATTCCTTGCAACCCAGGAATGGAATTCATGTATCTAGTTATTTTTCTTTCTCAAGCTAGTATGCTAAAAATCACAGTGTGGACACTGTGGCAAAGGCGACAGCTCAGTCTAGCCACCAAAGTACCCTCGTAGTATGTACTCAGGCAGATACCCTCAGGGCTAGTCTACACTGGCAATGTTAAAGCACTAGCTTTAACGTGGCTTGTGTAGTCGTGGCAGAGTGCTGGGAGAGAGCTCATCACTCCACGAGGGGCATTGCTCCCAGTGCTGGGAGCGTGGCTCCTAGCGCTGGTGCACTGTCTACACTGGCGCTTTACAGTGCTGAAACTTGCTGTGCTCATGTGGGTGTTTTTGCACACCCCTGAGCAAGAAAGTTGCAGCACTGTAAAGTGCCAATGTAGACAAGCCCTAAGACACCGCTTGGGCCTCTGTGGCCACACTGCTGTTTTTAGGCATTAACTGAAAGAGAGATGTCATGTGTATACCTACCCAGTCTGGGATTCAGACCTCCCAACTACGGTGTACACATACCCTGAGTGTCACAAAGGAAGTATAGCAGCACAGACAATCTGTCCATTACTTTAAAATGGGATGCTACAGTGTGTATTGCATATTGCAAGACTCGTATTATATTTTATTTCTGTTTTTCAGTTGAACTTCGGATACACAACGGTAGGTTTACTTTGATATTTGAGTTTATTGTTAATCGGACTGAGCACAAATTACTTACAGATTGTGGGTATAACTATAGTTCCGTGGACACACTGAACATTCAAGCCATTGTCAATAAGGTATTGCTGGTGATAGGTGGCTGGGGGAAGGGCATTTGTAAACAGGAGTCAGTGGGGTGTGGGCTGTGTCCAGTTTTGTGCAAGCCCAGGGCCTTGATTTTATTTAGGTATAGATTGTGAGCTGTTACTGGATCTAGGTGATGGATCTGGTGTGGTGTGTAGGAAAGTTGATGAATATGAAAACTGTCAGCTGATAACTGGGGAGGTCTACAGGGAGAATTCCTTCAGTAAGGTAAGGTAATACCTGTTTACCTAATTTCAAACTGAAATCACACTGTTCTTTTGCAGGCCAACTCACAAATGACAACAGTAAATTCTCTTTGATTTCTCAGGTGCCACTATCCTTCAGAAGAATGTCCTTAACCAAAACCAGACATTTCTACATTTCATTGTCTTTCCTCAATCATAGAAGATTCATGATTTCTTTTAAAACACATAACTGAACTGCTGAGGACTTTCTCTCCCATCAAGTTGATTCATTGCCATAGAATATTTGTACTTTTTTTCTCTCTTGCCTCAAATTGAAGGATTGATTTTTAAGCATCACTTTATCGTATACAGAGTCAATAATGCTGGACCTCGTCTTCCATTAATTTTCTCTTTGAGTGTATGCAGGAGGCTAACATAAGATATTCATGATGTTTACTTTTTCACGATGTAATACTTTTTCACAATATGATGTGTGTTATGAATTTGACAAATCATTTTGTGGGGATAAAATATATATCTATTGTACATGTCATGCACGACTGTGGGATAGTAACTTTATGAATTTCAACAAATGCTTTGTTTCATATTCTTGGCCACACTGTTGCTTCTTCATGCTGCTCTCACTACACAAATTCTCCTCCCCCACCACCCCTGTAAAAAGAATCTCAGTACTAGGGGATTTCCCTTCTACTGGGGAATGTTTCTGTGGTGTACAGCCAGTATATATGTCTCCATTTCCCCCTCCTTCTTGCCCAGTATAAAGGGGGTGGCCAGGAAGAAGTGGGCACAGCTCGCCATTCATACTATCTGCCTTCTGAAATAGGCATAGGATCTGTTGATAATGAGAACAATGTAGTGCATCCTTCAAGCTGCTCTATACTGTAAAGGGGGAATATCTGACTGAAGAGCCAGCTCAAAATTGGAGGGAATGATGAAAGCAGAACCTTTCATCACTCCTCCTCCCAAACCCTACCCCGAGCGTCCTTGAGCATTCTTTAGCCAGTAGTTCAGATCTCTTAATAACCTTCAGCCCACGGATTAGCGCATTCTGCTAAGAGGTGGGAAATCCAAGTTCAAACCCCTAATCCACCTCCGGCACGGGGCAAACTGGTTCTCCTCCATCCTGGGTGAGTGCTGTAACAACAGGCATGGTTAGAGATGGATTATGTATGTATGTAGGAGGATCTTGAGCTGAGAATGGCCACTGCTCCCTCTGTCCATTTCTGAAGAAAAATAATTCTGTTCCAACCAACCTTGTGTGCATTTCTACGGATTTTCCTATGAGCTATTTGTACATGTTCAAGGCAGGATGGAGTCCATTTGTGAATGCTTAAATATTGATTTTCTTTCTCGGGAAAACTGAAAGAAAATAATCATAAGTATTGATTGGATTGGCTGCTGGCTTCCCCTCCTGCCCTCCAACCACCCAATTAAATAAAATAAATCAGCAGTTAAATAAATAAGGAAAAAAACTAAGCAAAAAGCTCTATAATGAAAGAAAATTATGATTTCTTTCCCTAACTTTGTATTTTCTGAGTTCAGAAATGGCTATTACTACCTAGGGAATCACATTTTTTGTTATACTTGCCCTTGATTTTACATCTCTACCTTCAAAGAACATGGGCCTGATTTTCAGAGTTTTTGAGCACTCCCAACTCCCAATTAAGTCCACAGGAAATACAGATTCTCTGGACACGAGGGGTCTCAAAAGTAGGCTCTGCAAATTAGTGGTCGCTATTAAATATTTAACTTCAAGATGTGCAACAGGAAAAAGGGAATTCAGCTGAGACTCTGAGCAGACCTTTTCATTTTTCTTAGCTTTAATATGTTTGTTATTTTTTTCTATAAAACATGTTTCAACTTTGTCTCACATTCCAGTGTTTTCTGCATCTTTCCTTTTTAATATTGCTTCCTGTGTGTCATGTTCTCCCTCTCCCTCTCACTGTTTGAGTCCTCTCATTTATTATTCAACAAGCTAATAAAGTGATAAATATAATGTAAAAATCCAGATGGAATCTATTACCAGGGCTATCTTTTCACTATTAACTTTCTGTATTTATATGTATATATCACCCACCTATACCATGTGAAAACATTTGTGTCCTCTGTTTTGTCTCAAACCTCAAACAGTTGCCTTAAGGTTGCATTTCATAATGCTGCAGTGGTAGTTACGTTAAGTTAAATTTGGGTTTTGATCCTCTAACACTATTAGCTGCTCTGTAACAGTATTCACACTCCACAGAAATTCAGCTTAATTTTGTATCATGGCTGATTTGATTCCAACCTTCTTGGTATCCAGGAGAAATGGGAAAGACTTTGTCTTCCCCTACCTCCCTCTCAGCTCAGAAATGTCTCATACTGCCCAGGAATCACATTCTTTGTTATACTTTGCAATGATTTTGCATCTCCAACATCAGAGAGCTTGGGCCTGATTTTCAAAGCTGCTGAGCTCCCACAACTCCAAATAAAGTTAACAGGAGATGCAGGTTCTGTGGAGTCAAGAGGCCTCTATGTACACAGTGACAATCAGTGGCCTCTGTTGAAAATTTAAGTCCCAGTTGTGCAACAGCAAAAGGGATCTCAGCTTCAACTTTGAACAGACCTTTCCATTTTACTTACTTTTTATAATTCTGTCACTTTTCCTTAACAAAATCATTTTTTTCTCTTTTCTCACATTCCAATGTTTTCATCATCTTTTCCCCTCTACCTTTCCCCCAATATGCCAAGATCTCTCTCTCTCTGTCTCTTTTTTAGTCCTTTCATTACTCATCAAATGAGATCAAATAATGATGAATGCAATGCAATAGAATTGGTTTTCAAGGTATTCTTTTCCTTATTAAGATATTATATGCATCTATATCTCCCTGCCACCCCAGGTAGAATCCTTAATGCACTTTGTCCGGTGTCATGCTTCAAACACTTACCTTAGGGTATGTCTACACTTAAAAATGCTACACTGGCACAGCTGTGCCAGTGCAGAATCCATATTGCACTGCATCAGCGTATACACCACCTATCCCAACTGCAGGGATTCTTCCATTGACATATGTCATCCATCTCTCTAAGAGGCAGTAGTTGAGGGCTTGTCTACACTTACATTGCTATAGCATTTAGTGAAGATATTACTATGCCAACAGGAGAGCCTTCAGTGTAGGTACTCCCTGTCCCCAAGAGGCAGTAGGAATGTCAACAGAAGAAGCCACCCCCCCCATCGACATAAAACTGTCTACACCAGGGGATGGGTTGGTACAATGGCTTCACTTAGGGGTGTGAATTTTTCATACCTCTGAGTGAAGTAGTTATGCAGAAATAATTTTCTAGTCTATACTAGGCCTTAATGTTAGATTTCACTGCTACAGAGTAAGTTACATCATGATAAATTTGGGCTTTGAGCGTCTCAAACTTCATTTTTAGCTTCTCAGTAACCATACTCATGCTCCACAGAAAAGTTGTGTTAGTCACTTTCAGATGAATTGAGCAATGACTGCTTTGACTCTGATATTTTTTTCTTGTCCCATAGGTGATCTTCAGGAGAAATTGAGTAAGTTGGACTTGCTTTGCGAACAATTTCACTAACACAGGTGCAATTTCTGTTCAATTGCTGTATTCATCTCAATTCCCTTACAAAAGTCGGCCTTCATTTGAATGGTTCACTCTTTGGTTTTAATTTTTTTCCTTTCACAAATTTAATGAAGGGGATTCATGCATCCAGTTAATTTTCTGTCACAAGGCAGTGTGCTAAAAATAGCAGTGTGGACAGAGTGGCACAAGCAGCAGGTTGGGCTAGCCCAATGCCGCCTGACTCCCATGAACAGATAGCTTTAAATTAGGATGCACATATTGCATATTGAAAGGCTTTGTATTCTTTTAAACCAAATTTTATTTTTATGTTTTTAGGCAAGCTTAAAAAACAGGACATTAGATTTACTTTGAATTTTCAGTTTAGTTTTAACCAGATTGAGTACAAATCATTTAGAGATTGTTGATGTCACAATAGTTCCTTAGACAGACTGAGAGTTCAAGCCATTGTCAGAAAGGTGTCTGTGATAATGGGTGGCTGGGAGGAGAGCATTTGTAAACAGGAGTCAGTAGGGTGTGGGCTGGGTCTCCAATTTTATGAGTGAACAGTGCCTTTGTTTAGTCATGGAATGCAAGATTCTGAACTGATACTGAGTTTGGGTGATGTGTCAGGCTTGTGTAAAAAAGGGGATGAATGAGAAAAGCTGATGACTGGGGAAGACAGCTCCTTCAGTGAGGTAAGGTAATACCAGTTCATCCAATTTCTAATTGAAATTGCAGTGTTCTTTTTCAGACCAACTCCAGAATGAATGTGGCAAGTTCTCTTTGATTTCTCAACTGCTTCCTTCAGAAGAATGTTTTTAAATGAAAACAGATATTTTTTTCTTTTCATTGCCTTCGCTCAATCCAAGGAGAGCAAATTACTCAGCAGATTTCTTTTTAACCCCCTAACAGAACTGTGATAACTTTCTCTCCCACCAAGTTGATTCATCATCCTAGAATATTTGTATTTATTTTCTCTCTAGTCTAAAATTGAAGGAATGATTTTCAGAATCACTGTATAGTATGCACATTCAATATTCTCATGCCTCCTCTTCTGTTCATTTGACCTTTGAGTGTATGTAGGAGGCTAGCATAAAATGTCAATTGTGTTAATTTTTTCATGATATTGTGTGTTAGAAATTGGGAAAATAATTTTGAGTAGATAAAATTATACCTATTTTAAATATGCACAGTGATGTGGAACATTAGCTCTTTGAATGAAAAAAAAGTCTTCTCACCACTGGGAAAGTCCCTCTGCCTCTCCTCTCTGTCACTTCCTGTTCATGATGCTGTAGCTCTTCCTCGTGCTTTCACTGTTCCTTACAGTCCTCTTGTTCCTTCTCATGGTCCTCCAGCTCTTTCAGTCTCAGCTCCAATTCCATCTGTCTCAGCTCCACCAACGGGGAACCCTGTGAATATCCCCTGATGGCTGGGATGTGGATCTTAGCAACACCCAGCTGTCTCTCCAACTTCTCCCAGACCCTCTTGCAGCCCCATTTGGGTCAGGAATCTGCTTCTTAGAGTGATCATCATTCTACAGCTGTGCATTCAGCTTCACTTTGGTGAACTTTCCAATGCATAACCCTCTCCCTCTGCTCAAGTCTACAATGTCCTTCTTAAGGAGACAGTTATACATCATTTTCCGCTGTTCCCTCTAATTTCTCTTTGCTTTACTGCTCTCAGTCACTCACTGCAGGATGCTCCTGGTGCCCTCAACAGCCAACCGTCCACCGGGTGCTCATCTCAACTCTGACACCAGCTGTCAAAGTCACAATCAGTGCTCTGAAAGTGCTCTGAATGAAGTCAGTCAGGACTCCAGTGGAGTGTGTCTCCCCTCATGGCACACTAGAAGTCACCCCCTTTATAGCACTCATCACCATGTATTCTTTAACAGGTTTCCATGCCCCATTTAGGGTTTACGTCCCACCCCCAGTTTCCATTTTCAGACATGTACAGGTTTGGCATCGTTGGCCATTTTGAAAAATATAACATTTAAAAGAGTTATTTTGAAGTACTAAAAGAGAAAAATCCTTTTTTGTTAAAACTTAAAAGCTTTTAAGAAAAATAAAAGTTATTTTGAAATAAAAGAGAAAGATATCAAGGTAAAAAAAGAATGTTAGGTTAAGAGAAAGCACATGGCAGAAAACAAAAGATTTAAAAATTAGCTAGAGCATCTGGGTTCAGTGACACATGGCTGTGTGAAAGAGGTACAGCATAGAAAACAGCAGCAAGAAAGAGAAAGATCCCTTTTTGTTAGTGAGATGGGTAAGGTATAGAAAACAGCAAGAGAGAGAAAGATCCTTTTTGGTTAGTGAGCAGAACACATGATTAGTGAGAAAGGTAAAGTATAGAAAGCAGCAGCAAGAGCCAAGCAGCAAGCTTACCCAGCGCCTGGCCCTAGGGAAATGAAAACTATACTGGAGGCTGTGACCATTGGAAGCAAACCCTACGGGACAAATCAGAAGCTATTCAACAGCTCACCAGCCACCTCCTCTGTCCCCTCCCATCCCGAACCCTCAATGTAACTGACTAATTCTTATCTAAAAAGCAGCCCCGAACCCCGTTTTCTGACAATTCTGCTCCAGCTGACTCTGTGTGCCTCTCCACTGATTTTCACAGAAGCCATTTTTGAGCATCATTGACTGGTCTTTAGCCACAAAACAGTTTAACACTTTATCTCACATTGTAATGTTTTCAACATCTTTCTCCTTTAATCTTGCTATCTATCTCCCTGTCTCTGTTTTAGTCCTCTCATCCTATGAGATAATATAATGATGAATATTGTGTAACAATCAAGATGGATTCATTTTTAAGGCTTTTTTCATTTTGAAGGTGATCTATCTATCTATCAATCTATCTGTCTAGCTCACCCTCGCATACCATGTCAGACTATTAATGCACTTTGTCCTGTCTCTTACCTCAGAAAAATGTCTTAATGTTGGCTTTCATAGTCCTGATGGGCAAGTTAAATTTGGGCTTTGATCTTCTGACACCTCACTTTTAACTGCTCAGTAACTATATTTGTCCTTAGTTACACCCAAGTCCAACTCTACCTGAAACCCTGGGTACTGACTCGGTCAGTTAGCCCAAGCCTTTGTCAGTGACTGCTGCCATCATACTGCAATATTTAAGCAGAAGCTCGAGAAGTGTTGTTGTGTATACATACATCCAAGCTGAGAATCGCATCTTCCAGCTTCTGTGTAGACATGCCCTGGATTTCACAAAGAAAGTTTAGCAATGCAAAGAATTGGTCCATTAGTGTAAATTAGGATGCTACAGTGCATATTACGTACTTCAAAATTTGTGTTTTGAATATGTTTTTCATTTTTCAGAGAAGCTACAGCATGAGAACGGTAGGTTCACTTTGATTTTTTTTGTTTAGTGTTAATCAGAGAGAATGCAAATTGCTTGTATTTTGTTGGTATCACAATACTTCTTTCGAGAGACTCAGGCCTGGTCTACACTAGGACTTTTATTCGAATTTAGCAGCGTTAATTCGAACTAACCGCTCAACCGTCCACACCAGGAAGCCATTTAATTCGAACTAGAGGGCTCTTTAGTTCGAATGGGGTACTCTATCCCGGTAGGTGGAGTAACGCTAAATTCAACATGGCTAGCTCGAATTAGGCTAGGTGTGGATGCAAATCGAACTTAGTAGCTCCGGGAGCTATCCCACACTGCACCACTCTGTTGACGCTCTGGACAGCAGTCCGAGCTTGGATTCTCTGGCCAGCCACACAGGAAATGACCCGGGAAAATTTGAATTCATTTTCCTGTCTGGGCACTTTGAATCTGACGTCCTGGTTGGACATCGGGGCGAGCTCCGCAGCACCTGCAACGATGCAGAGCTCTCCAGCAGAGGAGTCCGGGCAATCCCAGAATAGAAAGAGGGCCCCAGCATGGACTGACCGGGAAGTCATGGATCTGATCGCTGTGTGGGGCGAGGAGTCTGTGCTCTCGGAGCTGCGCTCCAGCAAGCGGAATGCAAAGACCTTCGAGAAGCTCTCGAAAGCCATGAAAGACAAAGGATACAGCCGGGATGCAATGTAGTGCCGCGTGAAAGTCAAGGACCTAAGACAAGGGTATCAAAAAGTCAGAGCAGCAAACGGACGCTCCGGAGCCAAGCCCCAGACATGCCGCTTCTACGAGGCACTGCATGCCATTCTAGGTGGGTCTGCCACCACTGCCCCACCAGTGACGGTGGACTCCGAGGATGGAATAGTGTACGGGGACAGTTCCTCCTCGATGTTCGGTGATGGGAAAGATGAGGAATGGTCTTTGGAGGATGGCGCAGGCGACAGCGAACCCACTCCCGCTTTCCCTGACAGCCAGGATCTCTTCATCACCCTCACAGAGATCCCCTACCAACCGTCCCTGCCCGTTAACCCGGACTCAGAATCAGGGGAAGGATCAGGCGGTAAGTGCTACAAACAGGGAAACATTTATTTTTTAAGAAACAGGTATATAAAAAATAGAAATACTATATAAAAATTTTTAAATCTCAAACTATACAAATAGTAGGTCAACACATATAGGAATAGAGCAATAATCCTCTTGGGACAGTTCAAAAAAGCTCTCAGAGAGCAGCTCGAAAAGCCTCAGCAGCAGCTCGAAAAACCTGGGGAGAGGTGCCTTATTGGGTGCTCCGTGGAAGCACACTCTTCTGCGCCAGGCCATCCTAATGTAAAGGGGAATCGTCGCCTCGACAAGCATGGCAGCATATGGTCCTGGTCTGTGCAGGGCTTCTCTTAGCATCCGCTCTCTCTGACTCCGAGTGACACGCCTCAGGGTAATGTCGTTCTGGAAGTGCTGCATCTAATTAGGGGAATTAGTGTACTGTTACTATTGTGAATGGTAGACTTTTACTTTGCATAAGAATGACCCTCGCTTAACAGCCACGTGTTGGAGGCCACAGAGGAAAAGCATACAGTGATCTTTCCCGTGCACTGCCAGGAGGGGCTGGAAAAGGCTCAGACTTTATGCTTTCCAGATTGCCTTTAGCGGGAGGGCACAGCTATCCATTAACTGTTAAGCAGACTCTACTGTAAGGCTTACCAGGACTGGCTGCTAGATGGATTCAGCTGTCCCTCCCCGCTTGGCGTCTCTCCTGTGCAAGACCGCAACCACGGAAAGCGTATTCCGAAATCTCGAACTTGGCCTGAGATCTCGTGAGACTAGGTGCCCTGTATGGTCTTGTTCACAGAAACTGACTAGACTGTGTTCACTGTTCGCAAACATGTATCTGTTCAAGGAAATCACTTACTTTTTCCCATCACACAGCTTCGGCTCTTTCCCGGACTGCCCCGTCATCCACCTCGCATAGGCTGGCTAACATTAGGCGGCGAAAGAAAACGACTAGGGACGACATGTTCGCGGAACTGATGGCCTGCTCCACAGCCGAGGTGGCAGAGCAGAGACAGTGGAGGGAGACCCTGTGTCAGCAGCATTGCACACACATCGAACGGGAGGATAGGTGGCAGCAGGAAGACCAGCAGGCGACTCAAACGCTGCTTGGTCTAATGAGGGAGCAAACGGACACGCTCCGGCGCCTTGTAGATGTTCTGCAGGACCGCAGGCAGGAGGAGAGAGCCCCCCTGCACTGCATCTGCAACTGCCCTCCAACGCCAAGAAGTCCTGTCCCCCCCTCACCCAAAGTTACAAGAAGGAGGGGCGGTAGGGGCCGTGAGAACTGTCACTGCACCGCAGCAGAGCGCTAATGTACAAGACACCTCTCGCGCTCTAAATTTGTAGAAGTTCTTCCCTTACAGGATCACCCAGTCCCAAATCCAAGTTTCAACCCCCCACTGTGTATAACATTATTAAAAGCGGTTTGCTGTTACTCTCTGTTTCCGTCACGTTTCTCGTGTCAGAAGACTTTGTGTGTGTGTGGGGGGGGATTTTTAATTGCAGTGCATAGCCCACATTACCAGGGTACAGACTTGGGGGCAGGGTCAACTGCAGGGCACACACAGACTGCAGTCACTAGGCACCAGGGTCAGTCTGTGTAGTGTATGCTGCCCCGGGTCATTCGTTGATGTGTATGCTTGTCCAGGGTCCTGGCGCCTGCCATCCCCGAATGTAAACGCAGGCTTCCCTTACCATGCACTTCAACCGTAGCCACGAGCCTCTCCGCTGCCCTGAGTCCCAAAAAGAGCCCTCATCCAGGGACAGATACTCACCCGTCCCCCACACCCCTCACCCCTTCCAACGCCCAAACCCACAGCCCACAGCCATCATGCAAACCCCTATCCAAAGACGGCACCCCTCGCCCCTTCCTGCAAACCCACCCATTCCTGCAAACCCACCCGTACATGCACAATCACTGTAAACCATCCCCCACCCCACAGACCTATGTAGGAGCAGGAGGCTGTTCGTCCTGTATTGGACAAGCGGTCTGTACATCAGTGCACACCGAACCCAGCACAGTATGCTTCCATGTTTCAACCCAGGAACAGAAATGCAAAGTCAACGAAAGATTTATTATTAATTACTGTTACATTTCATTAGTTTTAAAACGTGCTTTGGAAGTGGGGGAAACTTGGAGAACCAGGTTTGTGAGCTCAGATCTAACTCGACACATACAAACACAGGCCCATGATCAGGCTCTCTTAAAATCAAGTGGACAGTCACAGGTTACCCTGCTCTGCGAGGAAACTAGCTTTCAAAGCCTCCCGGATGCACAGCGCTTCCCGCTGGGATATTCTCTCAGCACGGGTGTCTGGCTGATCGTAAACAGCAGCCAGGCGATTTGCCTCAACCTCCCATCCGGCCAAAAAGGTCTCGCCCTTGCTCTCACACAGATTGTGGAGCACACAGCAAGCAGCAATAACTACGGGGATATTCTTTTTGCTGATGTCCGAGCGAGTCAGTAAGCTCCGCCATCTCCCCTTGAGACGTCCGAAAGCACACTCCACGACCATTCTGCACTTGCTCAGCCGGTAGTTGAAGAGTTCCTTCTCACTGTCCAAGGCGCCTGTATAGGGCTTCATGAGCCAGGGCATTAGCGGGTAGGCCGGGTCCCCGAGGATCACTGTAGGCATCTGCACATCCCCAACCGTTATTTTGTGGTCCGGGAAGAAAGTACCTGCCTGGAGGCGTTTGAAGAGACCAGAGTTCCTGAACACACGTGCGTCATGAACCTTGCCCGCCCACCCGACAAAGATGTTGGTAAAACGTCCCCTATGGTCCACCAGTGCTTGCAGCACCATTGAAAAGTAGCCCTTTCGGTTAATGTACTCGCTGGCCTGGTGGGCTGGTGCCAGGATAGGGATGTGAGTCCCATCTATAGCCCCACCGCAGTTTGGGAATCCCATCGCGGCGAAGCCATCTATGATGACCTGGACGTTTCCGAGAGTCACTACCTTTGAGAGCAGTTGCTCAACGATTGCGTGGGCTACTTGAATCACAGCAACCCCCACGCCAAAGTGGTTCGCTACTGACCGGTAGCTGTCTGGCGTGGCAAGTTTCCAGAGGGCTATGGCCACTCGCTTCTGCACACTCAGGGCTGCTCGCATCCGTGTGTCCTGGCGCTTCAGGGCAGGGGCCAGCAAGTCACAGAGTTCAAGGAAAGTGCCCTTACGCATCCTGAAGTTTCGCAGCCACTCTGTTTCATCCCAGACCTGCAGCACTATGCGGTCCCACCAGTCCGTGCTTGTTTCCCGGGCCCAGAATTGCCGTTCCACACCATGAACTTGACCCATTGCCACCATGATCTCCACGGCGTGGCGTACCCTGCTTTGTGAGAGGCCTGCGCCACTCTCCTCACCGTGCTGCCGGAGCCTCCTCGCCCGATTTCTCAGCATCTGACTGTGGAAGAGGTGGACGATAAGGTGCGAGGAGTTGACAACGGCCATAAGTGCAGCGATGATCGCAGCGGGCTCCATGCCCGCAGTGATGTGGCGTCCGTGCTGTAACCAACCAGAGAAGGGCGCGATCAGATTTCCCGCCGGCGCTTTCAGGGAGGGAGGGCGTGATTGACGATTCAATGACGACAGTATCCCAAAACCGCCCTCGACACATTTTTTCCCCCAGCAGGCATTGCGAGCTCTACCCAGCATTCCAATGGGCAGCGGGGACTGCGGGAACTGTGGGATAGCTTCCCACAGTGCACCGCTTCGAAATTCGACGCCGGCCCCGTTAATGTGGACTCAGAAGTTCGAATTAGTGTATTTAGTATGGATACACAAATTCGACTTCATAAGGTCGAATCCACAAATTCGACTTAAGTAGATTCGAAATAGTCCTGTAGTGTAGACAAGGCCTCATTGTTCAAGCCATTGTTGATATCGTGCCTGTGATACTGGGTGGCAGGGAGATGTGCATTTATAAACTGATTTTCACGGGAACTATTTTTTTCTATAATGGAGAGTTTAGCCCCTGTGGTGAATGCTTAAATATTGATTTTCTTTTTCAGTAAAATTGCAGGAAAAATGGGACTGTCTCGTGGTTTCACACAAACCATTAAAATGAAACGAATAAAGTTATACATAAATAAAATGAAAAAAAGTTAGATAAAACCTCTATAGTGGAAAACATATTATTTTGACCTTAGTGTTCTCCCTCCCTCCACTCTCAGCTGATAAATGTCTCTTAGTGCCTGGGGATCCCATTTTTTGTTATACTTGCCATTGATTTTGCACCTCCACCTTCGAAGAACTTGCGCCTGTTTTTCAGAGTTGTTGAGCACACCCAGCTCCCAATTAAATCAACAGGAGACACCAATTCTCTGCATAGGCGACTAGTAACTGCAGAGAGTGCGGGGGGAAGGGGTGAACAATGGCAACTCCCTCCTTCGCCACCACAGCCACTGTAAACTTCCTGGTGATTGCCAAGGCACCTCCAGCAACACGCTCTTCACCAGTGTTGCACATCATAGGGGAAATGTTGCTCTGGGCAAACTTGTATTTTGGTGCTGGCCTCCGCTGCCTCTTCTGGTCCCCCACATTGCACTGACCCCCAACTGCCTCCTCCATTTCATTGTCTATCCTGGGAGAGTTCTTTAACCATTAGGTTTTTTAAAACCCCATAACAAAACTGTTGAGGAGTTCCTTTCACGGAAAGTTACTTATTAACCTAGAACTTTTGTATTATTTTTTTCTCTGGTCTAAACGGAGTTTAAATGCCTTACACGAGGATGCATTTCTGTTTTGTACAGCCAATATATATGCTGACATTTCCTCCTCCTTCTGGCCCTGGGTAAGGGGTGTAGCCAAGAAAAAGGGGGCACGGCTCAGTTCCTACTGTCTGCCATCTGCAGTACTCATGGGATCTGTTGGTAACAAGAACAGTTTAAAGCATCCTTCAAGCTGCTGTTTTCTGCAACGTGGAAACATCTCATTGTAGAACCAGCTCAAAATGGGACGGAAGGACGACAGCAGAATCTTTGCTTCCTCCTCCGTCACACCCTACCCTGAGCATCATTGACTGTTCTTTAGCCACAAAACATGTTAACGCTTTATCTCACACTGTAATGTTTTCAACATCTTTCTCCTTTAATCTTGCTATCTATCTCCCTGTCTCTGTTTTAGTCCTCTCATCTTATGAGATAATATAATGATGAATATAGTGTAACAATCAAGATGGATTCATTTTTAAGGCTTTTTTTCATTTTGAAGGTGATCTATCTATCTATCTATCTAGCTCACCCTCACATACCATGTGAGACTATTAATGAACTTTGTCCTGTCTCTTACCTCAGAAAAATGTCTTAATGTTGGCTTTCATAGTCCTGCTGGGCAAGTTAAATTTGGGCTTTGATCTTCTGACACCTCACTTTTAACTGCTCTTAAGTAACTGTATTTGTCCTTAGTTACACCCAAGTCCAACTCTACCTGAAACCCTGGGTACTTGCTTGGTCAGTTAGCCCAAGGCTTTGTCAGTGACTGCTGCCATCATACTGCAATATTTAAGCAGAAGCTCGAGAAGTGCTGTTGTGTATACATACACCCAAGCTGAGAATCTCATCTTCCAACTTCTGTGTAGACATGCCCTGGATGTCACAAAGAAAGTTTAGCAATGCAAAGAATTGGTCCATTAGTGTAAATTAGGATGCTACAGTGCATATTACGTACTTCAAAATTTGTGTTTTGAATATGTTTTTCATTTTTCAGAGAATCTACAGCATGAGAACGGTAGGTTCACTTTGATTTTTTTTGTTTAGTGTTAATCAGACAGAACGTAAATTGCTTGTATTTTGTTGGTATCACAATGCTTCCTTTGAGAGACTCATTGTTCAAGCCATTGTCGATAAGGTGCCTGTGATAGTGGGTGGCTGGGAGATGTGCATTTATAAACTGATTTTCACGGGAGCTATTTTATTTCTATAATGGAGAGTTTAGCCCCTGTGGTGAATGCTTAAATATTGATTTTCTTTTTCAGTAAAATTGCAGGAAAAATGGGATTGTCTCGTGGTTTCACACAAACAAATTAAAAGAAATGAATAAAGTTATAAATAAATAAAATGAAAAAAAGTTAGATCAAACCCCAAAAGTGGAAAACATATTATTTTGACCTTAGTGTTCTCCCTCCCTCCTCTCTCAGATGACAAATGTCTCTTAGTGCCTGGGGATCTCATTTTTTGTTATACTTGCCATTGATTTGGCACCTCCACCTTCGAAGAACGTGCACCTGATTTTCAGGTTGTTGAGCACATCCAGCTTGCAATTAAATCAACAGGAGACACCAGTTCTCTGCATAGGTGACTGGTAACTGCTGAGAGAGCCGGGGAAGGGGCGAACAATGGCCACTCCCCTCTTCGCCACCACAGCCACTGTAAACTTCCTGGTGATTGCCAAGGCACCTCCAGCAACACGCTCTTCACCAGTGTTGCACATCATAGAGGAAATGTTGCTCTGGGCAAACTTGAATTTTGGTGCTGGCCTCCGCTGCCTCTTCTGGTCCCCCACATTGCACCGACCCCCAACTGCCTCCTCCATTTCATTGTCTATCCTGGGAGAGTTCTTTAACCATTAGGTTTTTTAAAACCCCATAACAAAACTGTTGAGGACTTCCTTTCACAGAAAGTTACTTATTAACCTAGAACTTTTGTATTATTTTTTTCTCTGGTCTAAACGGAGTTTAAATGCCTTACATGAGGATGCATTTCTGTGTTGTACAGCCAATATATATGCTGACATTTCCTCCTCCTTCTGGCCCTGGGTAAGGGGTGTGGCCAAGAAAAAGGGGGCACGGCTCAGTTCCTACTGTCTGCCATCTGCAGTACTCATGGGATCTGTTGGTAACAAGAACAGTTTAAAGCATCTTTCAAGCTGCTGTTTTCTGCAACATGGAAACATCTCATTGTAGAACCAGCTCAAAATGGGACGGAAAGACGACAGCAGAATCTATGCTCCCTCCTCCGTCACACCCTACCCTGAGCATCATTGACTGGTCTTTAGCCACAAAACATGTTAACGCTTTATCTCACACTGTAATGTTTTCAACATCTTTCTCCTTTAATCTTGCTATCTATCTCCCTGTCTCTGTTTTAGTCCTCTCATCCTATGAGATAATATAATGATGAATATAGTGTAACAATCCAGATGGATTCATTTTTAAGGCTTTTTTTTCATTTTGAAGGTGATCTATCTATCTATCTATCTATCAATCAATCAATCAATCTATCTATCTAGCTCACCCTCGCATACCATGTCAGACTATTAATGAACTTTGTCCTGTCTCTTACCTCAGAAAAATGTCTTAATGTTGGCTTTCATAGTCTTGATGGGCAAATTAAATTTGGGCTTTGATCTTCTGACACCTCACTTTTAACTGCTCAGTAACTATATTTACACTCCACAGAAAAGTGTCCTTAGTCACTTTTGTAAATGACTGATTTGATTGTAATGTTTGTGATCTCCAGGAGAAAATGAGAATTCTAGGATAGGTCTGTGAACAGTGCCATTCCCAAAGAAGTAGGCTCTGTTTGAAGCAAAGATGGGACTGTCTCGTGGTTTCACACAAACCATTAAAATGAAAAAAAGTTAGATAAAACCTCTATAGTGGAAAACATATTATTTTGACCTTAGTGTTCTCCCTCCCTCCACTCTCAGCTGATAAATGTCTCTTAGTGCCTGGGGATCCCATTTTTTGTTATACTTGCCATTGATTTTGCACCTCCACCTTCGAAGAAATTGCGCCTGTTTTTCAGAGTTGTTGAGCACACCCAGCTCCCAATTAAATCAACAGGAGACACCAATTCTCTGCATAGGCGACTAGCAAAGAGCCATCACTGTGTTCATCTCACTGTCCTTCAAAAAATCAGTTTTTATTCAAATGGTGAACACACCCAACAAGGGGATTCATGTATTTAGTTATTTTTCTTGCTCAAAATAGTGGACTAAGGATAGCAGTGTTGACACAGTGCCAGAGGTGGAGGTTCTGGCTCCCCACCCAAGTCCAACTCTGCCCAAAGCCCTGGGTACTGACTTGGTCAGTTATCCCAAGCCTTTGTCAGTGACTGCTGCCATCATACTGCAATATTTAAGCAGAAGCTCGAGAAGTGCTGTTGCATTTATAAACTGATTTTCACAGGAGCTATTTTTTTTCTATACATAAATAAAATGAAAAAATTATATAAAACCTCTATAGTGGAAAACATATTATTTTGACCTTAGTGTTCTCCCTCCCTCCTCTCTCAGCTGACAAATGTCTCTTAGTGCCTGGGGATCCCATTTTTTGTTATACTTGCCATTGATTTTGCACCTCCACCTTCGATGTAAGTTCTCTTTGATTTCACAACTGGATTTCCCTTCAGGAGAATGTTCTTAAATAAGAAAAGAGATATTTTTTTCTTGTCCCATAGGTGATCTTCAGGAGAAATTGAGTAAGTTGGACTTGCTTTGCGAACAATTTCACTAACACAGGTGCAATTTCTGTTCAATTGCTGTATTCATCTCAATTCCCTTACAAAAGTCGGCCTTCATTTGAATGGTTCACTCTTTGGTTTTAATTTTTTTCCTTTCACAAATTTAATGAAGGGGATTCATGCATCCAGTTAATTTTCTGTCACAAGGCAGTGTGCTAAAAATAGCAGTGTGGACAGAGTGGCACAAGCAGCAGGTTGGGCTAGCCCAATGCCGCCTGACTCCCATGAACAGATAGCTTTAAATTAGGATGCACATATTGCATATTGAAAGGCTTTGTATTCTTTTAAACCAAATTTTATTTTTATGTTTTTAGGCAAGCTTGAAAAACAGGACATTAGATTTACTTTGAATTTTCAGTTTAGTTTTAACCAGATTGAGTACAAATCATTTAGAGATTGTTGATGTCACAATAGTTCCTTAGACAGACTGAGAGTTCAAGTTATTGTCAGTAAGGTGTCTGTGATAATGGGTGGCTGGGAGGAGAGCATTTGTAAACAGGAGTCAGTAGGGTGTGGGCTGGGTCTCCAATTTTATGAGTGAACAGTGCCTTTTTTAGTCATGGAATGCAAGATTCTGAACTGATACTGAGTTTGGGTGATGTGTCAGGCTTGTTGTGTAAAAAAGGGGATGAATGAGAAAAGCTGATGACTGGGGAAGACAGCTCCTTCAGTGAGGTAAGGTAATACCAGTTCATCCAATTTCTAATTGAAATTGCAGTGTTCTTTTTCAGACCAACTCCAGAATGAATGTGGCAAGTTCTCTTTGATTTCTCAACTGCTTCCTTCAGAAGAATGTTTTTAAATGAAAACAGATATTTTTTTCTTTTCATTGCCTTCGCTCAATCCAAGGAGAGCAAATTACTCAGCAGATTTCTTTTAACCCCTAACAGAACTGTGATAACTTTCTCTCCCACCAAGTTGATTCATCATCCTAGAATATTTGTATTTATTTTCTCTCTAGTCTAAAATTGAAGGAATGATTTTCAGAATCACTGTATAGTATGCACATTCAATATTCTCATGCCTCCTCTTCTGTTCATTTGACCTTTGAGTGTATGTAGGAGGCTAGCATAAAATGTCAATTGTGTTAATTTTTTCATGATATTGTGTGTTAGAAATTGGGAAAATAATTTTGAGTAGATAAAATTATACCTATTTTAAATATGCACAGTGATGTGGAACATTAGCTCTTTGAATGAAAAAAAAGTCTTCTCACCACTGGGAAAGTCCCTCTGCCTCTCCTCTCTGTCACTTCCTGTTCATGATGCTGTAGCTCTTCCTCGTGCTTTCACTGTTCCTTACAGTCCTCTTGTTCCTTCTCATGGTCCTCCAGCTCTTTCAGTCTCAGCTCCAATTCCATCTGTCTCAGCTCCACCAACAGGGAACCCTGTGAATATCCCCTGATGGCTGGGATGTGGATCTTAGCAACACCCAGCTGTCTCTCCAACTTCTCCCAGACCCTCTTGCAGCCCCATTTGGGTCAGGAATCTGCTTCTTAGAGTGATCATCATTCTACAGCTGTGCATTCAGCTTCACTTTGGTGAACTTTCCAATGCATAACCCTCTCCCTCTGCTCAAGTCTACAATGTCCTTCTTAAGGAGACAGTTATACATCATTTTCCGCTGTTCCCTCTAATTTCTCTTTGCTTTACTGCTCTCAGTCACTCACTGCAGGATGCTCCTGGTGCCCTCAACAGCCAACCGTCCACCGGGTGCTCATCTCAACTCTGACACCAGCTGTCAAAGTCACAATCAGTGCTCTGAAAGTGCTCTGAATGAAGTCAGTCAGGACTCCAGTGGAGTGTGTCTCCCCTCATGGCACACTAGAAGTCACCCCCTTTATAGCACTCATCACCATGTATTCTTTAACAGGTTTCCATGCCCCATTTAGGGTTTACGTCCCACCCCCAGTTTCCATTTTCAGACATGTACAGGTTTGGCATCGTTGGCCATTTTGAAAAATATAACATTTAAAAGAGTTATTTTGAAGTACTAAAAGAGAAAAATCCTTTTTTGTTAAAACTTAAAAGCTTTTAAGAAAAATAAAAGTTATTTTGAAATAAAAGAGAAAGATATCAAGGTAAAAAAAGAATGTTAGGTTAAGAGAAAGCACATGGCAGAAAACAAAAGATTTAAAAATTAGCTAGAGCATCTGGGTTCAGTGACACATGGCTGTGTGAAAGAGGTACAGCATAGAAAACAGCAGCAAGAAAGAGAAAGATCCTTTTTGTTAGTGAGATGGGTAAGGTATAGAAAACAGCAAGAGAGAGAAAGATCCTTTTTGGTTAGTGAGCAGAACACATGATTAGTGAGAAAGGTAAAGTATAGAAAGCAGCAGCAAGAGCCAAGCAGCAAGCTTACCCAGTGCCTGGCCCTAGGGAAATGAAAACTATACTGGAGGCTGTGACCATTGGAAGCAAACCCTACGGGACAAATCAGAAGCTATTCAACAGCTCACCAGCCACCTCCTCTGTCCCCTCCCATCCCGAACCCTCAATGTAACTGACTAATTCTTATCTAAAAAGCAGCCCCGAACCCCGTTTTCTGACAATTCTGCTCCAGCTGACTCTGTGTGCCTCTCCACTGATTTTCACAGAAGCCATTTTTGAGCATCATTGACTGGTCTTTAGCCGCAAAACAGTTTAACACTTTATCTCACATTGTAATGTTTTCAACATCTTTCTCCTTTAATCTTGCTATCTATCTCCCTGTCTCTGTTTTAGTCCTCTCATCCTATGAGATAATATAATGATGAATGTTGTGTAACAATCAAGATGGATTCATTTTTAAGGCTTTTTTCATTTTGAAGGTGATCTATCTATCTATCAATCTATCTATCTAGCTCACCCTCGCATACCATGTCAGACTATTAATGCACTTTGTCCTGTCTCTTACCTCAGAAAAATGTCTTAATGTTGGCTTTCATAGTCCTGATGGGCAAGTTAAATTTGGGCTTTGATCTTCTGACACCTCACTTTTAACTGCTCAGTAACTATATTTGTCCTTAGTTACACCCAAGTCCAACTCTACCTGAAATCCTGGTTACTGACTCGGTCAGTTAGCCCAAGCCTTTGTCAGTGACTGCTGCCATCATACTGCAATATTTAAGCAGAAGCTCGAGAAGTGTTGTTGTGTATACATACACCCAAGCTGAGAATCGAATCTTCCAGCTTCTGTGTAGACATGCCCTGGATGTCACAAAGAAAGTTTAGCAATGCAAAGAATTGGTCCATTAGTGTAAATTAGGATGCTACAGTGCATATTACGTAGTTCAAAATTTGTGTTTTGAATATGTTTTTCATTTTTCAGAGAATCTACAGCATGAGAACGGTAGGTTCACTTTGATTTTTTTTGTTTAGTGTTAATCAGACAGAACGCAAATTGCTTGTATTTTGTTGGTATCACAATACTTCCTTTGAGAGACTCATTGTTCAAGCCATTGTTGATATCGTGCCTGTGATACTGGGTGGCGGGGAGATGTGCATTTATAAACTGATTTTCACGGGAACTATTTTTTTCTATAATGGAGAGTTTAGCCCCTGTGGTGAATGCTTAAATATTGATTTTCTTTTTCAGTAAAATTGCAGGAAAAATGGGACTGTCTCGTGGTTTCACACAAACCATTAAAATGAAACGAATAAAGTTATACATAAATAAAATGAAAAAAAGTTAGATAAAACCTCTATAGTGTCAAACATATTATTTTGACCTTAGTGTTCTCCCTCCCTCCACTCTCAGCTGATAAATGTCTCTTAGTGCCTGGGGATCCCATTTTTTGTTATACTTGCCATTGATTTTGCACCTCCACCTTTGAAGAACTTGCGCCTGTTTTTCAGAGTTGTTGAGCACACCCAGCTCCCAATTAAATCAACAGGAGACACCAATTCTCTGCATAGGCAACTAGTAACTGCAGAGAGTGCGGGGGGAAGGGGTGAACAATGGCAACTCCCTCCTTCGCCACCGCAGCCACTGTAAACTTCCTGGTGATTGCCAAGGCACCTCCAGCAACACGCTCTTCACCAATGTTGCACATCATTGGGGTAATGTTGCCCTGGGCAAACATATTTTTGTGCTGGCTTCCGCTGCCTCTTCTGGTCCCCCACATTGCACCGACCCCCAACTGCCTCCTCCTGACCCCCATCCATCACCCTGTCCCCCATTACTCCCTAGTTATCCCCACATCCCTCCTGCACCCCACTCCATCCCACAGCCCTGACTCATCACCCAATTGGCTCTGGCCCCAACTGCTTCCGCAGGCTCCCCACCCACTCCCTCCATCACCCCTAGGCCCCACTGCTTCCCCAGCCTGCAACTCTGCTGTCGCCCCTTGTTTACACTACCAGACTGCGAGTTCAAATCATTGTCAATAAAGTGCCTGTGATAATGGGAGCCTGGGAGATGGGTATTTATAATCAGGAGTCAGTGGACAGTGGGATGGTTCTCCAGTGTTATGCCACACAGGGCCTCTCCTTTGTTTAGTTCTGGAATATAAGATGCTGAGATGTTACTAGATCTGGCCAATGGATCAGGTGTGGTTTGAAGGAAAGTGGATGAAAGAGAAAAATGGCATCCGATGATTGTTAAGCTCTGCAGCTCCTTGAGTGAGTTCATGTAATATGTGTTCACTCAATTGGTAATTGAAATCACAATGTTCTTTTCCAGGCCAACTCAAGAGTGAAAACAGTAAGTTCTCTTTGATTTCACAACTGGACTTCCTTTCAGGAGAATGTTCTTAAATAAGAAAAGAGATCTTTCATTTCATTCATCAGGAGGAGAAAAAAAACCCTGCACTCGAATTAATATACAAATTAGATACAATTAACTTTGGTTTAAACAGAGACTGGGAATGGTTAGGTCATTACACTAATTGAATCTATTTACCCATGTTAAGTTCTCCTCACACCTTCTATGGATCATCTCAATTATCACTTCAAAGGTTTTTTTCTCCTGCTGATGATAGCTCATCTCAATTGATTGGACTCTTACAACTGGTATGCATACTTCCACCTTTTCATGTTCTCTGTATGTATAAATATCTTCTGTCTGTGTGTTCCATTCTAAGCATCCGAAGAAGTGAGTTGTAGCCCACGAAAGCTTATGCTGAAATAAATTTGTTAGTCTCTAAGGCCTGGTCTACACTAAGGGGGGGGGGGTGTCGAACTAAGGTACATGACTTCAGCTACGCGAATAGTGTAGGTGAAGTCGAACTACCCTTAGTTCGAACTTCTTACCTGTCCAGACACTGCAGGAACGAAGTCCGCGGCTCCCCCATCGACTCCGCCACCGCCGTTCGCGGTGGTGGAGTTCCGGAGTCGACGGGAGCGCGTTCGGAGTTCGAACTATCGCATCTAGATTAGACGCGATAGTTCGAACTCCGAGAAGTCGAACTCTACGCGTCGACCCGGCGGGTAAGTATAGACCTACCCTAAGGTGCCACAAGTATTCCTATTCTTTTTACAAATAGAAATGAAGTTCTCACAGTTAGAAATAAGGGAACTGAAGGATCTTTGTTGTTGTTAGAATATTATTTTGATAAAATTTGCTAGGATGGAGGGGTGAACAGTACATACCTATTCCTGCTCCCACTGGGTGAATTTCTCTCCTATGCAAATAGGCTGTGTGTCACTTTTATCCCACATGTTCCTTCAAAATATGGCATAGGTCTGTATGTTGTGCTGCAGATTCCTAGCACTTCCTTGCTGGCCAGGGATATATTTCACCCCAAATAAGTCCTTACATGCCTGTGAATATAGAGGGAGTTAGGCCCTGACAATATGTCTCTAAATATGTGATTTGGAATTTGCCATTTATGCTAATAATGACAGTAGGATCACTCCCTGTGAGATAGTGACTGGGTGTGGGTGTCCCACACTGAAAATATGAAATATTCTATTACCCTTGCTGATTTTTTGGTATATCAGTTGTGTCTTCTCCACCATCACCCCCTGGCCCCCTGAGGTCTGCGGAGGGCAAGACACACATTCCTGCAAAGCTTGAAGAGTGTGGGAGCCCCTCCAATGCCTCTCACACTGGCCACACCTGAGAGGTGCAAATACATGTCTTTGGGGGCTGGTAGAGAAGGAATCTCTTCTCTTCCACTCCTAAGCTTTGGGTCTTGATGGAGATAGAGAGGGGAGAGGAGCAGCAGAGACCACATGGATTGGTGGCTTCCTTCCAGGCACAGTAATGAAAGGGCTGAGGACTTCAGGAGCACTCCCACCTTTTTGGTACAGTGAGATGGGAACACAGAAGCCTTCTTCATTTGCTGAGGAAAGAGGTCGTCTCTCAGTATGGGCAGCAACTCTGATAGGCTGTAAGCCAAATGAGTTGGGCAGGTAGCCAATCAGAGTGGGGTTTCCATATAGAAACATCTGAAAACCTGTGCAATATGGGGAAATCCCATAGACCTGGCAAATTAGAGGTCATGTGAAATCCCACAGAGCTGGCAGGTCTGAGCTGATTTGACTTAGAAAGGTGTTGCCCAGTTGAAATATCAGTACGTAGGGGTACAGCATTTATCACACAAACATCTGATTACCTTGGTTATCTTTGTGCAATGATATTTTTCTATCTCGTCCACTCTCCTTCCTCACCACCCTTAAACACCCTCCTCTCTAGGTTATTTGGAGGGAGCTGGGCTGGGTCCCTTGTATTCCTCTCCATCTATCTTCCTTGCTGCTGTAGCCCATTTTCATCTCTCTCATAGCAGGGAAGACAGCAGCTCCAGGCAGAAATAATGCAGCTACTCATATTCCAAGCATCACCACATGTATGTGTGGTCTGCTGCCTCTGCTTGAGACTGAGGTATGGATGGAACATACTTAGTGACTCCATGAGAGCCACATATGGGGCCCCAAAGTGTAAAATAACCACAGTGTGCGTGTACCATTAATGTGCTTTACTTTCTCTTTTCTCTTTTCTGCACAAGTACATCACTCTGTATACTGTCTACTGTTATCTGCAGTATAGTTGTAACCATTGGTCCCAGGATATTAGAGAGATAAGGTGGGTGAAGTTGGTCCAATAAAAGATATTACCTTTGATAGTTATCATCAACCTGGGATATTTCTGCTGCTAAAAGGTGGAAAATAGGTAATAGATGCCCCTTTTGAATTCAATGTCTGTTGTTTCTCACTCATTTCAGATTGGAGAATGATTTACAAGTATGCAGGTAACAGAATACACATTTCTCCTGGTAATCAGAAATCATCCTCATAATTAAAAAAAACGTAGAAACAGAACATATTGCTAACATGGAGGTAACAACTGAAGCTTTACTCTATTTCCTCTCAGGCCTTACTTGTTCTGTTCTTTCTACCAGTGTAACTTATATCAGAATCTGGCACAATACATTTGAGTAGCAATAAGATAAACATTTCAGGACCCCTCCCATTTCTCAGTACAGTTCAGTCAAATATCACATCTCTAAAATATGTCACTAACCACGTTGTCAGAATAGAACAAAACCCGATATCAATGGGAGTTTTGCCTGAGTAAGGACAACAGGAATTGGCCCAAAAGCCATATCTCCCAAGTTTCAGTTTTTGCTTTCATGAGAGAAAGTATTCTTGAATCCAAATCTCTCTTTGCAGATAACATCACTCTTGATGCAGGCACAGCCCACCCCAACCTCTCCATTACTAGGGATCAGAAGAGTTTGAAACACGAAGCCCAACCTCAAAATGTGTCACCAAGTCCAGAGAGGTTCGATTCGACTGTCTGTGTGTTAGGCTCTGAAGGATTCTCCTCTGGAAAGCACTACTGGGAGGTGGATGTTGTGAGCAGCTCTGACTGGGACCTGGGAGTGGCCAGAAAATCAATACAGAGAAAAGGAAAACTTTCCCTGTCCCCTAAAGAGGGATTCTGGGCTCTGGGTCTTAGTGGGAGAGATTATTGGGCAAAAACAGATCCATGGACCCGGGTCACGGTGCAGAAAAAGCCCAAGAAAATTGGAATTTACCTTAGTTGCCAAGACAAGCAGATGACCTTTTTCAGTGTAGCAGACAAGTCTGTGTTGTTCACATTTAATGATTGTTCATTCTCAGGCGCTGTTTATCCATTCTTTAAAAATTCAAACAAAGAAACAACAATGAGAATTTGTTCTATAAGAGAAGATGAATGAGCTTAACATGGCATTGCCACTCACTCATCCCACCATATCTATGAAATCAAGTTTCCCATCAATGAACTTGAAATACACTTTGTCTCTATATTATCCATAGTGTCATCTCTAAAACAGCACCATTATTCAATTTATGGCTATGAAACTATAACATCAAATTTTGCTCAAAAAAAATTGAACTGTAGTTTTTACTCTGTACTTTGTGAGCTTCCATCTTAATTACTTGCTTTCAACCACAAATGATCTCATTTGTCACTTCTGAAAAATATTATTATTTGACTAGGCTGTTAAGGAAAAGATATTATGTTGCAGATCTTCAAATGAAATCAGCACCAAAATTAGGTTTTCAAGATTTCAATATTTTCAAGAGCTCAGCTGCCCTTTACCCAGCATGAAGAGCTTCTTAGAAAACCTGAGAATAACTGTGACAGTGGGAGCTGCTGGGTGGATATTACTGGGAAAAAAACCCATCCTATCTCACACAGTCATCTTTATCTCAGAGACACACCATCACCAAACTTATAACAAATTAACAGCTTGTCACTGGCCTGTGTACCACACAGCGAGGTAAGGGAATATAAAATTACTCCCATCTCTCTACACAGCCACACAAGATTTACTGTCATAGTTACAAGGCAGATGAACCACTGACCTCTTTCTAGTCCCTCTGAGAGCTCCCAACCTGAGGTCTCTTCTCTTACCTATCTCAGCGTGGAATCTCATGAATTTTCAACTCTTACATGGGGGACTATAGTAACCTGGTCATACCAGCCTTTACCACCCATCAGCCCCATCTCAGATTGGGCACCTCCTTTCAGGAAACAGTGACCAAATGACCAAAAGCCTTTTAAAATTCTAAGTATTTTTATTTTGCAGTTGTGTAGTATATAGAGTAATATCCCTTTAAATCATCTATGAGCCCTGTGTTAGTGTTCATCTTAGTCTCTGAACTGGAAGCTGACAGAAACCAGTTAGCGCAGCAATATGTATGGACCTAGGCCACGCAAGCTTGTGTATATTTAGAAAACTCATTTATTTGGAATAAACTTGTTTCTTTGGAATATTTGGAGCCCTGTGTTGTTTCTTCATATTGTTTTGGCTTTGTAAGGAGCAGATGACACAATGATTGGTAACCAGGAGGAAAGCCCAATCCAGAGTACAGTGGAAAGTAGAACAGAGTCTTAAACTAAAAGGAAATCGCAGCCACTTGGACCGTGTGAAAACTGATCATTCCAGAAAAAAAAAAGGGTTTATAAAAGTCTGGCTGTTTGGGGAAAATTGATTTGTTTGATAGGTGGGTCGGCCCTCTATTGAGCTGTGATGAGAGAGTGGAACACATTGTGACAGCTAATGGTATCAGTGTTGAGCAAAATATGTCAATTTGGCTGAGTGTAATGAGGACTAAAGCCTACAACATGCCATGTAGCCTGATAGCTCCTGTTGAACCAGCAGATAGAGCATTTGCTGAGATTGTGGAAATTCTCCAAAATTGCCTCTCGACAAAGCCATTGGCGATTGCAGAGCATTTCTGATTTTAAGAATTTAAATTATGTAATTGTGTAATAAGCAAAAAGAAGGAATCCAAAACAAATTATTGACTGAGGCTGATTGGACCGTACAACATGCACTAGAACTTGCTGTATCAATGGAAACTGATACTGAAGACATCATGGAGCTGCAATCACATCACGTGATCTGCTCGGTAAACAAACTGGCAGTAAAGTGGACGCACATGATAGTGCTAACACAAAAACTGTGCTTTCTTTTGGAAAACAGTCTCACGTGCAACTGACTGTTGGTTTAAGGACAAAACCTGTAGAAACTGCAACAAACAGGCTCACACAGTAATATGGAGTTCCATGAACAATGCACAATATTTATAACACAAGAGCCCTATACCAGAGGATTCTGGATGCATTAGCATGCAGGTGACAACATGATGACCACTGAGAATGTTATAACATCCCTATGACTCTTTAGTTTAGAAGACAATAAATGACTAGATAGTAAAGGGTATTTCTGGCACTGGTGTTAGTTGGACAATAGTTGGTCATGGGACCTGGTGATTAAGAACACAATGGAAACCTCCCAAGGTACCTATGAGGCTGTCTGACTGTGGGCTTAGAGCAAACAAGGAAAATTGGATATTTATAGATTCAGTTGCATACCGCAGTCACACCATTGATAGAGATGGTTTGTGTTAATCACAGCACACAGTTGAAGCTGTCCTTGTGGCACCTTATACACCATAATACAAGAACTAGGAGTCACCAAATGAAATTAATAGGCAGCAGGTTTAAAACAAATAAAAGCAAGTTCTTCTTCACGCAGCGCACAGTCAACTTGTGGAAATCCTTACCTGAGGAGGTTGTGAAGGCTAGGACTATAACAATGTTTAAAAGGGAACTGGATAAATTCATGGTGGCTAAATCCATAAATGACTATTAGCTAGGATGGGTAAAAATGGTGTCCCTAGCCTCTGTTCGTCAGAGGATGGAGATGGATGGCAGGAGAGAGATCACTTGATCATTGCCTGTTAGGTTCACTCCCTCTGGGGCACCTGGCATTGGCCACTGTCGGTAGACAGATACTGGGCTAGATGGACCTTTGGTCTGACCCGGTACGGCCGTTCTTATGTTCTTATCCATAACATGTGTCACAATTGTGGCCCTTTGTGGGGATGGTCAGTTATGATTGTCACAGATCAGGACAAATGCACCTGTATTTCCCCTCGGCAGCCCAGCAAAGGCACCCAATCTCAGGCTTCTGGCTCCCCAGCCATAATTTCTCTTGGACAGAAACCCACCTCTCTCTGTCCCTTCTCACCAGGTTATTTCCAAGCTGCACAGTTCCCTGCCTTCCCTGTATATTTCCCAGCCCAGCGAGTTAGCCCAGGGACACCTGCTTGCTTTCTCTTCTGAAACAGCTATAGGGTGGAACTGCCACAGTTATATGGTATCACACAGCACATTGTATGCAAGCCTCCTTTATCTTTAAGGTAAAAAGCATTACAGAGAAAACACATTAAAACAATAAAATAATGTACACATGTGCTAATAAGCTTATCAGCGTTCAACCCCAACTCCGGCATGGATTCTGGCAGGAGTGGTCCTTCAAACCCTCACCCAAGTGAATTCCTTTGTGGTCACAAGTTCATCACAGCTTCAGCCCCTCAGTCTTATGTCACTGCATTAGGCCAAGTCCTTTCTATCCTTTCTTAAGGATAGAGGCAGTCAGTGGGCTAGAGGTCCTATCCATGTGCAGTATCAGGGAAAAAGTACCCAGTCTAAACAGGTTATTTATCCAAAAATCTTTTCTTTGTCTGTTGGTCCCTGGACATCTGGTTTGTACTAGTATAGGCACACCTCCCCAGTGAGGTGGCTTCAATGACTGGCCTCAAAGGGGAAAATTTGTATTTCCAGTACCCCAAAGAATTTCCTAGGAAATCCACTTCACATGCACTGTTCCTCAAAATCCATTGAAGTTCCACATGATCCCAGAATGGTGTATAAATATTTGCATTGTTAGTGCAATGAACTGCAGAGAGATAAAATTTCATTCAATAATCTTGATGTTAATTTGATAAAGTTCATTCTGGATATTACAGGAAATTTTCAGCTTGCCACAATTGCCATAGGTTCTTGCCTAACACAGAGTTACATCCTCCACATGAAATGCTGGACAGGAATGGTGCTGGCCCACACACTATGTGGTATGGGACCAAGAAGTTGTATCCTCTGAAAGGGTCCTTACACATAGTGCCTCTTTGATGCTTATGATTCTTCCCTATATCGATAGGAGCAGTGATTTCAAATGTGTTAGAAGATCACAATCACCTATTGCATTTGCTTCCAGATCTCTCACCTCTATACAATGTAAATATTCTCAAAGTGATAGAGAAGCTGTGAATGTAGTCAGGGTAGGCTTTGTGAACCACAATACTTCCTTCGAGAGACTCATTGTTCAAGCCATTGTCGATAAGGTGCCTGTGATACTGGGTGGCTGGGAGATGTGCATTTATAAACTGATTTGCACAGGAGCTATTTTTTTTCTTTTCATTGTCTATCCTGGGAGAGTTCTTTAACCATTAGGTTTTTTAAAACCCCGTAACAAAATTGTTGAGGACTTCCTTTCATGGAAAGTTACTTATTAACCTAGAACTTTTGTACTTATTTTTTTCTCTGGTCTAAACGGAGTTTAAGTGCCTTACACAAGGATGCATTTCTGTGTTGTACAGCCAATATATATGCTGACATTTCCTCCTCCTTCTGGCCCTGGGTAAGGGGTGTGGCCAAGAAAAAGGGGGCACGGCTCAATTCCTACTATCTGCCATCTGCAGTACTCATGGGATCTGTTGGTAACAAGAACAGTTTAAAGCATCCTTCAAGCTGCTGATTCCTGCAACGTGGAAACATCTCATTGTAGAACCAGCTCAAAATGGGACGGAAGGACGACAGCAGAATCTTTGCTTCCTCCTCCGTCACACCCTACCCTGAGCATCATTGACTGTTCTTTAGCCACAAAACAGTTTAACACTTTAATCACACATTGTAATGTTTTCAACATCTTTCCCCTTTAATCTTGCTATCTATCTCCCTGTCTCTGTTTTAGTCCTCTCATCTTATGAGATAATATAATGATGAATATAGTGTAACAATCAAGATAGAATCATTTTCAAGGCTTTTTTTCATTTTGAAGATTATCTATGTCTATCTATCTATCTATCTATCTATCTAGCTCACCCTCGCATACCATGTCAGACTATTAATGCACTTTGTCCTGTCTCTTACCTCAGAAAAATGTCTTAATGTTGGCTTTCACAGTCCTGATGGGCAAGTTAAATTTGAGCTTTGATCTTCTGACACCTCACTTTTAACTGCTCAGTAACTATATTTACACTTCACAGAAAAGTGTCCTTAGTCACTTTCAGCTGAATTTTGTAAATGACTGATTTGATTGTAATGTTTGTGATCTCCAGGAGAAAATGAGAATTCTAGGATAGGTCTGTGAACAGTGCCATTCCCACAGAAGTAGGCTCTGTTTGAAGCAAAGAGCCATCACTGTGTTCATCTCACTGTCCTTCAAAAAATCAGTTTTTATTCAAATGGTGAACACTCCCAGCAAGGGGATTCATGTATTTAGTTATTTTTCTTGCTCAAAGTAGTGGACTAAGAATAGCAGTGTTGACACAGTGCCAGAGGTGGAGGTTCTGGCTCCCCACCCAAGTCCAACTCTACGCGAAGCCCTGGGTACTGACTTGGTCAGTTATCCCAAGCCTTTGTCAGTGACTGCTGCCATCATACTGCAATATTTAAGCAGAAGCTCGAGAAGTGCTGTTGTGTATACATACACCCAAGCTGAGAATCGCATCTTCCAGCTTCTGTGTAGACATGCCCTGGATGTCACAAAGAAAGCTTAGCAATGCAAAGAATTGGTCCATTAGTGTAAATTAGGATGCTACAGTGCATATTACGTACTTCAAAATTTGTGTTTTGAATATGTTTTTCATTTTTCAGAGGAGCTACAGCATGAGAATGGTAGATTCACTTTGATTTTTTTTGTTTAGTGTTAATCAGACAGAACGCAAATTGCTTGTATTTTGTTGGTATCACAATACTTCCTTCGAGAGACTCATTGTTCAAGCCATTGTTGATAAGGTGCCTGTGATAGTGGGTGGCTGGGAGATGAGCATTTATAAACTGATTTTCACAGGAGCTATTTTTGTTCTATAATGGAGAGTTTAGCCCCTGTGGTGAATGCTTAAATATTGATTTTCTTTTTCAGTAAAATTGCAGGAAAAATGGGATTGTCTCGTGGTTTCACACAAACCATTAAAATGAAACGAATAAAGTTATACATAAATTAAATGAAAAAAAGTTAGATAAAACCTCTATAGTGGAAAACATATTATTTTGACCTTAGTGTTCTCCCTCCCTCCTCTCTCAACTGACCAAAGTCTCTTGGTGCCTGGGGATCTCATTTTTTGTTATACTTGCCATTGATTTTGCGCCTCCCTTAAGTCTGGTCCTGCCAGGGTCAGCCATAGGGAAATGGCTCCTGGGCAAACTTGTATTTTGGGATGCTACAGTGTATATTACATATTGAAAGACTTGTATTATTTTATTTTCATTGTGAAAATATCTGTCTATCTGAGTATCTTGCCCTCCCTTACCAAGTCAGGACATTAGTTTCATGCCTCAAACATTTGCCTTAATATTGAATTTCATAGTGCTGCAGGCAAGTTACCTCAAGTTAAATTTGGGCTTTGATCTCCTAATATATCTTTTTTACTGCCTAGTAACTTGACAGAAAAGTGCTTTTAGTCACTTTCACCTGCATTTTGTAACATAGAATCATAGGACTGGAAAAGACCTTGAGAAGTCTTCTAGCTTATCTCTCTGAACTCAAGGCAGGACAAAGTATTATCTCAACCATCCCTGGCAGGTGTTTGTCTAACTTGCTCTTAAAAATCTTCAGTGATAGAGATTCCACAACCTCCCTAGGCAATTTATTCCAGTGCTTAAATATCCTAACAGTTTGGAAGTTTTTCATAGTGTCCTTCCTCAATCATCCTTGCCGCAATTTAAGCCCCTTGCGTCTTAACCTATCCTCAGAGGTTCAGAAGAACAATTTTTCCCTCTCCTCCTTATGACAACTGTCATAAACAGTTAGTTAAGGGTTAAGGTTTTTGTCTACCTGTAAAGGGTTAACAAGCAGTACCTGTGGACACCTGACCAGAGGACCAATCAGGGACAAAATATTTTCAAATCCCTGTGGAGGTTTTTATTTTCCTGTTCTTTGTTTTCTTAGAGAGTCTCTCTTGGGTATTAAGAGAGTCCAGACATCTTAATCAAGTCCTCCCAGGTTTCTGCAACAAATTCTTCTATTCAAGCTAGTGAGTATTAGCAAGGAACTAGTATTCTTATACTTTTATTTCTGTATTTGCAATTCTGTGTTTTGCTATAGAATTTCTTTAAGTCTGTACTGATATTGCTTTTACTGAGAAAGGGGGAGGGGGAATTCTCTCCAGAGATTGATAAGTTTAGACCCTGTATTGTTCTATCTTGGTTACAGAGACAGTGACTTTTCTTTTTTTATTCTTTAATAAATTCTTTTCTATTAAGGACTTGGTTGGTCTTTCCTTGGGTGGATTCTCAGGGAAAGAGAAGGGGGAGGTATCCCTCTGTAGTTAGATCCCGGTATCTCTCCTAGGAAAAGGGAGGGGGGAGGAAGCAGGGGGAATGGTTTATTTCTCCTGGGTGTAAGAACTCCATGGATTTGGGGCTCTTGGAATCCCCTAGGATTTTGGGGAAGGACTGTGTCTCAATCCACATATCTGATTGAGTGGTGGCAGCTTACAAGATCTAAACTAGGATTTTAGTTTAGAGGGAAACCAGTGCAGGTCCCCACATTGGAACCCAACAGCTCCAAGTGGGGGTGAGACCTATGACAACAACCTTTTATGTACTTGAAAACTATCCTGTCCCCACTCAGTGTCTCTTCTCTAGACTAAATAAGACCATTTTTTTTCAGTCTTGCCTCATAGGGCATGTTTTCTAGACCTTTAATAATTTTTTGTTGCTTTTCTCTGGACTTTCTCCTATTTATCCACATTTTTCTGAAATATGGTGCCCAAAACTGGACACAATACTCCAGTTGAGGCCTAATCAGTGCCGAGTAGAGCAGAATAGTTAGTTCTTGTGTCTTGCTTACAACACTCCTGCTAATACATCCCAGCATGTTGTGTGCTTTTTTTGAGAGAAGTTACACTGTTGACTCATATATGGCTTGTGATCCACATGATCCCCAGATCCCTTTCCCCAGTACTCCTTCCTAGGGAGTCATTTCCCATTTTGTATGTGTGCAACTCATTATTCATTCCTAAGTGGTGTACTTTGCATTTGTCTTTATTAAACTTCATCCTATTTACTTCAAGTCCATTTCTCCATTTTATCCAGATCATTATGCAGTGTAATCCTATCCTCCAAAGCACTTTCAACCTCTGCCAGCTTGGTATCATCCTGAAACATTGTAAATGTACTCTCTATGTCATTATCTAAATTTTTCATGAAGATATTGAACAGAACTGGACCCATAACTGTTCCCTGCAGGACCCCACTTGATATGTCCTTCCAGCTTGACTGTGAACCATTGATAACTACTCTCTGGGAATGGTTTTCCAACCACTTATGCACCCACCTTATAGTAGCTCCGTATAGGTTTTATTTCCCTAGTTTGTTTATGAGACGGTCCTGTGAGATAGTATCAAAATTCTTACTAAAGTCAAGACATACAACATCTACCATTTCCCTCCTATCCACAAGCCTTGTTACCCTGGCAAAGAAAGCTATTCAGTGGGTTTGACAAGTTTGGGAAAGAGAACATTATGTTTACTTTGATTTTTTTCATTTAGTTTTAATCAGACTGAGTACTAATTACTTGTAGATTGTGGGTATCATTTTTGTTCCTGGTATAGACTGAGGGTTTGAGTCTATTAGTGTGGTGTCTCTGTAATAGGTGGCTGGGAGAAGGGCAATTGTCAACAGAAGTCAGTGGGGTGTGTGCTGAGTCTCCAGGTTTGTGAGAGCACGGGGTCTTTACTTCATTGTGGAATGCAAGATTCTGATCTGTTCCTGAACCTGGGTGATGGTTCAAATGTGGTTTATAAAAAAAAGAGGATGAATGAGAAAATTGGCAGCTGATGATTGGGGAGGTCTGCAGGGACAGCTCCTTCAGAGAAGTAAGGTCATACCTATTCATCCAATTTCTAATTAAAATGCCGCTGTTCCTTTGCAGACCAACTCCAGAATGAATTTGGTAAATTCCCTTTCATTTCTCAGCTGCTACTATCCTTCAGAAGGATATTAATAAATTAAAAGAGATATTTCTCCATTTGCTCAATCCAAGAAGAGTGAATTACTCAGCATATGATTTTTTTTAATCCCATAACAGAACTGTGATGACTTTCTTTCACACCAAGTTGATTCATCGCCTAGAATATTTGTATTTATTCTCTCATTGGGCTAAAATTGAAGTACTGATTTTCAGAATCATTGTACAGTATGGACATTCTGTAATGCCACGCCTTCTCTTCTGTTCATTTTATGTTTGAGTGTTTGTCGGTGGTTAGCATAATTTTTCTATGGTGTTCATTTTTCATGATGTAATTTTTTCATGATATGGTTTGTGTTAGGAATTGGGAACATCATTTTGAGTAGAAAAAATTATATTTATTTTAAATTTTATATACTGCTGTGGAAAAATAGCTCTTTGAATTTATAACAAAATGTTTTCATCCAGGTTCTCAGCCACATTGCAGCTCCTTCATGCTGCTATGAGTACACAAACTTCCACAAAAATAATGCATCTGAGATCTGTCCAGTTTTGGGCCCCACACTACAAAAAGGATGTGGAAAACTTGGAAAGAGTCCAGCGGAGGGCAACACAAAAGATTAGGGGACTGGAGCACATGATTTATGAGGAAAGGCTGAGGAAACTGGGATTATTTAGTCTGCAGAAGAGAAGAATGAGGGGGGATTTGATAGCTGCTTTCAACTACCTGAAAGGGGGTTCCAAGGAGGATGGATCTAGACTGTTCTCAGTGGTAGAAGATGACAGAACAAGGAGTAATAGTCTCAAGTTGCAGTGGGGGAGGTCTAGGCTGGATATTAGGAAAAACTCAAAGAGTGGTGAAGCACTGGAATGGGTTACCTAGGGAGGTGGTGGAATCTCCTTCCTTAGAGGTTTTTAAGGTCAGGCTTGACAAAGCCCTGGCTGGGATGGTTTAGATGGGAACTGGTCCTGCTTTGAGCTTATGGCTCAAGTTAGCTTATGGCTAATTTATTTTATGGTCTAATTTGCCTAAGCTAAATATTTTATGGGTCTAAGCTTGTAGTTTTCTTGCATTTCAGCTTAAAACCTTATTCTTAACCCGTTACTTATCAGACATATTAGTCTCTTATAACAGGTTAATTTATTAACTACAAGCTATACCATGCAGTGAATAGTGAGTCTGACACTTAACTCAGGCCTTGTGAATCCCACAGGTGGCTAGCTGCCTAAAAGTTAGATGCAGCTATAAGGGGATAGTGGGCACCTTACCAAAATGGGGAAGATTTGTAATATTGGCCTCTCCCCATGACAGGAAAGGGGCCAAAAACGAGTTGGGATCCTGGAACTGATAGGGTCTCTGGCCAATCAGAGAGTTTCTGATCGGGGTCAATGGCCTGTAGCCAGTACCCCAAGTCAGTCTGATTCACCCAGCTGCCTAGTCGATCAGAGAGCCCAGCTCAGGTATTGGTCTCCGTGAGTTCTGGGGAAAGAGACAGTGAACGCAGCTCCAGGGGGGGAGGAACTGGGGGTGGGGGCAGGAGGAGAAGAACTATGTGAGAGACCCAGGGTAGCTGCGCAGTGACCCAGAAACATGTGTGGGAGCCAACACCGGGGCAGTTGTCACTGCAGAGAGCAGAAAACCTTCTCTGATGTTGAGGCGGATCCAGCCAGATCCATGGAGAGGAATGAACCGAGCACCAAAGATGGGGCAGCAGGGAGGATTTGAGGGATCAGGGCCTCACTGTGAGGGAGTGGGAGAGACATAGTCAGGGGGAGTTAGTGGGGCAGCAGGGAGGTCTGAGCTGTGGGAGCCTAGTAACTCCCCCTCATACTGTCCTGAGAGCTGAGGTGTAGGGAGCTATGACTTCCAAGTGCTGGGGGTTCCTGGGAGCCCCTGAGCCAGGGAGAGGCAACGTGTCCTGCAGAGTGATTGTAGCTGGGTCTGTGGAGGCTTCTCCGGTCCTGTCATGAGGCAAGGCCCAGAGAAAAGTAGCCCCACCTTGCAGAAGGCCAGGGAGTCTGAGGCTCAGAGGAGGACTTGTGTTTCTTTTCTCTATTTCTCTCCTTTTCAGTTGACCCTTGGTTATAGGGCGTAAGAGCAGACACTGCTGTGTTAATTTGTGTGGAACTCTGAGTGACACCATGTCAAGGCAAATTACTCACTCTGGCACTTTGAGCGCAGAAGGTGGGTGCTCGCAAGGATTTTTAAAATTATTACTGGCCACTCCAGGCTTATATTAATCTCCCAAGGTTACAGCTTTTCTCTGACCTTGGATTGGTAGATGCGGTCACCACCCAAGTGCAGAACCCCTTTGGGAGCCCAGGAAAGTGCATTTAGGAATTCCTTCCCATGGGGTATCCTCAAGCCCTTTCACACCTCCTCCGGGGAAGAGCTGAGAAAGAGAAAAAAAAGGAAATCAGCTGTTGCCACCAGCTAATTAAACAACAGGTACACAAACCTCTTAAGTCACAAAAATCCAATCCTGTTCTTAAAAAAGGTGAATTATTTTTTATTTTTAAAAAGAAAGAAAATACATTGTAACTCAGGCTATTGCTATATTTTAAAAGAGCAACTACAAAGATTATGCACCAAGAACAGCTTTCTTGAGGTCCAGCTTAATGGTTACGATCAAAAGAAAAGCACCTGGGATCAGCACAGAGGAATCCACAAGCCATAAAGAAATAAAAGGGATAAACCTAATTGCGTCTCCTAGACATTTCCTGATCTACCTACATATCTGAATCCTAGCCACTCTCTCATTTGAAGTATACAGTGCACCCAAACCACCAAAATAAATAATAATAGTGGGGTCTGAATTGTTGTTAACAGAATGTCAGCTTGTGTGCATAAGGGGTGTGCATAAGATGTGTGTGGGGGGGGGGTAGGGTGAGTGAGTTTGGTTTATATAAGAAAAAACTAAAACCATACCATGCCCCAAAAAGAGCAGGTTACATGATAAGATGAGGCATTGGCTTGAGGTGCAAGACAGACAAAACAGTTCTTAGGGAGACCAAGACCCTGTTCAGGTTTCTAATCAGAGGAGTTCGGAAAAGGCCTCGTGCAGGCATGGCGTACTACATCTGACTGTCTGTGCATTCTGTGTATATTTTAATGTCCTATTTTCAGAGCCAGGAAAAACTTTAATATGGGCCCTTTTTATTTCAATGTCTGTTGTTTCTCCCTCTGATTTCAGAATAGAGAAAGGCTCGCAATAAAACAGGTAACAGAATACACATTTATTTCAGCATTAAGAAATCATTGTGTGAATACAGCAACCAAACTAGAAACATGCCAGAAAATGCTGCTATCCTGAGAACAAATCCTGAGAGCCATGCCCAGTTTTTACACAGTGTCTACTTAGGCAAAATTGTCATGTTAGCAGGATCTGATGCTGACCTCAAACCAATTTCACACCAGTGTAACTTCATGGATCTGTGTGAAGTCACTCCTAATTTGCACAGATGTGAGATCAGAATCAGCCCTCCATGAGAGTTAGATATGGGTAAGGACTGGGGAAATGCTAAGTCAGGGCATCAGGATTTGGAGCAGGGTAAAAGCACAGATGAGGTGGTGATGGTGATGGTACTCTATTAATCACACTAAGGCGAGTAATGATCCCAGGAGTGAAGAAGGTGGGTAGTAGTGGCTACGAGTCAAATGTGTGGGATCATGATGGCATTTCATACTGGGTAACAAAGGTGAGAGAAGCCAAACAGCAAAAATTAGGATATTTGTTCACCAGTGCGAGAAGCCTAGGTAACAAAATGGAGGAATTGGAGCTCCAGGTCTGAGAATTGAAACCGGATATCGTAGGAATAACCGAAACATGGTGGAACGGTAGTCACGACTGGAGTACACGTATGGAAGGGTATGTGCTGTTTAGGAAAGACCGAAACAAAGGTAAAGGTGGGGGAGTAGCATTGTATGTCAATAATGAGGTAAACTGTAATGAAATAACTAGTAATGGAATGGATAATACGGAGTCTGTTTGGGCAATGATCACATTAGGGAAGAAAACTACTAGAGCCTCCCCTGGGATAGTGATTGGGGTGTGCTATAGACCGCCGGGATCTAGCCTGGATATGGATAGAGAACTCTTTAATGTTTTTAAGGAGGTAAATACTAATAGGAACTGTATGATCATGGGAGACTTTAACTTCCCGGATATAGATTGGGGAACAAATGCTAGTAATAATAATAGGGCTCAGCTTTTCCTAGACGTGATAGCTGATGAATTCCTTCATCAAGTAGTTACTGAACCGACGAGGGGGGATGCCATTTTAGATTTGGTTTTGGTGAGTAGTGAGGACCTTGTTGAAGAAATGGTTGTAGGGGACAACCTTGGCTCGAGTGATCATGAGCTAATTCGGTTCAAAATAAATGGAAGGATAAACACAATTCCATCTGAGACTAAGGTTTACGATTTCAAAAGGGCTAACTTTACGAAATTAAGGCGACTAGTCAGGGAAGTAGATTGGACTAACGTATTTAGGGATGTAAAGGCGGAAGACGCCTGGGATTATTTCAGGTTGAAGTTGCAGAAGCTGTCAGAGAAAGGGAAAATGGTTCATAGGTAGCAGTTTTAGACCGAGCTGGATGAGCAAGCATCTCAGAGGGGTGATTAAGAAAAAACAGAAAGCGTACAGGGAGTGGAAGATGGGAGGGATCAGCAAAGAAACCTACCTTAATGAGGTCAGGGGGTGTAGGGATGCAGTGAGAAAAGCCAAAAGCCGGGTAGAGATGGACCTTGCGAAGGGAATTAAAACCAATAGTAAGAGGTTTTTTAGCCATATAAATAGGAAGAAAACTAAGAAAGAAGAAGTGGGACCGCTTAAAATTGTAAACGGAGTGGAGATCAAGGATAAGCTAGGCATGGCACAATATCTAAACGAATATTTTGCATCGGTCTTTAATAAGGATAATGAAGGGCTTAGGAATAGTGACAGAGTGACTGATGGGAATGAAGGTACGGGGTTGGAAATTACAGTATCCGAGGTAGAAGCCAAACTTGAACAACTTAACGGTAGTAAATCAGGCGGCCCGGATAATCTTCATCCTAGAATATTAAAGGAATTGTCAAATGAAATTGCAAGCCCATTAGCAATAATTTTTAATGAATCTCTGAACTCGGGGGTTGTACCGTTTGACTGGAGATTAGCTAATATAGTTCCTATTTTCAAGAAGGGGAAAAAAAGTGACCTGGGTAACTACAGGCCTGTTAGTTTAACATCTGTAGTATGCAAAGTCATGGAAAAAATTTTAAAGGAGAGAGTAGTTACGGACCTTGAGGTCAATGGCAATTGGGACAAATTACAACATGGTTTTACGAAAGGTAGATCGTGCCAAACCAACCTGATCTCCTTTGAGAAAGTAACAGATTTTTTAGACAAGGGAAATGCGGTGGATCTAATATATCTTGATTTCAGTAAGGCGTTTGATACTGTACCGCATGAAGAATTACTGGTTAAATTGGAAAAGATGGGGATTGAAATGAAAATCCAGAGGTGAATAAGGAACTGGTTAAAGGGGAGACTGCAGTGGGTCGTATTGAAAGGTGATCTGTCAGGTTGGAGGGAGGTTACCAGTGGAGTTCCTCAAGGTTCGGTTTTGGGTCCGATCTTATTCAATCTATTTATCACTGACCTCGGAACCAAAAGTAGGAGTGGGCTGATAAAGTTTGCAGATGACACGAAGTTGGGAGGTATTGCCAATTCGGAGAAGGATCGGGATATCCTCCAGGGAGATTTGGATGACCTTGTAAACTGGAGTATTAGTAATAGGATGAAATTCAATAGTGAGAAGTGTAAGGTTATGCATTTAGGGATGACTAACAGGAATTTTAGTTATAAGCTGGAGACGCACCAGTTGGAGGTAACGGAAGAGGAGAAGGACCTCGGAGTCCTGGTTGATCGCAGGATGACTATGAGTCGGCAATGTGATGTGGCCGTTAAAAAAGCTAATGCGGTCTTGGGATGCATTAGGCGAGGTATTTCTAGTAGAGATAAGGAGGTGCTAGTCCCGTTATACAAGGCATTGGTGAGACCTCATTTGGAGTACTGTGTGCAGTTTTGGTCTCCCATGTTTAAGAAGGATGAATTCAAACTGGAACGGGTACAAAGAAGGGCCACTAGAATGATCCGAGGAATGGAAAGCCTGTCGTATGAAAAGAGACTTGAGGAGCTCGGTTTGTTTTCCTTAACCAAAAGAAGGTTGAGAGGAGATATGATTGCTCTCTTTAAATATATCAGAGGGATAAATACCAGGGAGCGAGAGGAATTATTTCAGCTCAGTACTAATGTGGACACGAGAACAAATGGATATAAATTGGCAGTCGGGAAGTTTAGGCTTGAAATTAGACAAAATTTTCTAACCATCAGGGGACTGAAATTCTGGAACAGCCTACCGAGGGAAACAGTGGGGGCGAAGCACCTCTCTGGCTTTAAGATTAAGCTTGATAAGTTTATGGAGGGAATGGTTTGATAGGATAACACTATTTAGTCAATAGGTCAATAACGTGCTGCCACTGGTAATTAGTACCGAGAGTCAATGTTGGGATACTGAAAGTCTTTTTCCTGAGTGTCTGGCTGGAGAGTCTTGCCCGCATGCTCGGGGTTCAGCTGATCGCCATATTTGGGGTCGGGAAGGAATTTTCCTCCAGGGTAGATTGGCAGTGGCCCTGGAGTTTTTTCACCTTCCTCCGCAGCATGGGGCAGGGGTCGCTTGCTGGAGGATTTAAACCAGGATTTGGGGACTTCAACAGCTGAGTCAAGGGAGAGAATTATTTCAAGAGTGGGTGGGTCAGCTTTTGTGGCCTGCATTTTGCGGGAGGTCAGACTAGATGATCATAATGGTCCCTTCTGATCTTAAGTTCTATGATTCTATGACTGCCATATGTGGGATTGGTGCCAAAGTAGGGGGTGCAGCACTCTCTGATATTTCCACAATGTGGTGCTGAATGCATGAAGCAGAGCATGCGGGGAATGAGAGGGTTTTTTCCCATCTGCCTCAGCAGTGATCCCACTGTTCAAAGAAAGCACAATGGGGTGCCATATGGCATCAGAGCCCACTGGTCAGATTTGGTGTGACATGGAGCCTGCAATTGCTCACAGGACTAGAAACCTGGGATCCTTTTGTTAAGAGTCGGTCTCTTGACCTCATCATTCCATGTGATTTTAGACTTTTTAACCCTTGAACCTCTAACAAGGCAACTGCAGACAAGATGCCAAGTTGAGCTCTTGGGTAATCTTTCTTCTTTTCACATCCTATGTGGCACTTAGTATGCCACTCAGAGGTACTACATTCTCCAGCATTGGTAGCGATTGAATGTACAGGAATCACTCTGAGTATTTAACCAGTGGGATGTTTTTATCTTTCCCCATTAAAGAAGTAGCTCCAATTCGATTGGTGAATGGCTCAACTCGCTGCGCTGGGAGAGTCGAGGTGCTTCATAACCAGCAGTGGGGAACCGTGTGTGATGGTGGCTGGGACTTACTTGATGCTGAAGTCGTTTGCAGGCAGCTGGGCTGTGGGATGCCATTATCAGCCCCAGGCGGAGCTCGATTTGGGCAAGGATCTGACCCTATCTGGCTGGATGAGGTTCACTGCGCAGGAATGGAAGTTGCCCTCTCTGAATGCAGGGCTAGACTTTGGGGACACCATAACTGTAGCCATGGAGAAGATGCCGGTGTTGTGTGCTCAGGCAACCCTCATCCATGTCACCTCCTACATAGCACCACAGGGTGCTGTGCTGCAGGGAGGGGTGTTAGTGTTGTCACAGGTCAGGGCAGTTGCACCTGTATTCACCCTGTGTGGTCCAGAAAGGGCCCCCACTCTCAGGTTTCTGACACCACCGCCATCACCACTCTTGGGCACAGAGCCACATCTGTCTTGCTTCTCACTGGGGAGTTTCCAGGCTGCATAGTCTCTCTTTATACCATGATTTTCCCCAGCAAGACATACTGGCTAAACAGGGCTGCTTTCTTTTCAGAGACTAATAATAGAATCACTGCCCACAGTTAAGTTATCCCACATCTCTTTCTCAGCAAGCACATTTATTCTTATGGTGAGAACATTAAAAACAATAAAAGAACCAAAAGTGTGCTAATCAGCCTACTGGAGATCACTCCGTCTGCAACATGGGCTGTGGCAGGAGCTGTCCTTCACCACACCCAGAGGTTTTCCAGTGGTTTCAAGTTGCCACACTCTGCCCTGACCAAAACTTCAGTCTTATGGGACCACAGGAGGCCAAGCACTTCCAAGCCTTTCCTAAGCATTGGGGTCCTCCATGCACTTGAAGTCCTGTCCATTTGGTGGGTTGGTAAGAAGGTCCTGAGTCAGTTTCAACATAGGTATTTATCCCAAAGTCATTTCTTGTCTGCTGGTCACAAGAGAATCCAGTTTCACCCTTTGAAAAGACTGTGCATGGGTGATCAGCCACCCAGTAGATTCCCTCCCCAAGGCCAAGCTTCAATGGGCCGAGAACCAGAGGGATCAAATTAGCTTTTCACCTCCTCCTAGAGAAGTTACAAACAATCTCACAATCCTGGAGGAGAGGGAGAGTAAGCTGACCCAGGTCAGCAGGAGAAGAACCTTACTTCTCATGAGCAGGCCTTCTTCAGCCAGATGAAGGGAGGTAAGGCTGCCCCTTCCCTTCCTGAAACTGTTCTGTTTAAAATAATAATAACACATAAGTTAAGAGGGAGGGATTTGTCCAACCCTGTGTCTCCCTACCCATGTTTTGTTCCACAGGTAGTTGGGGAGCCTGAGAGCACTGCATTTATGTGAGCTCTCAAACAATACACACAGCATCATTTCCCCCAGCCCTCTCCTCCTTGGGCTGCTGTTGGGGGGCCTTCTCCAAGCCCAGGCTCTGTTGGTGGCTCTTCCTGTGGCTACTACTTCCTCCACCTCATTGGCCACAGTATGTGTGCCCTCCTCCATTTCTTTTTTTCTGAGGGTCACACAGTAGCAAAGGCAAGTAAAATCCAAAATAAAGTAAAGACCCTAAGCATGGAACAGACATTTCTAAAGCACAGGTGGAGCCAAAGTGACATGATAGATCTAGGCCTGGACCTCACTTCTGCTTCGTGGTCCTGAGATGGGCCAGACACTATCCAGGTTTGTTTTAAAACAGTGTATTACTGCTGGAATGGCATCAGCCCTGGAAAGGAGACAACCCTCCTTTAGATATGTTGTAAATTCTGTGCAACTGTGGTGTCCATCTGTGTAAATGCTAGATATTGAAGTTTAATTTCTATAGTAAACCCGTATTCACAGTATAAATTACAAATATGCTCTGATATAAATGATCAATTGTAATATCACTCACCCATCAAAGAGACAGGAAAATCCATCAACAACTGTAAAAGATTAGTGTAAAAAAATGCATGTAATTTACATTTTGCCCAACTTCTTAATCCATTTGTTTTCTAGATTCTTTTCCCCATCCTACAAATCCAAATTGCAATGCGAATGGAAAGTGAAACTACAATCTGTGAAAAATATCATGGTTTGTGCCACAAGTATCAGAACCTGGAGGGTCTGAATAAAGATATAAAATACATTTCCTATTACAATTCAGGCAAATTCACACACTGTATTCATACTGCATAAAAACCACTCAAATCTTTGGCAAAACTGAAAATCTTTATTTTTTCACCCCAGTCTACTTTCTCATTTTTCATTCCCTCCCCTCGCAGTTAAAACTACTTTAAATTCAGAATATTCTACTCTGGAAAGGAAGAAGAAACAGAGAATATGATATTTTAAAAAATTCTGATAGTGGGAGAATTTGGAGTGGAGGAGAGGTGGAGTACTGAGGCAAGGAGAGGAGAAATAGTGTCTCTGGAAGGAACACCCTGAGCACCCTGCCTGAGTCGGGGAGAGAGGCCAACCTCTGCTGGACGAGGAACAATGGCAAGCACTGAACTGGGGTAGAGATGGCAAATACCAGAAGCTCCCCCAGAAGAAGCAGAGGCAGGAGTGGGTGTGCCCAGGAGAGATCCCTGCTTTTTGAGTGGGAAAATGTATTCTCTGCCATGCAACACTAGAGGGTCCATGTCTCAGCCCATAGCTGTGTGATGAGAGGGATACCTTCTAGGGGGAAAGGAGGGCCCTAGAGGAGGAAGCGGGTGTCCTTAAGGATAGAGAGAAGTTTTTTATTTCCTGTCCGCATGCTGCTGAGAACTGTAGCTCCATATGTTCCAAATCTGACCTTATCACATGTGGGATAGTTTGTCATTTTACTGTCTGAGGAAAAAGGACTGTCTGTCAAAGGTGATCTGTGATCTTTTGCAAACAGGGGCTGCGAACAGGGAGTTTCGCACGGGAGTTCTCCAGGTGAAGGAGGAGCAAATATAGCATCTGTGGGGACCGTGTGCTCTGGCTGGCAGTTGGAGGCAGGTTTGAAAGCTCGAAGCCTCTGGTAATTGGCTGAGCCTTAATCAGTGGGCGGGGCATTCACTCAGGCCAGGGCTTTATAAAGCCACGCACAAGCGACCAGGGGCTGCTAACAGAGAGTTTTGCAAGGGAGTTTAGAAGGGCAGTGGGAAGGGAGTGGGAGTCCCTCACCAGCCCTAACCCCATCCCTGTAGTCCCCTTAAAACCTATAAACCAAACCACATTTCAAAACCCCTTTCTGTAAACCACCCTTCCATTAACTAGGAGACAATGCAGGCAGAAGCCCAGCAGCAGAGTGGGGGCTATCCAGTTTATTGCACTGAGTGTTGCATGTATGATTACCTGCCCTGTGGGCGGGTGGCGTATGTGTGCAGTCGGTGCAAGGAGCTCCTGGCCCTCAGAGACCATGTACGGACTTTGGAGGCCAGGGTGGCAGAACTGGAGGAGCTAAGAGAGGCAGAGAGGTATGTTGATGAGGCTTTCCGGGACATTGTAGAATTGTCCCACCTCCGCTCAGACAGTCGTGTGCTGTTGAGGAGGAAGAACGGCCCAGGGAAGTAAAGCAGTCAATGGGAGCAGAGGGAAACCTTCCCGTAGTTGGGACCCTCCTTCCAGATGGTGCTGGGGTTGCCTCTCACACTGAGGTTGAACTCCAGTTTCTAGGAAAAGGTGTTAGTAATGGGAGATTTGATTATTAGAAATGTAGATAGCTGGGTCTGTGATGACCGGGAGAACTGTATGGTGACTTGCCTGCCTGGTGCAAAGGTTGCGGATCTCTCGAGGCATCTAGACAGACTTATGTGTAGTGCTGGGGAGGAGCTGGTACATGTAGGTACCAATGACATAGGGAAGGGTAGGAGAGATGTCCTGGAAGCCAAATTTAGGCTGCTAGGGAAGAGACTGAAATCCAGGACCTCTATGGTGGCATTCTCAGAAATGCTCCCAGTTCCACGCGCAGGGCCAGGTAGGCAGGCAGAGCTTCAGAGTCTCAATGCGTGGATGAGACGATGGTGTAGAGAGGAGGGGTTCAGGTTCATTATGAACTGGGGAAACTTCTGGGATGGGAGGAGCCTATACAGGAGAGATGGGCTCCACCTAAACCAAAGTGGAACCAGACTGCTGGCACTAAACATTAAAAAGGTTGTAGAGCAGTTTTTAAACTAGGAGATGGGGAAAAGCCGACCGCTGCAGAGGAGCGTGTGGATCGGACGCAGACTTTTCTTAGGGGAGAGTCTGATGATAGAGAATCTCCAGGTTATAGTCAGGAGCAGAGGACTGAAGAGTATAATGTAAGGGCCGGATCAGATGATAAACAGTCACATAAAAAAGAATCTGGCACATCAGAAAAAGGCAGGCTAATAAACAGGGACAAGTTTTTAAAGTGTTTGTACACAAATGCCAGAAGTCTAAATAATAAGATGGGTGAACTAGAGTGCCTTGTGATAAAGGAGGATATAGATATAATAGGCATCACAGAAACCTGGTGGACTGAGAGCAATCAGTGGGACACAATCATTCCAGGGTACAAAATATATTGGAAGGACAGAACAGGTCGTGCAGGGGGAGGAGTGGCACTATATGTGAAAGAACGTGTAGATTCAAACGAAGTAAAAATCTTAAGCAAATCCACATGTTCCATAGAATCTCTATGGATAGAAATTTCATGCTCTAGTAAAAATATAACATTAGGGATCTACTATCGACCACCTGACCAGGACAGTAATAGTGATGATGAAATGCTAAGGGAAATTAGAGAGGCTATCAAAATTAAGAACACAATAATAGTGGGGGATTTCAAATATCCCCATATTGACTGGGAACATTTCACTTCAGGACGAAATGCAGAGATAAAATTTCTTGATACTTTAAATGACTGCTTCATGGAGCAGCTGGTATGGGAACCCACAAGGGTAGAGGCAACTCTAGATTTAATCCTGAGTGGAGCGCAGGAGCTGGTCCAAGAGGTAACTATAGCAGGACCACTTGGAAATAGTGACCATAATACAATAGCATTCAACATCCCTGTGGTGGGAAGAACACCTCAACTGCCCAACACTGTGGCATTTAATTTCAAAAGGGGGAACTATAAAAAAATGAGGGGGTTAGTTAGACAAAAGTTAAAAGGTACAGTGACTAAAGTGAAATCCCTGCAAGTTGCATGGGCCCTTTTTAAAGACACCATAATAGAGGCCCAACTTCAATGTTTACCCCTCTCTAAACCCCTAAAATGATTAGGTGTTTAGAGAGGATCCCATACGAGGAAAGATTAAAGAAGCTAGGACTCTTCAGCTTGGAAAAGAGAAAACTAAGGGGGGACATGATAGAGGTATATAAAATCATGAGTGATGTTGAGAAAGTGGATAAGGAAAAGTTATATGGTGTCCCTAGCCTCTGTTCGTCAGAGGATGGATATGGATGGCAGGAGAGAGATCATAAGAACATAAGAACATAAGAAAGGCCGTACCGGGTCAGACCAAAGGTCCATCTAGCCCAGTATCTGTCTACCGACAGTGGCCAATGCCAGGTGCCCCTGAGGGAGTGAACCTAACAGGCAATGATCAAGTGATCTCTCTCCTGCCATCCATCTCCATCCTCTGACGAACAGAGGCTAGGGACACCATTCTTACCCATCCTGGCTAATAGCCATTTATGGACTTAGCCACCATGAATTTATCCAGTCCCCTTTTAAACATTGTTATAGTCCTAGCCTTCACAACCTCCTCAGGTAAGGAGTTCCACAAGTTGACTGTGCGCTGCGTGAAGAAGAACTTGCTTTTATTTGTTTTAAACCTGCTGCCTATTAATTTCATTTGGTGACCCCTAGTTCTTGTATTATGGGAATAAGTAAATAACTTTTCCTTATCCACTTTCTCAACATCACTCATGATTTTATATACCTCTATCATGTCCCCCCTTAGTCTTCTCTTTTCCAAACTGAAGAGTCCTAGCCTCTTTAATCTTTCCTCATATGGGACCCTCTCTAAACCCCTAATCATTTTAGTTGCTCTTTTCTGAACCTTTTCTAGTGCTAGAATATCTTTTTTGAGGTGAGGAGACCACATCTGTACACAGTATTCGAGATGTGGGCGTACCATGGATTTATATAAGGGCAATAATATATTCTCAGTCTTATTCTCTATCCCCTTTTTAATGATTCCTAACATCCTGTTTGCTTTTTTGACTGCCTCTGCACTCTGCGTGGACATCTTCAGAGAACTATCCACGATAACTCCAAGATCTTTTTCCTGACTCGTTGTAGCTAAATTAGCCCCAATCATGTTGTATGTATAGTTGGGGTTATTTTTTCCAACGTGCATTATTTTACATTTATCCACATTAAATTTCATTTGCCATTTTGTTGCCCAATCACTTAGTTTTGTGAGATCTTTTTGAAGTTCTTCACAATCTGCTTTGGTCTTAACTATCTTGAGAAGTTTAGTATCATCTACAAACTTTGCCACCTCACTGTTTACCCCTTTCTCCAGATCATTTATGAATAAATTGAATAGGATTGGTCCTAGGACTGACCCTTGGGGAACACCACTAGTTACCCCTCTCCATTCTGAGAATTTACCATTAATTCCTACCCTTTGTTCCCTGTCCTTTAACCAGTTCTCAATCCATGAAAGGACCTTGCCTTGATCACTTGATCATTGCCTGTTAGGTTCACTCCCTCTGGGGCACCTGGCATTAGCCACTGTCGGTAGACAGATACTGGGCTAGATGGACCTTTGGTCTGACCCGGTATGGCCGTTCTTATGTTCTTATGTAAAAGGACAAAGCTAGGCTAATTTCCTTTTCAACTTTTTAATGATGGAGAAAGTAGGTTTGAAATGGTTTGTTTTCTTCTTCTCCCTGCTTTTGCTTATATTTTTACATTAAAACCTGAGCAACAGCACTTCTCAGCCAGGACCCCTCCCGCTGCCTCGCAGTGCAACAGACTACAGCGACTCCCAGACCTTGCCCCGGCCCCTATTCCTCTGCCTGCTCCTCCTCCTGCTCTTGCCGCAACATTATCTGAATCCTGCCCTTGCCCTGAACTAGCCTTACTCCAGTCTCATCGCCAGCCCACTCCAGCCTGGCCTCCATCTTCTGATCCCCCCCAAACCCTGACCACCTGCCTCTGATTCTGATCATCGTTTGGCTCTAGACTCTGACCTTGGTTTTCACCGAGGCCTGTCTCTGGATCATGATTCCAGAAGCACCGTTAGCTCAAGCCCAACCTTACTGTGACTCATGATCCAACCACTAAGTAGGATTATTGGAGTCAAGGTTTGACATACCAATCTAGTTTCTCATTTTCCTTAAGCCCTCCCTCCCCCCACCACCCCCCGGAGCTAAAACTGAATTTTCCACTTTAAAATCAGAAAACATCATTCTGAAATGGAAGCAGAAAGAGAGAATCTGATATTTAAAAATTCTTAGTGGGAGAATTTGGAGATGAGGAGAGGCGGAGTACTGAGGCAAAGAGAGGAGAGATAGTGTCTCTGGAAGGGATAGGAAGAAAACACACTGATACAGTATTTGGAGGATGATGAATAGGGGATGAGAGAAGAAAGGAAGAGGAGGCAAAGGATATATACCTGCATTGCATGTCTCCAATTCATGGAGGTGACAGGTGCATTTTTTTTAATCAGGCCCCTTTTCCATATGGAGGTCTGCTGAGGTTCTGATGATGGATTTTATGCAATGTGCAGCTACCACGTGACATAGTAACACCCTGAGCACCCTGCCTGAGTAGGGGAGAGAGACCATCCTCTGCTGGATGAGGAACAATGGCAGGCACCAGACTGGGGTGGAGATGATAAATACGAGCACCTCCCGCAGGAGAAACAAAGGCAGGATTGCGGTTTGAAGACCTCAAGCTGCAGAGAATCCTCCAGCAAGTGACCCCTGCCCCATGCTGCAGAGGAAGGCGAAAAACCTCCAGGGCCTCTGCCAATCTGCCCTGGAGGAAAATTCCTTCCCAACCCCAAATATGGCGATCAGTTAAACCCTGAGCATGTGGGCAAGACTCACCAGCCAGAACCAAGGAAAGAATTCTCTGTAGTAACTCAGATCCCAACCCATCTAACATCCCATCACAGACCACTGGGAGTACTTACCTGTTGATAATCAAAGATCAATTGCCAAATTAATTGCCAAAATTAGGCTATCCCATCATACCTCCAGGGCAGATTGGCAGAGGCCCTGGAGGTTTTTCGCCTTCCTCTGCAGTATGGGGCACAGGTCACTTGCTGGAGGATTCTCTGCAGCTTGAGGTCTTCAAACCGCAATTTGGGGACTTCAATAACTCAGACATAGGCTAGGGGTTTGTTATAGAAGTGGATGGGTGAGATTCTGTGGCCTGCATTGTGCAGGAGGTCAGACTAGATGATCATAATGGTCCCTTCTGACCTTAAAGTCTATGAGTCTATGAGTCTATGATTGAGTGTGCGCAGGAGAGATCCCTTCTCTTCGACTGGGATCAAGTATTCTCTGCTATGCAGCACCACAGGATCCAGGCCTCAGCCCATAGCTGTGCAATGAGGTGGAGACAGATGCCCTCTAGTGGGACAGGAATACTCTAGAAGAGGGAGGCGGTGCTCTTAAGGATAGAGAGAAGTTTTTTTCTTCCTGTCCTCAGGCTGCTGAGTGCTGTATCTCCATCTGTTCCAAATCTAACCTTTTCCCCTGTGAGATACTTTGTTGTTTTAGTATCAGAGAAAAAAGACTGTGTGTTAAAGGTGACATGCAAAGAGGTAAATGATAGAATCGTAGGACTGGAAGGGACCCCCAGAGGTCATCTAGTCCTTCTCTTGCACTCATGGGAGAACCAAGTATTATATAGATGCTCCCTGACAGGTGTTTGTCTAACCTGCTCTGAAAAATCTTTAATGACGGAGATTCCACAACCTCCCTGGGCATTTTATTCCAGTGTTTATTCCCCTAATAATTAGAAAGTTTTACCTAATGTCTAACCTAAACCGCCCTTGTGGCAATTTAAGCCCATTGCTTCTTCTACTATTATCAGAGGTTAAGGAGAATATTTTTTCTCCATACTCCTTGTAATAACTTTTTATGTAATTGAAAACTGCTATCATGTCCCCTTTCCGGATTTTCTAGACTAAACAAACCAATTTTTTGAATTTTCCCTCACAGGTCATGTTTTCTAGACCTTTAATCATTTTGGATGCTCTTCTCTGGATTTTCTCCAATTTCTCCACAGCTTTCCTGAAATGTGGCACCCAGAATTGGACACAATACTCCAGCTCAGGCCTAATCAGCACGGACTATAGTGGAAACATTACGTCTCGTGTCTTGCTCACAACACTCCTGCTCATATACCCAGAATGATTTTTGCTTTTTTTGCAACAGTGTTACACTGTTCACTCATATTTAGCTTGTGATCTACTATGACCCCCAGATCCCTTTCTGCAGTACACCTTCCTAGGCAGTCATTCCCATTTTGTATGTATGCAACTTATTGTTCCTTCCTAAATGGAGAACTTTGCATTTGCCGTTATTGAATTTCATCCTGTTTTCTTCAGACCATTTCTCCAGTTTGTCCAGATCATTTTGAATTTTAAGCCTATCCTCCAAAGCACTTACAACCCCTCTCAGCTTAGTATCATCCACAAACTTTATAAGTGAACTCTCTATGTCATTATCTAAATCATTGTTGAAGCTATTGAACAGAACTGGACCCAGAACTGATCCCTGAGGGACCCCACTTGATATGCCCTTGCAGCTTGACCATGAACGACTGATAACTACTGTCTGGGAACGGTTTTCCAAACAGTTATACACCCACCTTATAGCGGCTCCATATAGGTTGTACTTCCTTCGTTTGTTTGTGAGAAGGTCAAGCGAGACAGTGTGAAAAGCTTTACTAAAGTCAAGATATACCATCTCTACTGTTTCTCCCTATGCACAAGAGTTGTTACCCCATCAAAGATAGCTATTAGGTTGGTTTGACATGTTTTGTTCTTGACAAATCCATGCTGACTGTTACTTATCACCTTATTATCTTCAAGGACTATGATTCCATGATTCTAAGGTGTTTGCAAATTGATTGCTTAATTATTTGCTGCATTATCTTTCTGGGTGCTGAATTAAGCTGACTGGTCTGTAATTCCCCTAGCTATCCTTATTTCCCTTTTTATAGATTGGCACTATATTTGCCCTTTTCCAGTCCTCTGGAATCTCTCTCATCTTCCTTGACTTTTCAAAGATAATATTTAATGGCTCAGATACCTCCTAAATCTACTCCTTAAGTATTCTAGGATGTATTTCATCAGGTCCTGGTGACTTGTCTCCATCTAACTTGTCTAAGTAATTTTTAACTTGTTCTTTCCCTATTTTAGCCTCTGATCCTACCTCACCTTAAATGGCATTCAATATGTTCAATCGCTACTAATCTTTTTGGTGGAAACTGAAACAAAAAAGTCATTGAACACCTCTGCCATTTCCACATTTTCTGCTATTGTTTTTTCCCCACTCATTGAGTAACAGACCTATCCGGTCCTTCACATTCCTCTTGCTTCTCATTTATTTATACATTGTTTTCTTGTTACCCTTTATGTCTAGATTAATCTTGTTTTGTTCCTTGGCCTTTCTAATTTTCTCCCCACATATTTTTGTTCTTTCTTTATATTTATCCTGAAGCTGGGCTTGTTCTCCTTTTAGCTTTTTCATGATGCAGAATGTAAGTTGGAAATGTTTTTTTCCCCCCTTCTTCTGCTTACTTTTTATATTTAAAATCTCTTCCAGCCAAGGCAGGACGCTCTGTGGTGTATGGAGAATTTGGGAAATAATTACATCACAAAACATAAGAAATCAAACAGTAAAATGTTGAAAGGGAAAGAGACTTATTATTTTGAATGTTTAAAACCTTTTTGTTTTTATTTTAGCACTTGTTTAAGTTCAATGACTAGCTAAACTTTGGGAGAAACAAAATCTTAGTAAAAGGGTTTAGAAGCTCATTAAATGTATCCTCTGAGACCCCAGCAAATCCATTAGCAAACACCAGGGAGACCAGAGATGACATTACCATTTGTTATATTACTAATGTTTATTGTGGTCATGCCTAATGGCGAGCCAAGCATGGGCCTCACTGTGCTTGGCACTGCACAGACACAGAGTAGCAGACAGTCCCAGCCCCAAAGAACTGACAATCTAACTAGTTCAGACAGACATATGGTGGGGGAAAGGCTATTACAACCAACAATGAGATGGCAGCAAATAGCATGTTAGTGCCACAATTTGTTTTCCTTTTCTGTCTTTCTTTTTTGGAAGGGATTAGTTAAAAGTAAAGGGATGGAGGATGTGATGGGTTCGGTCACAGAGACCCCCTTGGGATTGTCACCTGATGTGCTGAAACTACCTCTGAGTCCATTTTCCTTGCCAGCTTGGGACTCCAGAACCCTGCCTTGTTGAGCCAGACATGCAAGCCTCCTGCAACACAGACCCAGGTCTGGTCCATGCCCCCAAAGCTGCAGACTTTAACCAAAAACTGCTCAGCAGGTCACCTATCTCCAGCACCCAGACACCCAGTTCCCAATGGGATCCAAACCCAAAATAAATCTGTTTTACTCTGTTTAAATCTTATACAGGGTAAACTCACAAATTGTCCGCCCTTTATATCACTGATAGAGAGATATGCACAGTTGTTTGCTGCCTCCGGTGTTAATCACTTACTCTGGGTTTATCAATAAACAAAATGATTTTATTAAGTATAAAAAGTAGGCCTTAAGTGGTTCCAAGTAATAACAGACAGAACAAAGTAAGTTACCAAGCAAAATAAAACAAAATATGCAAGTCTAAGCCTAATACATCAAGAAACTGTTTATAGGTAAAATCTCACCCTCAGAGATGTTCCAATAAACTTCTTTCACAGCCTAGACTTCTTCCTAGTCTGGGCCCAATCCTTTCCCCCGGTACAGTTCTCGTTAGTTCCAGCAGGCATCTTAGGTGAAAAGCAGGGAATTTCACATGACTGGGTCCTTTGTTCTTTTCCATCCCCTTCTATAGCTTTGGCCTAAGTCAGGAATCCTTTTTTTCTCTCTGGGTTCCCACCTCTCCTTCTAGATGGAAAATCACCAGGTTAAACTTGGATTCCAGTATCATGTGACATGTTCACATGTCCTGTGAGCCCCCCTCCATTCTTTCAGGACTGTCCTGCATGTATGCAGTGGAGGCTTGCAGGTAAACAGACCCATCTACAGTTAACTGTTCTATTCCAAGCCACCATTAACGGCCCACACTTGCATAATTACAATAGAACTTCAGAGTTATGCTTCATATTCCTAGTTTCAGATACAAGAATGATATATTCTAGAATAAACACATCTACATCCAGATACATCTAGAATAAACACATTCAGTAGATTATAAGATTTCTAATGATACCTTATAAGACACCTTTTGCATGACGCATATTCCAGTTACAATATAGTCACACTTGCTAACATATTTTTATAAAGCATATGGAGTGCAACGTCACAGGGGATGTTAAAAGGAGGGGATTGAGGGAGACAAGGTGGTAGAGTAGAAGAGGATAAAGGTGGGTAGAAAGGCAGTGAGGGTGTGGACAGGAGGAGGTTGGAATGAGCAGCCAGTCATCACCAGACACATTCTCTTTCCCCTCCACCTCTCCCATTTGGTGTGCAGTTAGGTGGCCTTTGAGCACACCAACTGCATAGGGCCTCACAGCACATTAGACAGAGCAATGCCTTATCCATGGCTCGCTCTGGGGTTCAGGAAGGAGGAAGTTGTCTGGGAATGTAAAGCCAGGCAGCTGTGCACACATCCAGAGGCAGAAACATAGGCATTTGGGGAACTTCTACTGCAATAATGTGTGTATTGGGTGAATTTAGGCACCTATAGGTTTCGGGAGCAGACAAACAGGAACTTAGTGTTTCACAGTGTCCCCTGATAACGGGACTTAGGTACCAAATATATAGAGAGATATCCAAGTCCAGTAGTGGCAAAATATGTTAGTATGTTAGGTAGCATATTTTAAGGAATACTTTTTAAGCTGATCAGCACATACCTTTTAGACTACTATGAAAATATCAACTGTCATTGTGAAGCTCCTGGTCCTGCAAACAGATGTTTAACTTTATTACCATGAGTACTCCTATTAGAATCAATTGAATTAAGCACATGCACAAGTGTTTGCAGGATTGATACCTTAGACAGATGGATTTTTTTTTAAGTTTGTGGTGCTCCATTAAGTGCTGTTCTAGCTTCCAGTCTGTTTGAATCAGGGACGAAGCCTAAGGTGTTTACTGTGAATTATTTCCTTTTTCTCAAAAACAAGAGATTCTACATGTTGTTTTTTCTATCTTGCATCAAAAAAAATCACAAAAATAAATCTAATGTGAGCTGCTTTAGCAATTTTTGTATCTGAAATGGAAATATATATCTAATGATATAGTACAATAACTGGAGTTTGTAATAATGCATGGATGATTCTTCTACCATAGGTTGGATCCAGATACTTATTCTGATAGTAGTTGTCCTTATCCTCATCATCTGCATCATCAAGCCATGCATCAATTATAGACGTGAGTATTCTGGTCTGAATTTCCACCTTAAAAATTATGGATTGGTATAATATATTATGAATATATTTGGGAACCAAGTCGAAATGTTATCTTAAAATTCTTACTGTTGCTGAGTTCACATATCCGATAATGACAAATGGATTTGGATTACTAAATACCAATGACATGGCTTTAACAGTCATTTTTCTTTGAGTGGCCTCTTCATATTCTCACTTGTAGGATCATGGCAGCTGGGGGTTGGACTAGATGACCTCCTGAGGTCCCTTCCAACCCTGAGATTCTATGATTCTATAACGTAATATTCTGGAAGTCAGTGTCTGCTAGGGTCACTCATGCTTCTCTCCCCTCCCATCCCAAAGGTGCAAAAAGAGGAGCAGTCCCAACCGCCCTTCACCTCCTTCCTACCATGTAAAGTGCAGTAACCTCTGATCAATCGCACACAGAATCCTCCATGCTTTCCTTCTTTCTACCCTTCAGAGGCAAATGTTATTTACAGTAGATCAATTGTCACTTGGTCTGATTTTCAATAGAAAAAGAAGAGAAAAGCTGATGCTCATCCAGAATGGGCTTTGCCTGGACCCTTGGAAGTGGGAGGGTTACCTTGCACACCCCTCAGGTCCAGTTGATTGAAATCTGGTCATCTGTAAGTCCAGCATCCATGTAAGGATCCTCTAACCATCAAAGTCTCTGGACTGCTCCAGATTAATCAAGCAGGCCTGGCTGTGAGGCAAACTCTTGGCTAAACTAGGGCTGGTAACTCAGCTGCTGTATTGAGTCCACACTTAGCAGGGCCTAAGTAAGTCACCCCTCAGGCATGCGGCAGCAACCTATCACAAAGTAGAGACTGGGTCAGATGTCTCCAGGTTCAGGTATTTCCACAATGTCAGCAGAGCTGCAGATGAGTCTGAGCAACAGCACTACCCAGCCAGGAACCCTCTTGCTGCCTTTCAGTGCAACAGACTACAGTGACTCCCAACCCTTTTGCCTGCCTCTGCTCCTCTGCCTGCTGCTCCTGCTCCTACTGCAGACTTCCTGAGCCCCGCCCTTCCCCTAGACTAGGCTCACTCCAATCCATCCCTAGCCTCCACCTTCTGATCCCCACTAAACTCTGACCACCTAGCTCTGGCCCTGATCCCCATTTGGCTGCAGACTCTTATCTAGGTTTTGACCCTGGCCAGTCTCTGTGGCTTATGGTCCAACCACTAGGCAAGATTATTGGAGGTAGAGCCTGATATGCCAGTCTAGTTTCTAATTTTTCATTCTCTCCCCTTAGCTAAATCAGCTAAAATTGATTTTTCCATTTAAAAATCAGAAAATTCCAATCTGGAATTGAAGCAGAAACAGAGAATCTGATATTTAAAAATTCTGACAGTGTGAGAGTTTGGAGTGGAGAAGAGGCAAGGAGAGGAAAGATAGCGTCTCTGGAAGGGATGGGGAGGAAATACACTGGTATTTGGAGGATGACGAAAAGAGGATAAGAAAAGGAGGAGAAGGAGGCGGCAAAGGAGATATAACTGGATTGCATTTCTCCAATTCATGGAGGTGGCCAGTGCAGTTTTTTTTTATGAGACACCTTTTGCATATGGAGTTGTGCTGGGGTTCTGATGATGGATTATATGCAACATGCAGCTACAACCTGATATAGTAAAACCCTCAGCATGCTGCCTGAGTAGGTGATAGAGGCCATCCTCTGCTGGAGGAGGAACAATGGCAGGCACCAGAGTGGGGTGGAGATGGCAAATACCAGCAGCTCTCCCAGGAGAAGTAGAGGCAGGAGTGGGTATGCCCAGCAGAGATCACTTCTCTTTGAGTGGGAGCATGTATTCTCCACCATGCAGCACCACAGCTAAACCTAAACCAATAGCTGTGTGATGAGGGGGAGAGGGGCACTGTAGTGGGACAGTCACCCCGCTCCAGTCAGAAAGGGGTTAAAACCAGCTCTGGAAAAGGGCTGCCCTGAGGAGCCAATCAGGGAAAGGCAGGTAGCAGCCAATCTGGGCCTGGTAGGACCGGTATAAAAAGGGCTGTGAGCTAGGAGGCAGGCAGTCTCACTCCAGCCTTGGAGTGAGAAGGACATGGCTGTCCAGGAGCAGAGGGTACCTTGGACAGAGCCATGCTGGGGAAAGAGCAGGCTGAGTTGGGGAGCTCAGGCCTGGTGATCTCCCAGGCTGAGGCCTGACAGTAAGGCCTAAGGAGGCAGAAGGTCCAACCCCCTAGCCAATGATGAGTGGCCATTCCAGACTGCAGTTTGCCCCTGAGTAAAGGGGGTAGATGAGGACTGGCAGTGGGTCACTGAGGCGAGGTGGGCTCAGGGGAGTGGGGTTCCCTGGGTGAGGGGCAGCATCACAAGCTAAGGGGGCACTGTGGTCCGGAAGGGACGCAGGGCCTGAACGAGGTGGAGATAAAGGGACTGCAGAGGAGCAGGTAGACACCGGCCAGAGGAGGGCACTCCTGAGCTGAATGAGCTAATTCCCAGCCTGACCAGCAGGAGGCAAGGTGCTGGTGAGCCCCACCTTGTTACAGGTGCCTTTTAGCAGGACAGGAGGACCCTTGAGGAGGGAGACAGTGTCCTTAAGGGTAGAAACTTGGCAGCTGTTTGTTAAACCTTCTCTTAAAAGCCCGCGATGATGGTGATTGCAGCATGATGCGCTAACACCTGTGAGAGGGACAGGTCACTTGTCTAATGTTTGGGGAATAATGAAGCCCCTGGATATGCCCAGGTCAGTGGAGTCTGGTACTGTAGTCTCCACTCTGAGATATTTGGAGAGCTGCTGATTCTGTGTCTAACATACTGGTATGACAAACTGACCAAGCTTGCACGTCCTCATAACACTGGAATGGGAAAAACACATTATAAGTGTCTGATCAGCTCTGGGATGGGGGATCTCTGAGTTACAGAATAGCTGTCTTCACATGGTACTTCCTGTTTGACCAGTTTGAGATGCAAAGGCTTGGTATCTTGCTTGTGGGGGGGATTGTTTTCCTTTCTGATGTTTCTTCTAAGAGACCCTCATCCTGAAAGTGAAAGGAGAGAGAGAGAAATCCATTCTTAGATTCTCTTACTTTCAGCATCTTCCCGGCCAATTTATTCAGTTCTAGACCTTTCAATTCCCTGGATTCTAAGAGGTTTTCCAGCCCATCCCTAAGGACTTAGGGTCAGATTGTCAAAGGTTTAGGTGCCTAATGATGCAAATAAGCACCTAGTGGGACTTTCAAAAGTTCCCATGCACCTAACTGCAGGAATATGGGGCAAATCTCAATAAGTGCTCTAATACTGTGGTTCCTGGTCAAGGGGAGCTGTGGGGGCAGCGCTTGGGGCCGGGGAAGTGTGCAGACCAGAGCCCCCTGGCTGCCCCTATGCATAGGAACCAGAGGGGGCCATGCCACTGCTTCCAGAAGCCACATGGAGCGGCCCCCAACCTGCTCCCTGGCTGGAGTGCCAGAGCGGGGCAAGCCCCAGACCCCACTCCCCAGTGGGAGCTCAAGGGCCAGATTAAAATAGCTGGTGGGCCACATCCGAACCATGGGCCATAGTTTGCCCACCCCTGACTTATTGGTTTCAAAGTCTCTTTGCAAGGAAAAGAAGTGCCTGGAACCACCTTCTTTTCTACAAAGTGCATTTCCATGTATCCGCAGAGAAGATACAGAGTGCTGTAGGTCTGATTTAGATTTATTGCTGCACATGAAGGGTAATAGAAACACCTAGGGATGCCCATCCTTAAATGGAACAGTCAGGCCCAACATCGACAGAGCCTCAGTAACCCAGCTTCAGTTCCTCCCATCTTGGAGGGAATCAGAGGCCTGCATCAAGTCTTTGAAAACTAACTACACTGGAGCTCTTGTGGTCATGACTAAAGGCAGAGACATCCATCACCTACACTTACTGGGGTGTGAGGTTTGTGTCATGGCCACAATAAATGATGTTCGCCAGAGTGGGCAATAGGGCTAGCTGGCATGGGACAAAATGCTGTCTGGCTGTTCTAACATCCTGAGGGACGTTGTACTCAACTCTGGGGTCCAGGGACAGAGCTTTGTCTGATTTCCAGAAGTGTTCCTGAAGCACTCCCCTCTCTGCCTCAAAACTACAAGCAGCAAGCACAATGAAAGTATAATCATTTTCATATATAGATCTGCCTCTCTGTACATGCCTCTGACTGGAGCCTAGACTGGAGACCTCAACCCAAAACAGTACCCTCAGTTGGCCACTTGAAGAAAAAATACAGGTTACTTACTGTTAGGCAGTTGCAGCTGTCCCACTGTCTGTCTGGGAGGGAGTCCATGCCCCCTCACTAGAAGTCATAGAATCATAGAATATCAGGACCTCAGGAGGTCATCTAGTCCAACCCCCTGCTCAAAGCAGGACCAATTCCCAACTAAATCATCCCAGCCAGGGCTTTGTCAAGCCTGACCTTAAAAACCTCTAAGGAAGGAGATTCCACCACCTCCCTAGGTAACCCATTCCAGTGCTTCACCACCCTACTAGTGAAAAAGTTTTTCCTGATATCCAACCTAAACATCCCCCACTGCAACTTGAGACCATTACTTCTTGTTCTGTCCTCTGGCACCACTGAGAACAGTCTAGATCCATCCTCTTTGGAACTCCCTTTCAGGTAGTTGAAAGCAGCTATCAAATCCCCCCTCATTCTTCTCTTCTGCAGACTAAACAATCCCAGTTCCCTCAGCCTCTCATAAGTCATGTGTTCCAGCCCTCTAATCATTTTTGTTGCCCTCTGCTGGACTTTTTCCAATTTTTCCACGTCCTTCTTGTAGTGTGGGGCCCAAAACTGGACACAGTACTCCAGATGAGGCCTCATCAATGTTGAATAAACGGGAATGATCACATCCCTCAATCTTCGATCTGCTGGAAATGCCCCTACTTATACAGCCCAAAAGTCGTCTGGAAGGGGACAGTTCAGGGGGGAATTAGCACTGGGGTTCCTGCTGCTTGTCAAGATAGCACAATACTGTGTCTAGGGGCCCTGGTCCTCCAACCAGGCGGGGCACCAAACAGAGGGTTCTAGCCTACAATCAGGGTAGAGCAGCACTTTCTATAAGACCCAGCCCTCAGGAAGGGTCGGGCTACAAACAGTTAGGAGGCTCTGGCTGGTATTCAGGACAGAGCAGTAATAAGTCTATTAGCCGAGGCCTTCAAACAGCATGGGGCAGCAAAGTCTAGGAGGCCAGGCTCTCGGACAGGGCAGGCAGAGAAGTCAGGAGTCTCTGGCCTGTAGTCAGGACAAGACAGTAGTGAGTCTATACGCCAGGCCCTCAAACAGGGCAGGGAAGCAAACAATCGGGGCTCTTGGCTATGGCAGACCACTGACATACAGGGTCTCTTGGCCTATGGTAAGGAAGCAACCACTCCAAGGCCCCTGGTCTGGGACATAGTGGAGTTGGGTGGGCCCATGTCCTTCTACTTCTGCCACTCCACCATGTCCCAGTCCAGGTCCCTAATAGTGGTGGAGTGGTCC